>NC_045617.1:43306758-43613591 GCF_009829155.1 Mustela erminea
TGGGAGATTTTTGATGACTGCTTCAATCTCCTTACTGATTATGGGTCTGTTCAGGTTTTCTATTTCTTCCTGGTTCCGTTTTGGTAGTTTCTAGGTCTCTAAGAATGTATCCATTTCTTCCAGATTGTCAAATTTGCTGGCATATAGTTGCTCATAATATGTTCTTATAATTGTTTTTATTTTTTTGGTGTTGGTTTTGATCTCTCCTCTTTCATTTATGATTTATTAATTTGGGTCCTTTCTCTTTTCTTTTGGATAAGTTTGGCCAAGGGTGTATCAATCTTATTAATTCTTTCAGAGAACCAGCTCCTAGTTTCGTTGATTTGTTCTACTGTTTTGTTGGTTTCTATTTCATTGATTTCTGCTCTGATCTTTGGGATTTCTCTTCTCCTGCTGGATTTAGCTTTCTTTGTTGTTCTTTCTCCAGTTCCTTTAAGTGTAGGATTAGGTTGTGTATTTGAGACCTTGTTTCTTGAGAAAGGCTTGTATAGCTATATATTTTCCTCTCAGGACTGCAGTTGCTGTGTCCCACAGATTTGGAACAGCTGTGTCTTCATTATCATTTGTTTCCATGAGTTTTTTCAATTCTTCTTTAATTTCCTGGTTGACCCATTCATTCTTTAGTAGGATACTCTTTAGCCTCCATGTATTTGGGTTCTTTCCAACTTTCCTCTTGTGATTGAGTTCTAGCTTCAGAGCATTGTGGTCTGAAAATATACAGAGAATGATCCTAATCTTTTGGTACCAGTTGAGACCTGATTTGTGACCCAGGATGTGATCTATTCTGGAGAATATTCCATGTGCACTAGAGAAGAATGTATATTCTGTTGCTTTGGGATGGAATGTTCTGAATATATCTGTGATGTCCATCTGGTCTAGTGTGTCATTTAAGGCCTTTATTTCCTTGTTGATCTTTTGCTTGGATGAGCTGTCCATTTCAGTGAGGGGTGTGTTAAAGTCCCCTACTATTATTGTATTATTGTCAATGTGTTTCTTTGATTTTGTTGTTAATTGGTTTATATAGTTGGCTGCTTTCATGTTAGGGGCATAGATATTTAAAATTGTTAGATCTTCTTGTTGGACAGACCCTTTGAGTATGATATAGTGTCCTTCCTCATCTCATATAATAGTCTTTGGCTTAAAATCTAATTTGTCTGATATAAGGATTGCTTTATCCAGCTCAACTATCCCAGCTTTCTTTTGATGTCCATTAGTGTGGTAAATTGTTTTCCACCCCCTCACTTTAAATCTGGAGGAATCTTTGGGTCTAAAATGAATTTCTTGTAAACATCATATTGATTTTTTTTTTTAATGGGGCATTAAACCCATTTACATTCAGGGTAACTATTGAAAGATATGAATTCAGTGCCTTTGTATTCCTGTAAGGTGACTGTTACTGTATATTGTCTCTGTTCCTTTCTGATCTGTAACTTTTAGGCTCTCTCTTTGCTTTGAGGACCCCTTTCAATATTTCCTGTAGGGCTGGTTTGGTGTTTACAATTTCTTTTAGTTTTTGTTTGTCTTGGAAGCTTTTTATCTCTCCTTCTATTTTCAATGATATCCTAGCTGGACAGAGTATTCTTGGCTGCATGTTTTTCTCATTTAATGCTCTGAATATATCATGCTAGTTCTTTCTTGCCTGCCAGGTCTCTGTGGATAGGTCTGCTGCCAATCTAATACGTTTACCATTATATGTTACAGATTGCTTTCAGGATTTTCTCTTTACCACTAAGACTTTTAAATTTTACTATTAGATGATGGGGTGTGGACCTATTTTTATTGATTTTGAGGGGGGTTCTCTATGCCTCCTGGATTTTGATGCTTGTTTCCTTTGCCATGTTAGGGAAATTCTCTACAATAATTTGCTCCAATATACCATCTGTTCCCCTCTCTTTTTCTTCTTCTTCTGGAATCCCAATTATTCTAATATTGTTTCATATTATGGTATCATTTATCTCTCAAATTCTCCCCTTGTGGTCCAGTAGTTGTTTGTCTCTCTTTTGCTCAGCTTCTTTATTCTTCATCATTTGGTCTTCTATATCACTAATTCTCTCTTCTGCCTCATTTATCCTAGTTGTAAGAGCCTCCATTTTTGATTGCATGTCATTAATAGCTTTTTTGATTTCAGCTTGGTTAGATTTTAGTTCTTTTATTTCTCCAAAAAGGGCTTTTATTTCTCCAGACAGTGTTTATCTAGTATCTTCTGTGCCCTTTTTGAGCCCAGCTGGCACCTTGAGAATCATCATTCTGAACTCTAGACCTGACATATTACCAATGTCCATATTGATTAGGTCCCTAACCTTTGGTACTGCCTCTTGTTCTTTTTGTGTGTGTGTGTGTGTGTGTGTGTGTGTGGTTAGTTTTTCCATCTTGTCATTTTATCCAGATAAGAATATATGAATGAGAGGATAAAATACTAAAAGGTTCCAAAGACCTCAGAAAAATGTATAAAAACCAAGTCAGAAGAGAACCCAAACTGGGGGGGAGAAGAAAAGAGGTAAAGAGAAGTTTAAAAAATATATATATATATATATATATATATATATATATATATATATATATATATATATCAGACTGGTGAATAGAACAGAGCCACTCACTTGATTTTTGGTGTATTTTGGTCTCTTAGAAGAAACTACCTTCCACAACTTTAAAGAAAGAAAAACTAACATATATATACAAAAATAAGGGTAAACATGACAAAGGGATGGAATATGACTGTAAAGATGAAAATTTAAAAATTTCTAAAAAAAGAATTGATAAGATAAGTGTTTGGGAAAAGAAAGAAAAAGAAAGTGGACAGAATTTGCTCAGGCTGGAGACTAGAACAAAGCCCTGTGCTAGATTTAGGGTATATTGTGATCTATTAGAAGAAATTAAATCCCAAAAATTTTTTAGAAGAAAAATCCATATATTTACACAAAAAATAAAGGTAGATACAGTGAAGGATAAAATATGACTGTAATAATGAAGGTTTAAAAATTTTTTTTTGGAAGTTATTGTTAAGATAAACTAGTTAAAAAATGTTAAAAGAGGAAAGAGGAAACGTTAAAAATATTAGAATAAGAAAAAAATAAAAGTTAAAAAAACTAATTATCTTTGCAAAACTAAAGAATCATGGGGAGAAAGCCAAGAATTCCATGCTTTGCTTTCTCTTCCTCTGGTATTCTGCTGTTCTCCTTAATCAGTGAGCTTGGTCTTGGCTGGCTATTTTTGCTGATCTTCTGGGGGAAGGGCCTGGGTCTGTTGTAGTGATTCTTAAGTGTCTTTGTCCGAGGCGGAATTGTGCCACCCTTGCCAGGGGCTGGGCTAAATAACCTGCTTTGTTTCGCTCTTGGGAGCTTTTGTTCCCTGAATGCTTCCCGTAAAGCTCTGGAGGACAGGAATCAAAATGGCGGCCTCCCAATCTCCAGCTGGGAGAGAGTGGCCCGACTGTACTGCAGATCACAGTTTAAGGTAACCCCAAGCTGAGAACTCACTCCTCGGCTCCATCTCTGTTGCCGGCTTCCCTGCTCTGATACCTGTGAGCTCTGCTACACTCAGACACCCTTGACCCTTCTGTGACCCCATGGGACCTGAGACCACACTGTCCTCACAAGTGCTTCACCCTCGCTTAGTCTCTGGAGTGATGTCCCTCAGTAGAGCAGACTTTTAAAAGTTCAAATTTTGTGCTCTGTTGCTCCACCACTTGCCAGAAACCAGCATCTTCTTCCCATGGTCTGTCTTCCCATTACTTCAGATTCACTTCTCTGCACATCCTACCTTTAAGAAAGTGGTAGATTTTCTGTTTCTAGAATTGTTGCTCTTCTCTTCAATCTCCATTTGGGATTGTAGGTGTTCAGAATGGTTTGATAACTATCTAGCTGAACTCTTGCAACTTGATGTCATCTCAGTTTGCTATTCCTCTCCATTTTGACTCCTCTCCTCTCTCTTTCATTCTTGATATTGATAATTTTATTTTTTCCTTGATCAGTCTAGGTAAGGATTTTAAAATATTATTAATATTTACAAAGGATCAGTTTTTGAATGACTTGATTTCATCTATTATCTATTCTTTAATTACTTTCAGCTTTTATATTCATTATTTCCTTCCTTTGTTTACTTTGGCTTAACTCACTCTTCTTTTTCTAGTCTCTTAACGTAGAAGGTAAGATAATTAGTTTAAAACTTTTTTTTTTTTACCAACAACAGAAGCATTTAGGATTATAAATTTTGCTCTAAGCAGTATTTTAACTGCATCCTGCAAATTTTAATATTTGTATTTTCATTATTCAGTCAGAAATATTTTCTAATACCTTCATGGTTTCTTCTTTCGCTTTACATTTAGGAGTCCATTTCTTAACTTCAAAAATATTTAAGGATTTCATGTATTCTTTTAAAACTGACTTTTAGTATCATCATACCCAGGCTCACAAAACAGAGTCTTATGACTTTGATAATTTGAAATTTATTAGAACTTATTTTATGGCTCTGCTTGTAGTCTATCTTGGTGATATTACACATATGATTAAAGAGAATGTGTTTTATGTCATTGTTTCATGTAACTTGCATGACAGTATTGTTCAAGTTTTCTATACCTTTATCAATATTCTTATCAACTCATTCTACCAATTGTTGAGAGAAGAGAGTTAAAATCTCCATAATTTTGGATATGCCAATCTCCTCCTTTGGTTAGGTCAATTTTTGAGTCATGTATTTTGAAACTCAGTTATTAGATGTATACTCATTTAGAATTGCTATGTCTTCTTGATGAATTGACTTTTATGTCATTGTGTATTATCTCTGTGTGTCCCTGATATTCTATGTTCTGATGTTTACTTTGTATGATATTAATATAACTACTCCAGCTTTCTTTTAACTGATGTTTGCATGGTATATCTTTCTTCATTTTCCTTTTAGCCTATCTATGTTTTTATTATTTTTTAATTTTTATTTATTTATTTTTAAAGATTTTATTTATTTGACAGAGAGAGATCACAAGTAGGCAGAGAGGCAGGCAGAGAGAGAGGAGGAAGCAGACTCACGAAGGAGCAGAGAGCCCGATGTGGGGCTCGATCCCAGGACCGTGGGATCATGGCCTGAGCCTAAGGCAGAGGCTTTAACCCACAGAGCCACCCAGGTGCCCCTATGTTTTTATATTAAATAGGTTTCTGATGGACAGCCTCTAGTTGTGTCTTGCATTTTTGTCCAATCTGACTTTCTCTGCCTTTTAGTTAGGATGTTTAAATTATCTGCACATAATGTAATTATTGATGTGCTTGCTTTTAATTCTACTTTTTTTGTATTTACTTTATATTTATTCAAGTCTCCTTTTGTTTATTTTTTAGCATTTTGTGATTTTTCAGTATACAAGTCCTGCACGTGTGATGGTAGATTTATACGTAAGTGTCTTATTCTTTTTTTTTTTTTTTGGAGTGACTGTAAATGGCATTGTGTTTTTAATTTCAGTTTCGTATGTTTATTTTTAAGATACAGAAAAGTGGTTGATTTTGTGTTTTGATCTTGTTTAAATCACCTATTAGTTATAGGACATTTTGGGTAGACTTTACAGTTTTCTACATAGATGATCATGTCATTTGCAAACAGGAACACTTTCCTTTCTTCTTGCTTGTCTCTATGGCTTTTCTTATCTTATTGAAGTAGGTAGACCTTCCAGTTCTATGATGATTATTAGTAGTGAGAGCATACTATTTTAGCTTATTTCCTATCTTAGGAAAGCTTAGGAAATGCTTAGGAAAGCATTCATTCTTTCCCTATTAACAGAAAAGGGATCATTTTTGGGGAATGGAATGCAAGCACAAATGGTATGTGCCACGTCTAGGCCTGGTCTACAAAAACTTTTAATGTACTGTCCTTACTCTCAATTTCCACCTACCAGTGGACAGATGGAAATAACTTGGGGGGGCGGCTCTGAATGACCAGGTGAGGCAGAGTACAACCCTTCTGACTTCCATTAGACAATGATATAAATGAGAAGTGACATTTTATTGTGTTAAACCACTGATATTTTGGGGTTTATCAGTTAAAGGAACTAATTACTTACCATAAGTAATATACCCTTGGGTGATTTAATCATTGGATGCTTGGTTTTACAATTTGAAAAGTGAAGATAATTATATTGATCCTCCATATTTATAGAAAAAGTGAAATGAGACAGCATTTACCAAAGTGTTGGCACATTTCCTGACACCTATGAGGTACTCAATAAACATTTGTTCAGTCTACTGTTTGCTGAGCATGTTCATATGTAGATATACTAATGGATTTGTTATCTTCATATTGAACTAAGAGGTATTTACTTGTGTTTTTGTTCTTGAATATTTAATCTATCCCTTTAAAATGTATTCTTCAGCTGGGCTGTCCAGGTGGCTCTGTCAGTTCAGCATCCGATTCTTGATTTTGGCTCTGGTCATGATCTCAGGGCCCTGGGATGGAGCCCCTTCATCAGGCTCCTTGCTCTGTGGGAAGTCTGTCTGTTTCCCTCTCCCTCTGCCCCTCCCACCAGCTGGTGCATGCACTATCTCTAAAATAAATAAATATTAAAAAGTAAAATGTATTCTTCAGCAATGAAATTGATGAACCAAAATGTAAGCCTCATATATATTGATCAAAATATTATGCATTTGTCAGTTTCCCTAACATAGTTTCTTTATAAACAATCATAGTTGAATTCAACTTAAAGGGATCTCTTTAAAAAATTCATACCACATGTATTATAAGTTATGCCCATACCTTTCTTGCATCTTTTGTAAACAGGATTGTATGTTTCTATGCAAAGATGAGGAGAAAAAGAGCAAGGTAGTTTTCCTCATATACATAAATTTATATGGAAATTTTCCTCATATACATAAATTTATATGGAAAGCAGACATATGCCTTTTTTAAAAAAAAGATTTTATTTATATATTTGACAGAGATCACAAGTAGGCAGAGAGACAGGCAGAGAGAGAGAGAGGAGGAAGCAGGCTCCCTGCTGAACAGAGAGTTTGATGTGGGGGCTCAATCCCAGGACCCTGGGATCATGACCTGAGCTCATGACCAGAGACTTAACCCACTGAGACACCCAGGTGCCCCAGACATAAACATTTTTTAACCCATTAAGTCACTTCCCTTCATTCACAATAATTTTTTAATTTAACAATCAGTTAACATATAACGTAGTATTCATTTCAGAGGTAGAGTTTAGTGGTTCCTCAGTTTCATATACCATCCAATTCTCATTACATCAAGTGTCCTCCTTAATGCCCATCACCCACTTACCCCATCCCTTCATCCACCTCCTCTCCAGCAACCCTCAGTTTGTTTCCTATCGCTAAGAAAGAGTCTCTTATGGTTTATCTTCCCTTTTTTTGGTCTTATTTTATTTTTACCTCCATTCCTCTAAGTTCATCTGTTTGTTTCTTAAATTCCACATATGAGTATATGGTAATTGTCTTTCTCTGACTGACATTGTTTTGCTTAGCATAATACCCTCTAGGTCTATCCACATCATTGCAAATGGTAAGATTTCTTTCTTTCTTTCTTTCTTTCTTTCTTTCTTTCTTTCTTTCTTTCTTTCTTTCTTTTTTTTGGTGGCTGAGTCATGTTCCATTGTATATATATATACCACATCCTCTTTACCTATTCATCTGTTGATGGACCTCAATTTTTACAGCAGTAATGTCGACAATAGCCAGAATATGGAAAGAGCCCAGTTATTCATCCATCCACTCACAGTCATTTTGAAGGGATTATTATTTAGAAGATGAATCCAAAAGTGTGTCAAATGCAAGAGATAGGATTTAGTTGGGACTTGGGAGTGGGAGCACAGGTTGGGGAGTTTGGGTTCGGGCTGAAACCCTCATGATTGAAAGCTGAGGATGGCCCAAGTGGGAAAAGAAGTAATTTAGAGAACTGGGTGGCAAGAAGGAAATACAATTTATAGGCAAAATGGTTTCACTACCTTGGAAATGATAATATAAATATCAGATAGTATTATAATTTATCCTAGATAACTTATAAAGAGAATTTAGAGAAATTTCTCAAATTATTTTTAGAAATTTCTCAAATTTGAAGTGTTTGTCTAAAAGCTATGTTTTTAATTTGAGTTTTTAATACTATTATACACAGACATTATTGGATATTCAGCACACTTTTGTTTCTTTGAAATCTGGTTATTTTATTGGTTTGGGTTTTTATCTTATTACTTTTCCTGACCTATAAAGAAGAACCTCAATTTTTGTTATGGTCAGAAAATATTCTGCTTCTCAGATTATTACACAAATAATACTCAGATTATTCAGTGAAGAACATTACTTTTCCTTTTGATTGTGAAATGTGCTGTTCCACTCCCTCCCTAACTTTTGAACTCATTGAGCTTCCCTAAGCCTTCTTTAACTGCGCTTCTTGGATTGGGCAATGCATTAGCTATAGAATTCTGCCAAGCTCGAGGTAGGAGAACACAATGAGATGAATTTGTACCATCTATTTTTTAAAATAAACTTTTCGTTTTGGTATAATTTTAAATTTATAGGGAAGTTGTGAAGATGGTACAGAGAGTATATCCACCACCTACCTTTACCCATTGTTAACATCTTACATTATGGAGTATATTTATCAAAACTAAGAAAGCAACATTATTCATCACTATTAACTAAACTCCAGAACTTATTTGGATTTAACCAGCTTTCTCATTAATGCCTTCTTTCTGTTTCATTGCAGGATGCCACATTGTAGTTAGTTTAGTTAGTTGTCACATTTTCCCAGTCTCCTCTGGTCTGTGACAATTTCTCATTCTGCGTGTTTTTCATGACCTCGACAGTCTTGGGGAGTACAGGGTAAATATTTTGTAGAATGTTTCCTGATCTTGGTTTGTCTGATGTTTTTCTCATGAGTAGACTGGAGTTATAAGACTTGCAAAGAATACTATGGAATCAAAGTGCCCTTCTCATTCCCTCACATCAGAGTACATTCTATCCATGTGACATCACTGCCAATGTTAACCTTCATCACTTGGTTAAGGCAGCTCTTGTCAGGACTCTCTACAGCAAAGGGACTATTTTTCCCTTTCCCTTCTCTGTGTTTTGAAAGTGACTCCCTAAGTGTAGCCCACCTTCAAAGAAAGGCAAATAAAAGTTCTACCTCCTAGAGATGGGAATATGTATATATATTACTCAGAATTCTTCTATTTGTCTGTCCTCTATTATTTACTTATTCAGTGATTTATATTTATATGCATCTAAACATTTATGATTCAGTCCCAAGGAAACAGTAGACTCCACTTTGGGGAAAATTATCTTTATAAAAGTACTGTTGATGTTTATTTACATTTCTGTTTTTATATATGGACCCATGAATATTTATTCTTTTGGTTATAATAAAAAACTGCATTATTTGATTTTGCTCAAATTGTTAAAGGTTAGGCTATTGAGGGCTCTTTCAGTTAGCTAGTGTTGCATCATCTCTTTTATCACACTGCTTTCCTTTGTCCAGAATGGACTGCCTATACCTCTCTGAAAGGTGCTGGGGAAAAACAATCTGCTCTGTGAAGTATAGATAAGGTTTTAGTCAATAGAGAGTCTCTATTGCCAGCAAATAAAGCCTTTTAATATGAAGGACACCTGTAGAAGTGTTATTTACTTTTCAGTTGAGAATAATAAAAATGAACTTTATGAAGTGCCTGTCATTGAAGTGAGCTGGTGCTTGAGGTTATATTACCATATTTAAAAAAATGAAATGAATTTTTTTTTTTGACCTAGCTTTAATGATACCACTCAACTCCTTAGAGAAGATCTGGTCTCCTTCCTGTGCTGTGCACACACATTTTTTTTTTTTTTAACTCTTTTGCAATGTAATGTGCCTTTGTGGCAGACCCAAGGGAATGAGCATTTAAGCTATGTGTAGGGCTAAGGTATCCTACTGGGCTTCCGCCTGGAGAAACATTGCTAGCTCTGTCTACTTGGCTCTGCTTCAACTAGTTCCAAGGGTATATTCTACAAGAGTGAGGTTTTCAGGTATTTTTTTTGGGGGGGGGGAATCAATCCACTTCAAGGTGGAAATAAGAGATAGGGTGTTGTAATGAAGTGAAGTGGTCAAGAGCAGAGACATCTGTGAATGCATCTCAGGTATATAGATGGTTGGTTGTGTGGCCCTGAAAAAGACATTCTACGCCTGTGGGTCTCAGTTTCCCTGCCTGTGTAATTAGGACTTCATTATTTCTGAGCATCTTCCAGGTCTAACATTCTATGATTTTTATGCTACAATTTTTTGGTGACTGGAAGATGGGTACTTGCATATATTTACAACTCAGTTCTGAGAGTGAAGTAACCTCTAGTTTTGAGGAAATTACATTTATAAATGTACTACTGATGCCCAATAAAAATGACAACGTTTCCTGACATTTATATAACACTGCTATTTTCCAAATTTACTTTCACCTTAATTTTCTTGTTTCAATATTTATTTTCTGTTTATAACTTTGGACACATAATCTTTCTATCAAACACACACATTTATCTGCACACTGTGACTCTGATGTTGATATTTAGATAGCTCTCCCTTTTCTTTGCTATTTTTCTCCCAGTTTGTCACTTGTAATGGGTGGTGTGTGGTCTCTCACGTTTATGCAAGTCTCGGGATTGCCTGTGTTCCAGACTATCTATTTCAAGGATATTTGCATAGAGAATAATCTTGAAAGGTAGAGATTGGGAAAGAGAGGCATGCTTATTGTTTAGTATGATAAAGATAATGTCTCTTTTTGGGGTAATAGGCAGGATGCTTACTGCCCATTATAAAATATTTGGGTTCCCTAAGCTCAGTATGCAACCCGTAATCCACTCACTGCATGTGCAAGAGTCATCTGACATTTTTTGCATCATTGTGTGGTTTGGGCTTGGGAAATTGGTACAAGAAAATGCTAATACCCTGGCTACAGCTATTGCTATAATTGCTATAATAAAATCCTTACTCTCTGATTCAGGAATCTCCTGTCTTCTGATGGCTTTCATGAAACTGTGGCATGCTTATTTGTTAGCTTGCAAGTAGATTGTCAGATTGCCAGATTTTTGACAGTTAGTTCTTTGTAGTGTACTTCCTATTGAGAGTTTTTAGTGGGTCACTATTTTGGGGGGTTGTCCCCTCTTGATTCAATCTTGATAAGGTACCATAAAAAGAGTTGAGAACTTGGATTCCCAAAGTTGAGAACTTGGAATCCAGTTGAGAACTGGATTCATGTACAATTTTGGTCACCTTCCAGTTATGTAATGTTGGCAAGTCACTTAATATGTCTGTACTTCCTTCTCTTTTTAGTGGAGAAGAACAGCCTTGCCAGGTTATTGTGAAGGTAAAACAAGATTCAATATACCTCTGCTATCCAATATGGCAGCCACTGATGACTATTTAAGTTAAAATTAAATTACAATAAAAATCAGTTCCTTGATTGTACTAGTACTATTTTTCAAATGCTCAATAGGGAACTTTGTTATGTTTTTTTTTACCTTGATGAACCCTCTTAGTTGTTAAGCTATTATCAGCTACAGTCCTTTTAGAATATAGTTAATTAGATTTCACTATTTTCCTGCAAAGTGTTGAAGGAGTCTACAGGGATTAGTGGCACTAATCAAAATTTGAAAGAGCACTGATATCTCTATTAATATTGTAGGATTATATTTATTTTGTTCTTTTTAAACTGCTACAGGTGAGGTACTTCAACTGTAAGAGAAAAGGCAAATAGTTTCACCTCATATAAACTCCAACTTATGGGTCCTGAGCAATGGAGTGCTGGGCTGAGAATTCAGAGGTGGTGTCTAGACTCAGAAGAGAATTATGATTGATTAGTGATCATTCACTAGCAACTAGCCTAGATTGGTACCCGGAAAGCTAAGATTTTTTATTCTCCTAGAAATAAAAAAAAAAAAATCATTATCCTTCCAAATGGCAGCAAAAAGTCTTGAGGACAATTGTCTTGATTCAATCTAATTTCAGTTACAGTTCTGCTTAGAGAAAAACCAATTCTTTCAGTCACCATGCTTATGAATTGAAGCTCTTATCTGAAAACTGATAGATTTTTGACCCTTCCTGCTACTTTTTTATTGTTTATAAAAATCACAGCTAGGAAGTGACACAACTTTCTTCCCTTCTCTGTAATAGCACAAATAGTAAATAACAACAGTAGTGGTTACAAAATACATGCATTTAAAACATAAAATTGTCTTCTAGCCTGGAGGGTGATATAATTCTACTCCCACTAGGAAGTTCAAGACTCTGAGTCATTTTTCACAAATTGCCATCAAATGTATTCATGTTCTGCAATTTGAGCTGTTGATAAACAGTAAGTGAACACTTTATGGCCCAGCACATATTAATTATGTGTCTATATTCAGTGAAAAGTAAACTAACAAGCAACTCCATATTGGGGTACCTGTTGAATGAAGACTGATGAGAAAATACAAATAAGAGAATAATACAATATCTGTTCCTGAGTCTGATATTCATTAAAGCAAAATATTAGTGCTTTTGGCCCAACTGTTAACTCTATGAACAGAGGATGTCTTACCTTGTTACACAACATAATGAGTATTTATTGGGTAACAGAAATACATCAAAGTCAAGTGAGTAAAATTTTAAATATGCTGTTGTGAGGCGGAGTATAATTATAATTTTTTCCTTTTCTTTTTGTTGTTTATTACATCCTTAACTTGGCTTGAATGATGTTTTCAAACATTTGATAAGAAATTATGGGGAGGTGGATGGGAGGTTGGGTGAGCCTGGTGGTGGGTATTATAGAGGGTACATATTGCATGGAGAACTGGGTGTGGTGCATAAGCAATGAATTCTGGAACACTGAAAAGAAATTTAAAAAATAAATAAAAATTTAAAAAAAATAAAGGGGAAAAGTAACTTAGTACTTCTGATAGGAATAATTAACATAAATTATAAGGTTATTAATAAAGATCTTAAGAACCATTAAAAAAAAGAAATTATGAATAAAAGAGAATCTGGTTAGGACATGAAAGCACTTCCAGAAGAGCATTCAAGGGTTTGACTTCTAGAATGTTTGCCTTTCAGCATTCATCAAGCTTGTTGGAGGGCAAGGTTTCTAGTGTAGTGTAGAATAAATATGATGTGCACTCTGTGGTCAGAGTGCTAGGGCTCAAGGCTTGTCTTTGCTGCTTGCCAGCTCCTTGCCTTTGAAGAAAAAATTAAACCTACATAGTCCTTAAGTTTCCCTCATTTGGCTGTTGGAGGTGCTGGGAGAAGGATGGACTGGAACACTCATTTTCTTGCCTTCAGTTTCCCATGGAGGCATGGGGGAGGTCTGCCTTACTTCCCAGGAGATAGCAGCAGCATTTTCAGTAACAATTTTCCACCTACTGAAGAAACTTGAGAGAGAGTGTGAGATTGGGGAAAGCCTGACATTTGTGCCCACCCCTCCCTCTGCTCACAGTTCTGCCTGGGAGCAGGGAAGTCTAGAGCTCACATCCTCAGGCTGTCAGTACACAGATCAGATCATCAGACCACATACCCTGAGAACACCTCAGTTCTCTCTGTTCTAGCTTTATAGCATGACACTGGGTGGAAAAGTCAGCATGGTCATTCCCAGGTTATCTTCAGTGCAGGAGAGAGGGACCGAAAAATACATTTATTTATTTATTTATTTTTTTTAAGCAGGTGGAAAGTGAATTTGCCAACCAACATGCCTCATTTCCCATTTGGAGACTTGTGATGGTTGGAGGAGGAATTGAGCTAACATGTAAAGTCATGTAGGTCACAGTTGGCACATAAACAAGTCCTATTTAGGTACTAACTTTGATTAGTATGATCACGATTATCATTATTATTCTCAACTGGTTAAGTTGCAAAAGATTGGCATTAGTATTCACAAACTTTCAACATGATTCAGTACTGTTACCTGATTCACAAGGTTGTCATGCTCATCAATTTAGATAATATGTACCAATTTGCTTTATAAAGTTTAAAGCATATTATATAATAGTGACGATAATGGAGTATTTAAGGTTTTTATGTGATTCCATGAGGTCATATTTCTTGCCAAGTTCTCACTTCTCTCCTGGCTTTTCCAGGATCATTTCAATCTCTTGGTCAAATAACACAGTTAAGCATTACAGTTGAATTAGTAAGTATTTTGTTGATTTCCCAGCACGAATAATTCATGGTAAAGATATTTCATAAACAGGCCATCTCTTAGCTCTCTGTTGAAACAAAGCTGTCATGGTTCTGGGCTTATGCCCGTTATGCTATTTTAAAAAAATTCAGAACATTTATGTAAGAGCCCAAGATTGTGAATAGAATTTGGACAGATGTCAATAGTGTTTTAATGTTAACCCAAACCTGGATTGAACTCCCCTTGCTTTAAATATCTGCTTGTTCTCTTTCTAAGCTAAAGTATAGTCATTGAATGGCCAGGACCATTCCTTGTTCTTAGTATTGTCTTATAGTCCTCACTAACCTTGTCCTAATTTGTTAATTCAGCATATAGTTATGAGCACACACTTTGTGCCATTACTGTTGCACCTGTTGGGTGATATTGTGTAAATAAACAAATAAAAAAGTATACTTTCCACAAGTTTATATCCTGTTCCTAGCATAATTTATCTAAAATGAAATATTAATTGTGTCTCTTTTAGAGACAGACTTAAAAGTACATTTTATATAATTCCCAGGACACCGTAACTTCTAGGAAATGTTTTAAATACATACATACATGTAAACCTTAATTGTTTATTGAGTTATTAATTTATTTCATCAGATTGATCTATCAGCATTATTTGCATATTCATTATATATATATATATATATATATATATATATATATATATATATATATATATAATTTCCCATTAGGAGAAAGGTACATAATTGTTTTCAGCATAGATTATACTACTGATAGTATAGTTAAATATCACACCACAGTAGAGTCAAATATCAAGTATCAAGGCAAATACATGTATTTGTCTTGATACTTTATTTCAAAGATTTTATTTACTTATTTTTCAGAGAGAGAGAGAATGCACAAGCAGGGGGCGTGGCAGGCAGAGAGTAGAGCAGACTCCCCGCTGAGCAGGAGCCTGATGCAGGACTCCATCCCAGGACCCTGGGATCATGACCTGAGCCAAAGGCAGGTGCTTAACCCACTGAGCCACCCAGGCATCCCTTGACTTATACTTTTAAACGAGAGCTTTATGTTTTCCTCAACATCTTTCAGTCACTAAAACCTTATTCTAGATATTGAGATATATACATATTTGGAAGACTATCTTTCAAGTCTGACTGGAAGAATTTAGCAATAGGGATATGTATGTTTCTAAATCAGCAGCTCTTAAATCAACATGTAGAAATTAATTATGTTTTAGGAAGGAGTTTTCTTTCTGGGTTTTGCTAAATTCAATTGAAACAACAAGGAGTTACATGTTAAGTTAGATCTGAAAAATGGTTCTCTGTGTTACAAATTGTAAATGGCTCACGTCCAGGAAAGATAAAAAAGGAAAAGTATTCTTAAATAGTTTAAGATAATCAAACTGGCTTATCTATAGAAAAAAGAAGAATTTGCATCATTTCTTTTAATATTAAAGATGTTTCTGAATTTGCAATGCACTCTGCCATCCTTAACTAAGCTTTTCTTTTGCATGGCCTCTTTCTTTCTCTTTCTGCTTTCTCTATCAGATAACATAGACTTCACAAGGGGAGGTTTAGGGTGTGAAAACTGCATGGTAAGTAGAATATAATTAAATTATGTGATCTGATAATGAATCAGTAATATGCTATATTCCATACAGATTTGATTGGCTTTCATTCAAATTACCCAGTTCAGGCTATTATTTTTAGAACTTTCATATTTCATAATCTTTTCTTTATTCCATTTATTTTCCCAGGAGAGAAAGCTCAGGATCTTTTAAATTCTGCACAGTTAGATTTCAGACTGGTCTTCAGAATCTTAAAAAACCCTTTGTCTGAAAATGATGCATATATACCTAAATTTTATATCTATGTATCAATCTAAAAATAAAAACCCACCTTTGTCTGGAAGAGAAACAGAAAATTAAACTGAAGACACGAATTAGATCCACCAGTCTGACAGAGTGTAAAGCATTCCATGCGACTCCTTCCCAGACCTCTTTCCCGGGTTGACCTATCTCTGGGTCCTCATTCTCTCTGTCCTTTTCTCACTTCTTTGCAGCTGTGTCTCCTGAGAGCACTCCCCAACCAACATTACGCACACAATTCTTTTTTTTTTTTTTTAAAGATTTTATTTATTTATTTGACAGAGAGAGATCACAGGTAGGTAGAGAGGCTGGCAGAGAGAGAGAGAGCGGGAAGCAGGCTCCCTGCTGAGCAGAGAGCCCGATGTGGGACTCGATCCCAGGACCCTGAGATCATGACCTGAGCCGAAGGCAGTGGCTTAACCCACTGAGCCACCCAGGCGCCCCACGCACACAATTCTTGATCTCAGGATATTTTCAGGACATCCAGTCTAAGATAGAAGTGAAGTGGTCTAAGACACTGCCTCCAATCTTTCTTTATTTCTCAAAGATCAGTAAAGGTAAAAAATCGACACATTTAGAAAGTAGATGTCTTCTAGAGAGAATTGGAGTTGGAACAATTGGGGAATTATAATGGAAGGAGATAGGAGGTAGATACATATGAAAAAAAAAACGTGGTTTATAATTAAGAAGAGAGGAGAGAGATAGGGCTTTTCATGCCTGAAGACATGCTACATTGATGTGTCAATTTTCCCTCTTCCAGAGCTTGAATTAGCTTTAGGATCTTAGTTCAAATCCTGGCTCTGTTCCCTATTAGCTGTTGTCTCTGGTTAAGTTACTTGACTTTTCTGGGACCAGAAAAGTGGCAACAAGGTCAAGGGAAAAGTGTGAGAATTAAACAATATACATAGTACACTTAATATGGTGTATAGTAGGTATTAAATACACAGGAATTTATACAATACAGTAGTGTTTTTGAATACCCATCTGGCAGCTTGTATGGACTACTTCAGCCTCCACAGTGGATAAATAGCTCTTTCCTTTGTTCTAGGGCCTGAAGAAGATATTAAGGATATTAAGGAGAGTGTCTTCAATGGAGCTGAATTACAAAGTATATTTCTACTTTAGAGCATAATTTATCCTTCTCATTTCTCATAGCTTTGTGGAATCATTACTTAGGCATGTAAATATTTACCTGTGAAATGGTAAACATAATTTTTGTAATTCAGGGAAATGTTAAGGTTCATGGGAAGCTGTAATTGTTAGACTCAAAAAGTCACTGAGGCTTTGCTGTGTTTTAATGTCATCTGCTAGTTTCTTTATCTAAATTTTAAATTAAAATAGCATATTTAGCATTCTCTATGTCAGTTTGAAAAGGCCCTTTCAAACTAAAGCAATCAAGAAGCAGCAAAACCGATGGATCCCATTAGGCATGATAATTAGGGATGTGCATGAGAACCACAGAATTTTAAAGCTGGAAGTGACATCAGAGACTCTGTGCCTCAACACCTTTGATGGAAATAATAGAGAAGCTGGTGAAGGAACTTGCCAGAGTCCTACAGCTTGTTAATGAAGAGACTGGTTATGGCCAGTGCCTCCCAAACTAGAGCACAGAACACTTTTCATTTGTACCACACAACCTGTTTAATCAGTTCTTGAAAAGACAGACTTGATGAGCTGATGGTGGCATTTGAGATCATCTGTGTATGTGGACTTTCCATTGGTCAGCTCAGTAAGCTATACCTACCCGCACTCCACACACAATTTATGTTCATAACAACTCAAAAGATAAATAGGAGAAATTGGAGATGGAGTCAAAGCAAATTGTCTTAAGTTTACAGAAACACTTCATTCTTTGACAGTAATGAAGTACTGCCAGGTTTGTGGAACTAGAAGGGTATTTTTGCCTGAGGGAAAAAGTATTGGATTTACTTGAGAAAGTTAATGATAGTGAAATATGTATTTGTTTATATTCAAAAGTTGTCAACATGAAGTATAATGACTAAAAACTAACATCAAAAAAATGAAAAGGATTCTAAAATATACATCTTTTCCCCAAATGTGTACCAAAGTTGTTACAGAACCAAATGTCTCCGTCTTTTAATGAGTCCCAGCTGTGTTATTTGGTCAGTGTCTGTGTTGGGGGTGTCTGTTTGCTCTGTCAGATTCCTTTTCCACCCTTGACTCTGTTTGGGGCCTCTTCAGGCAAGGTAATCTAGCTCATTTTCACTCAGTTTTGTGTGGATTTAGCCAACAGAAGTCTTTGACAAAGGAGGTCAGAGGATGGGGAAAGCATGAGGATGGTGTGTGTATTTATCTGGCCTCTTCCCTGTGGGGCTGTGGTTTGGGTTTCTGCACCCCTCACCTAAGGTCATAGCTCCTGTCAGGTACACTTTATTTTTTTCTTTTCAGCGTAACAGAATTCATTGTTTTTGCACCACAACCAGTGCTCCATGCAATGCACGCCCTCCATAATACTCACCACCTGACTCCCCCAACCTTCCATCCCCTGCATCTTCAAAAACCCTCAGGTTGTTTTTCAGAGTCCATAGTCTCTCATGGTTCATCTCCCCCTCCAATTTCCCTTCTCCTCTCCATCTCCCCATGTCCTCCGTGTTGTTATGCTCCGCAAATAAGTGAAACCATATGATAATTGACTCTGCTTGACTTATTTCACTCAGCATAATCTCTTCCAGTCCCATCCATGTTGCTACAAAAGTTGGGTATTCATCCTTTCTGACAGAGGCATAATACTCCATAGTGTATATGGACCACATCTTCCTTATCCATTCGTCCGTTGAAGGGCATCTTGGTTCTTTCCACAGTTTGGCAACCGTGGCCATTGCTGCTATAAACATTGGGGTACAGATGGCCCTTCTTTTCACTACATCAGTATCTTTGGGGTAAATACCCAGCAATGCAATTGCAAGGTCATAGGGAAGCTCTATTTTTAATTTCTTAAGGAATCGCCACACTGTTCTCCAAAGTGGCTGCACCAACCTGCATTCCCACCAACAGTGTAAGAGGGTTCCCCTTTCTCCACATTCCTGTCAGGCACACTTGTCTCACTAGTCTGGTTTCCGAGAAAACACCCTCTTTTGGCCTCTTCCTGTTTAGGAGTGTAAATAACATTTACTGTCATCAGTCCCAGGCTCCTTCATCAGCACTGTGGCTTCACTTAATCCTGTCTGCTTTTCTTGTAAATATAGGTGGTCCCTGATTTATGACGGCCGGACTTAGCATTCTTCAATTTAACGATGGCATAAAAGCGATACTCATTTACAAGAAACTGTACTCCGATTTTTGAATTTTAGTCTTTTCTGGATGAGTGGTCTGTGGTACAGTCCTCTCTCCTGATGCAGCAGCAGTGGCAGCCACAGTCCCCAGCCAGCCACAAGATCTCGAGGGGGAACAACTCGTACACTCACAACCATTCCGTTTTTCACGTTCGGTACAGCATTCAATCAATCACATGAGGTATTCAATACTTTAGGATAAAACAGGTTTTATGTTAGATGAGCTTGCCTAATTGTAGGTTAACACAAGTGTTCTGAGCCTGTTTAAGGGAGGCTAAGCTAGGCTATGATGTTGGGTAAGCTAGGTATATTAGCTTTTTTGACTTAGGATAGTTTTGATTTAGGAATGGTTTATCTGGACGTAACCCCACTGTAAGTCGAGAAGGGGTCTGCATTCCTTTTTTTAAAATTTCTTCAGTTACCCTTTTTGATTGTGTCTTAATTTCCTGACTGACAGATGTACATCTAATTTCTACATGCGCCACAATAGACTGTCATCAAATATCTTAAAGGGGCTTCCTGTGTGGCTTCCTATGTGTTTGTTGTGTCTCCCACAACAAACTGTAACGGATTCAAATGCATATACAGCCACTTGCCCTATCCACCAGGCACTTTCCTTGTATCTGTCCTTCCTTAGATTTACCATGACAAAACTTCAAAAATATGTTTTATTTTGTTCCTTCTATCTACTTTCCCTTTTCATGATAATTTCTCTGACCACCTACAGTTATTATTCAGTCTCCAGCAATAATTTTAACTTTTTGAGTCATGACTCCTTTATGAATTAGATGAAAATAGAATTTTTCTCCTCAGAAAGTATATAAAAATGTATGTAACAAATCTGCATAGGATTTATTTTACTAAACGGAAAATTGATTTTCCTTAAAAATTTTATTTATTTATTTGAGAGAGAGAGTAAGTGAAAGAAAACATGGGGGAGGGGGACACAGGGAAATGCTGAATAGGGAGCCTGACAGGGGGCTCAGTCCCAGGACTCATGAGATCATGACCAGGGCTGAAGGCAGACACTTAGCTTAAGTGACTGAGCCACCCAGGCGTCCTAAACTGAAAATTGATTTTGATCACAAAATACTTATTTGTGGAAAAGATTGCATAAAATCTAACAGTGATTTTTCTGGAAATAATTGAAATAGATCTAATTTGTATAAAAAATCCCCCCAAACTCCCAAGGTAAATATTAACTCTGCCTAAATTAAGGTATCTGATGTTGAACTTGAAAAAGAGGTTGTCATAGCAACATGAACGTTATCTTGGGCCCTAAGTTGACTTTGACATTTTGATTTTGATGGCAGCCAGTGCTTAATAACTGTAACTCAAAGGTAGGTTGTTATCAAAGAATATCAGAATTTTTCAGGACTCTTCTGGGTTGAATTTATATAGCATCATTTCTTTTGTCCTCAAATCAATAAGTTTACCTTTGCAAAGCAGGTATTACTGATATCCTCTAAGCCAGGAAAGAAAGGACTATGAGTACATATTTAAGTTTTAAAGTTGCCTAAATAGAAGGAATCTGTGAGAGAATTCTCCAGGGCTTCTAACTATTTTCAGACTTCTTTCTGCAGGGAAACTGAGAAGGCCGTGTAACTCTTGACTCTAACCTATAAAAGCCTCTTCCCAGCACTGTAAGGTTGGCTTCAATGTCTCCCTGCAATTCTGGATTTCATACTGGAGCTTTCAAACATGGTTTTAGCAACTAGGATGTTTTTGGCTGCAAATAAAAAAATCCCAAATCAAGAAAAAATTATATAGTAAAAAAGTGTTTTTTTTTTTACCTATATAACAGAAAGTTCAGAAGTAGAATTAGTTCTGGTCAGGGTGGTGACTCAGTAATTCAATGATGGTCATCAAGAATCCATATTCTTCCTATCTTTCTGCTCTGTAATCCTCAGTGTGACAGTGTTGAATTTAGACTTGCTCCTCTTACGATTATAAAATACTTACCAGTACTATCTGATGCAATATACATTCTTGTTCACACCCTAAATGAGAGAAAATCCTGTCCCCCAACTATAATTGGACCAATGTAGACCACGAGACTTCTCTCCTTACAACAGGGGCCAAAGCAATGCCATGTACTGACTGCTTTCAAGGAAACAGGAACAGCTTGACAGTGAGGTCTGTTTCCCTCAGTCACTGGGTTGGGGTGGGTGCTGGGGGTGGGGAGGGGACGGCAGCACTATCCAAACAAAATCAGGATTGTATTAGGAAGGAAGAAAGAGAAATGGGTGTTGGGAATGTAACTAATGTTCTCTATTGATCTTTTTAGTAGTATCTATAATAGCAGCTAAAATTATATAAAAAGATTTACCTCAGCTGAAAATATCTGCCAAATAACATAAACCATGAATTAACTCTCTATTGAGTTACTTTGAGAATGAGTATTCCTCTTCTCTAAAAGTTTTCCCTTAAGGTTTATTGTGTTGAAAGAATACTTTTTAGAAATCCGGCAACCAAATGTGTAATAGAGAACAATTTTATCTTCTGTTACACTTTTAAAAAAAGGAATGGTTTAATACCCTAGTTTTGACAAGAACCACAACACTAGGCAAGATGTCTTTCTGATGGTTGGTAGGGGATTGAATCTGAGACATGACATCATCATCTACAGGATATGTAGCTTCTTTATCAAAGCAGCAAAATCAGGTGTGATATTAAGAATTGCAGATATTCTACCTATACGTATAGTATCCATATTTTGCCTTGCTGAAGTTTTGACTGAGAACCTTCTCACCATTTGCAAATATTTTCAAAAGTGACTCTCAAAATAGGAATCATTTAAAGGTGTCGTTAAGCAAATAGATAAAATCCAGAAGTTGGCTGTACCAAAATCCCAGATGTCAGTTTCATTCAGTTGTCTATTAGTGAAGTGTATGAAGTAACTTTTTTAATTACTTGTCAGCAATCTTGGAGTAGAGGATATGTTTTCATTCTGACAGTGACACTGCTTTGGGGCTGATTACAGGATTAGAGCCCTTTATCATAGGATTTGGTGGCCGAACTAGACTCTTCTGAATGACCTCCTGCCATTCCATTTCCACATGTCTCCCATTTAGCCTCCCTCTTCTGTCTTTTCTGTCTTAGGTCTCTCCTCTTTCAGTCTCTCTCCTTGTTACCTTCCATTGTTCCCACCTTTTCTCATTTTCTCATCTCTCTCCTTCCTTCTGTCTTCCCTAATATCTTCCTTGTATCTCTGTTGGTTGTTGCTATTATTCCCATTATATCAGAAGAATCTATCTAGCAGCAGAATGCAGTAGGCAGTGCTTTTCATTAAAAATACTAATAATTTTATTCTATTTTTTCCAATTTTTGATCTTCAGAGGAATAAGTGACACTGAAGGAGTATGAGTATGTCCTACATGTGTGTGATATTTAATAATAAAAAACAGTTGCACTTTCTCTTTTAAAATGATTATATTGATGACTGGCCTTTTGGGTAGAAAAGGAGGAATACTTATTCCTTGAGTATATTTCCCATATTCTAATGAAGTCAGGGTTAGGCTAAGGACTTTAAGGCATTAGAATATCTGTAGACTAAAAGTTCTTCCAATACCTCTTTTCTTTTAACTTAAAAATTTTATTATTTGTAAAGAGAGTGGAGAAGATGCCCATGTATGGGGCAGCCTGGCAGAGTGAAAGAGTACACATGTAGTATGGCCTGGGATGGGTATTGGAGTCCAAGCAGGGTAAAGCTGGCATTCACATGGGAGCCAGTGGCCCAGCACTGGCATGTCAGAGATAGAACAAGCCGAAGAGGGTATACAGGGAAGGGGGTATGTAGAGTAATTTGGCATGGGCTTTTGTGATGGAACAGGTGGGAAGAACATCCATGTGTAGTCATGGTCTGAGTAGAGTAAGGAGGACATCTATGTGAGGGAGGTGGTAGTTTCAAAGATGAGAGCCTGGTTACACATAGAGGAAGTATTTAAATAAGTAATTATATTGAAGTTCATGGGACCCAGGTTTCTGAGGAAAAAGGACTTGCAAATATGGAAAGGAAGAAGCTGGAATAAAAGTGGAGTTAGAAGTCTTAATTGTGAAAACTCACAATTTTTCAGATGTGTGTAAATTTGTATGTATGTGCACATATGCATATTCCAAGATTCATAATCTCTGTACACTGCATGGTCCTAGGAGCACTGATACTCCAAAAGCAGGAAGAGCTCCTAGGGCTGAGATCTTGTCTTCTAAATAACATTCTTAAATGAGCCAGAAGTCCTTGTAGAAATGGATGATTCCAGGTCTAGGAAAGTATAAAAGAGCATGAAATGGATGAATGGATAAGGAAGATGTGGTCCATATACACTATGGAGTATTATGCCTCCATCAGAAAGGATGAATACCCAACTTTTGTAGCAACATGGACAGGACTGGAAGAGATTATGCTGAGCAAAATAAGTCAAGCAGAGAGAGTCAATTATCATATGGTTTCACTCATTTGTGGAGCATAACAAAAAGCATGGAGGACATGGGAGTTAGAGAGAAGGGAGTTGGAGTAAATTGGAAGGGGAGGTGAATCATGAGAGACTATGGACTCTGAAAAACAATCTGAGGGGTTTGAAGTGGCGGGGGAGTGGGAGGTCGGGGTACCAGGTGGTGGGTATTATAGAGGGCACAGATTGCATGGAGCACTGGGTGTGGTGAAAAAATAATGATACTGTTATGCTGAAAATAAATAATTTTTTTAAAAAAGAGCATGGAACATCTTCTACCACAAAACAAGGAAATGCTCAAAGAATGATGAGGAGGAGTAAAAGAACACAAGAACCACTTTGAACAGTCTCCCACTGGCCCAATCTGTATCAGTTTGAACTTCAAATAAATAATGATAGTATTCGATTATAGCTAATTGAATAAAATGAACAGTGAGTTCATACTGATAAAAATACATGAATGAATAAAAGTTTCAAAGTACATCACCATAGAATATTATTAATTCCATAGCAAAGAGTAACTTAAGAGTTGAGAAGACTGGCAAAAATCATCTTAATCAAGTGATCAATGTAAACCTAACCAATAAGAGAGAAAATTGCAGTCATGTACCATTTAATAGGAAAATAGCATAACTTCTGTGATATTTTTACTAAGAATGCACATAACCTAGATCGAGTCATGGGGAAATGCCAGAAAAATCCAAACTGATGCATGTTCTACTGGACCATAATTTTCTAGGGTCAAGGTCATGAGAGTTAAGACTGAGACACTATTCCTGAGTGTATGAGATTAAAGAGACATGGTAATAAAGTGCAACACTTGATTCCAAACAGGATCTTTTTACTGTAAAAAGCATTACTGGAGTGAGGATTATAGTATTAATGTTTTGATTCTAAAATTTTGATTTTGATGGTCTACTGTGGATCTGTAGAGAATGTCTTTTTTTGGGAAGAAATAGTAAAGTTTACATGGGTGATGGGGCATTATTAGCTTGGCAACTTACTCTCAAATAGTTTAAGAAAAAAATTTTGTACTATAATTGCATTTTTCTCCCTGTAAGTTGGGTTGTTTCAAAATGAAAAGTGTGTGTGTGTGTGTGTGTGTGTGTGTATACAAAAAAGGTAAAAAATGAAAATAAAAGGAGATGAAATGATTTTCAGTTATGGGCACAAGGAGGATTTTATGGAGGAGAAGGCATTTGAATCAAAACTTGAAGGATGGGAGGATCTGGTTGAGCAAAAATGAAGGGAAGATCATTCTAGGCAGAGGGTACATGTGGGCTGTGTCATTTCTTGCCCAGACTATTGCAGCAGTCCCTAACAGATCTTCCTGCCTCCAGGCAAGGAGCCTAGAACCTAATGTGGGTTTTAAGCCAAGGACTTATTTAATTTTTTGAAGACTTTCTTTATTTATTTGACAGACAGAGATCACAAGTAGGCAGAGACGCAGGCAGAGAGAAGGTGGGGGGAAGCAGGCTCCCTGCTGAGCAGAGAGCCTGATGCGGGGCTCCATCCCAGAACCCTGAGATCATGACCTGAGCCGAAGGCAGAGGCTTAACCCATTGAGCCACCAGGCATCCTGAAGCCAAGGATTTATGTTGAGAAGGTAGATGGTAGCATTGGAGAGACTTGACAGAGAAGGAGAATATTTTTTCTCTAGGAAGATAAATCCTTCTACTGAACACCAAGGAATTACCCAAACTTGCTAAAGAATTTCTACATTGTAGACCAAGCTGTGAAGTGCAACAATGATAACAAACTGGCTAATGAGAAATAGTACGTATAAAACAAACTTTAGTCTTATAGCCTCTTTTTAGAAAGCATTTTCCAAAGAGGGCTGTATACATAATCTACCTGCTCTGGGAACCAACATCTAGGTATTGAAATAAAACTCACTCTTACAAAAGCTATATGTATGCATTACAGAAGTTTGTGATGGTAAAAGTTGAAAATGAGAAGCAAAAATTATCCATTATCTAATAATCACTGGCAAATTTTCTTCTTTTTAAAGATTAATTAATTACTTACCTACCTAATTAATTAATTTAGAAAGAGTGTGAACAGGCAGAGAGGGAGAGAGAGAGAATCTCAAGAAGACTCCACAATAAGTGTGAAGCCTGACGTGGGGCTTGATCCCACAACCCTGAGATCATGACCTGAGCTGAAATCAAGAGTCAAACACCTAAGTGACTGAGCCACCCAGGCACCCCTCACCGGCAAATTTTCATTTTCTTTCTTTTTTTTTTTTTAAAGATTTTATTTATTTATTTGACAGAGAGAAATCACAAGTAGATGGAGAGGCAGGCAGAGAGAGAGAGAGAGGGGAGCAGGCTCCCTGCTGAGCAGAGAGCCCAATGTGGGACTCGATTCCAGGACCCTGAGATCATGACCTGAGCCGAAGGCAGCGGCTTAACCCACTGAGCCACCCAGGCGCCCTCCAGCAAATTTTCTTCCACATGCCCCCATTCAGCTCCAACTCCACTCCCCATACCCTCATAGATAGCTGGGAGAATTCTTTGCCTCTGTGTGTGTGTGTGTGTGTGTGTGTGTGTGTGTGTGTGTTTGTTTAATTTTTTTTTATAATTATATTGTAGCCATCTTGTCAAGCCATGAATTAATCTCTGAAAACATGATTTCTGAAGTTACAGATATGCTATTATTGCTAGGAATTTAGATTTTTTCCCCCTATAATAAATAGTGCTACAATGACATCTTTTTTGTGTTAATTATTTTCCCAAGATAATTCTTCAGAGTGTAATTGAGTCAAATGCTAAACATTTCAGAGATTTTTATACAAGTAGGAAAACTGCCCTCCAGAAATAATATCTCAATGTACACAACCACCAATAACAGTAAGGGTACCAGATTTCTGTAAAAGAGGTTTGCTTTATCTAGTTTAGGTAAGTTATTTTTCTCAGAATGCCCACTGTAGTCATATATTCTGCCTGGCCTTTAAACCATGCCTAGCTAAAAATATGAAGCGTGGAAAAATGCTTAAAATTTTTTTAATACATTTCACAACAGAATTTAAACAGCATTGACTTATGAATAGAATGAATAATGCTTTAGCCATCACTTAAGCTATTTTAAGAAGATGGTAATTGAAACATGAAATTATTCAAGTGGTTTAAAATTTTACAGTTAATGAAAGTCCTATCAACTAAAGTAGGTAAGACTTTTTAAAATCATTGAAAATAAAAACTATAATGCCACATTAAAAATCATAATGATGCAGTAGAACAAAAAAATTTCTTATACTCAGTTGACACTTGCCTCTCTGCTTTGTGGATTATCTGCTTTGAGCATTATATGAAGTAAAATTTTAAAACATATTTAAATAGCTTCTGTTCCTGTCCAGCACAATGATTATCATCTTTTTCACCCAGTTAACATATGCTCAGACAATCCAAACTCATTTTGGTGCCACTCTAGGCAAAATGCAATTAGGAAGGAAAATTTACTACTGAATTCATCATAGAACAAGGTCCCCAAACACATATAAATGACTTTTGATTATCCACTACTTTGCATTCTCTCATCAGCAGAGACAATTGGAAGCTGAATAAAAATGTAATTTTATTTGCAGAACTCAGAGTAATCTCCTATAGCCATGATGTCTTCCTTTCAGAGTTTAGAGAGTTTTTTGTGATTTTTATAATTTGTAAAGATTCTGAAGAGAATTGAGCTTATCTATATGAGGAAAAGGTTGAAATAATCAGTTCTAAGAATAAGTATTTGGTATGTGTAGTTATTATTATCACAGTAGGTGTATGTTCCAATAAACCTTGATTTAGAAAGACAGGCAGGGGGCCAGATTGGGCTCCTGGACTGTAACTTGCCAAGCACTGCCCTTGAAGGTCCTTGGATGAGCCGCTGTTCAAGGAGACTATGGCCCAGTCTGCTGCTTGGTGAGATGGAAACCACTGTATGACCTGGTGCTATTCTGACAGTTGTACATGTGGGCCCAATGGAAAATGGTATCTGGGAGTTTAGTAGTGGGTGCAGAAGCTGGAATGTGAAGGCTGAGCTGGAATAGGTTGAGCCTTTCTCATAAGAAGCACAAACTGTGAGCAGAGCATCACCTATAGAGTAACTGAGTCATTACTTTGTTTACCTGAAACTAGTGTAACATTGTGTGTATACTATACTAAAAAAAAGAAAAAAAAAGCAGCAGTTGCTAATTACAGATCAGGCCTAAATTTCTCTCCTTCTCCCTCCTTTACACACACACACACACACACACACACACACACACACAGAGAGAGAAATTTAGTCACCAGGACAAAGAATTACAAAAGCTGGGGTGTGAGGGAAAATGTCCACAACAGAGGAGAAAGCACTAAGAAACTAGACTGCTAAACTCTAAAGTACACACTCCTGCAGAGAAACCTAAGAGGAATGTCTGACTCAGTCTCGGCCAGCTTAGAAGTAGACCTGGGGAAATAATGTGTGAGTTGAAATATGAAAGAAAAGTTAAGGGGGACATGCCCCGGGCTAGATGGGTAGGCGGAGGCCAGATGAGACAGGTGTGAGAGTTCACATTGTGGAGTCTGGACTTTATCAATGAGGGCAACTGGAATAGGTCTCCTAATACCCTCTGTATCATTAAAGCATTTGTTATGGAATTTTCTCTACTTTTTCTCCTCATTTTTAAAAGAAGATTTTATTTATTTAATTATTTATCAGAGAGAGATTGAGAGAGAGAGAGAGAGACTGAGTGTGCACCCAAGCAGGCAGAGTGGCAGGCAGAGGCAGAGAGAGAAGCAGGCTCCCCACCGAGCAAGGTGCCCCATGCAGGACTTGATCCCAGGACGCTGGGATCATGACCTGAGCTGAAGGCAGTGGCTTAACTCACTGAACCACCCAGGCATCCCTCGCCTCATATTTTTATCTTAACTTTTCTTTATTCCTATTTTCTTTTTTTAAATTTATTCATTTATTTGGCAGAGCGCAGGTGCACACAGGTGTGCGCAGGAGGGAGGGGCAGAGAGAGAGGGAGGGGCAGAGAGGGAGAGGAAGCGGAAAAGAATCCCGAGCTCCCATACTTGGCTTGATCACACCACCAGAGATCATAACCTGACATTATAACCTGAGCTGAAACCAGAAGTCAGACGCTCAAGCCACTGAGCCACCTACTACTGCCCCCCCACCCCGCCCCAATTTGCTATCTTAATTCCAGCTAGGCATTCTGACTGTTTCCTGCACATTACTTTTTCTGTGTTCCTTGCCCTACACGTCTAAGCGGATTAGTAGGTCATTTTTAACACCAGCTGTGGTAAATTGACCCAGAGGACTTTCTAGATCCCTAAACTGAATAGCCTTAACATAGCACTACTCTCAGGGCGCCTGGGTGGCTCAGTGGGTTAAAGCCTCTGCCTTCTGCTCAGGTTATGATCTCGGGGTCCTGGAATCGAGCCCCACATCGGCTCTCTGCTCCGCAGGGAGCCTGCTTCCCTTATTCTCTTTCTCTCTGCCTGCCTCTCTGCCTACTTTGATCTCTGTCTGTCAAATAAATAAATAAAATCTTTAAAAAACAAAACAAAACAAAATAGCACTACTCTCTATAAAAGAATTTAATATATGGTGGAAGTGGCATTTAAAATTGTGGGGAAAAGGTGAATTATTCATTAATGTAGTTTGGACCACTTAGTAGCCATTAAACAAAACAAAGCAAAACAAAACAAAAAACCAAAGGAAGATTCCTATCTCACATCAAATAAATAACAAATGGATTAGTAATTTACCTATAAAATCATAGCACTGGATGAAAATGAGGGAACTTCTTTTAAAATAATCTTGTATTAATAAATACTTTTATAAATATGAAGTAAGCCAAAAATTATTAATTCACTAATTTATTAAAACTAGACAATTCTGTAAGGCAAAAAGTGTCATTAAAAAAGTCAAAAGACAAATGACATATTAGGAAAAATACATGCAATTTGGATTATGCACTAAGGACCAATTTCACTATTGTGAGAAGAATTCTCGAAAATCAATCAGTAAAAGGACAACTACTACAAAAACAACAACAAACAAAACCCAAAAAACTCTGAGAGGATATAAACAGAGTGCTCAGAAAATGAAATATTGATGTTTGTTAAACCTTGAAAAAATGTTTTAAACCTTGAAAAAAAATCTCATAATTAAAAGGAAGGCAAATGAAACTACCATGAGATCTTATTTTTCACTTATTAGGTTATCAAAGATTAAACATTTGATAATATTGTGTTAGTAATAGTGGGGAAATAGGCATTCCTATATTTTGAGGCTGGGTATTTAAATCAATACGTATTTTTAAGAGGAGAATTTGGCACCAGGTCCTGAAATTACCAATTCACATACATTTAGGCCTGGCAATTCCCTTATAGGAATTTATGGTGTGTTTGTGTTTGTGTGTGTGTGTGTGTGTGTGTAAAATTATTTAAGTATATAAGTACAACATAAGTATATATATAGAATAAGTATATACGTCTATATATATATAATTATATATATATACATATATATAAACAACTTGCAGAGTTGTTTCTACAAGGCTGTTTATTGAATCATTATAACAGCAGAAGTCTGCAGAAACAAGCAAAACAAAACCCCTAAACATCCTTTAAGAATAGGCTGGTTTAATAAAATAAGGTCCATTTGTACCTAATATACGATGTAACCATTAAAAATGGAATGATCTCCAAAATATCATAAGAGAGAGAAGTGGGGTGCAGAGCAGTGCATGTAGTATGAAGCCACATGTGTAAACTGCGTGCTAGTGAGTGCATTTGATATCTTGGGAAGGCTACGCAAGAAGCTGGTCATGGTGGCTGCCTCCAGGGGAGAAAACTGGCTGAAAGACAGGTGGGAGAGAGAGGGGTTTTGTGCATATATTGCCTCGCTGCTTCTGCAAAGCACAACTGTCTTTTGATATTCTGACAGGATAGCTGACCCCTCTAAGCTTTGGGTCTTCTTTCGAAATGAAACTACCTCTGTTTACTGCTTCCATTTTCCAGAGACCATCTCCACCTAATCTAGTGAGAAACGTATTTAGCACCCTTTGTAAAATAGAAAACACTGAAAACAAGGAAGGAGTGACTATCATTCGTCCTCAGATAATATTGTGAGTTATGTTAATTTGACGAGTGAAGAAAGGAAAAGTTGGAGCAGAAAAGTACATTTCTCAGATCCCAAGTAGATTTAAGCTCTCCTAACTCCTGTGTATTTAATCCTTTCTTGTCAAAGAAAGAACCATATCTTTCTGAAGTTCAGTACGGTGCTTAGCTCACTGTGGGTGTTTAACGAATGTTAAATAATAATAATAGCTATTTATGGATCATTGCACCACTTGATAATACTTTCCCTCCATTGAATCACACCTTTTAGCAAGCCATTTTTAAAATGTATTCCTAACTAAATTAAGGTGCAATAACTCACAGTGAAAATTGATATTTATATAAAAAAGAGAACTGGCACAAAACCAATGATTTAAACTGCAACTTTCCAATTCTTTCTTGGTGGCATTAATAATGGTGCCCTTTTGAAATGTCTTTTCTTCTTTCAAATACCATATTATAACTGTGATAAGCTGGCTAGAGGATACAGTCTTCCCATGTGCTGTTTTTTCCCCTTCCCTTTGCTTTCACATTTTGTGATGTGCTGGTGAGGGGGCAGGGCATCAAAGGGAATAATAACCTAATTTTAACCTGTAATTGCTCTTGCTCTTTAACTATGTCTGTGTTTTCACAGTCTTCCTGCTCATTATGCTGTATCACTTCTCAGCTATGGCACATGTGTACATGGGAGCTGAGATAATGATCTCTGAGAGCCCCTCCAATTCAGATGCTCTATGTTTCTCTAGAGAAAAAGTGCATTTTATGTGTCTTGTATTGTATGTAAGTATGTCTGTTTAATAAGCCTGTATAAAATATCAACCCTTTTAAAGGACAAAAATTCTCTAAGTCCTCTAAGAATATGTCCATGGAGTGGAGTTTCAGAAACTTCAGGGTGATGAAAATGCATAGTCATGTCTTTGAAGCATCACAGAAATTGGCTATTCTTACCTGGAATGCCTTTTCTCCGCTTGACAAACGCCTACTGAGCATTTAAGACTCAGCCTAAACATCATCTCCTTTCTGAAACTTTCCCCAACAAAGAAAAGCCAGCTCTGCTTCCTTGTGATCTTAACAATACTGCAACACTCTCTTATGCTCTATACTTATTTCTTTTGCGACAGCATCTTCCATCAGACTGCACACTCCTTATTGGCAGGAGTGTTTCTTATCCATCTTTGAATCCCCAGAGGCTGGAAAAAGGGAAGTGCTCACCAAATGTTTCTTGAAGGAATGTATGAATAAAGTATTGGAAGCAAGAGTCCCGGGTTCTAATCCCAGCTCTACTGCTGATAATGTGTAGCTGAAAAACTAGATTAACTGTCCCAGTTTTTCAGTTTCCTCAAATATAAAATGAAGGGATAATTTAGAAACCCTCTCAGGTGCATTTGATGATTTTGTCTTCTTAATTAAGCTTACTCCTTTTAGCAGGGATTCTATCTTCTGTGTCATTGTGCATCACACATTGGTAATAAATATTTACTACATCACTCAGAAAAACATATATCAAAAAAGTAAGCTATGGTTGAATTGTTGGGTAAATGACTGGTATCATCTCTAACCAAAGGGTTGGTCTTCATGCATTTAAGTTTAAAAGAGCATCTGTAATGGATAAATATTTGTTCATGTTCTTATGCATCTTCAAGTTTGATGGGCCACTATAAAGTGGTGGCAGAGGCCAGGTCTCAAAGAGATAATGGTTAATGGAAATGAACAATGATCCTTATTATGAATTGATATTTTATTGAGCACTTATTTCAGGCCAAGTAAATTACACATTATTTCTAATTTTCACCACAACCTTCCAAAACCTTAGAAAACCATTGAACCAAACATTAGAAAAGTTATTTAAGTTACTGTTCCAATTATCTATTGCTATATAACACTCACACCCCCTCCCCCCATCATAAGGGCATAATATGGTGACTATTTTGTTACATTCCTGGATTCCCTGGGTCAGGATGAGAAACAGCATATTGGGGATACTTTGTTTCTACTCCTCTATGTCTAGGGCCTCAGCTAGGAAGACTTGAAGCTAGGGATCCCTAGAGAGCTGGGGGTTTGCCCTAGAGGTTGATGCTGGTAGTTAGGGGAGATCTCAGCTGGATCTTGGAGCCAGAACATCTGCATTTGGCCTATACATGTGATCTCTCACTTCTTCACATCATAGTGAATGGTGTCCAATAAGAGTGTTCCAAGAGGACTAAAGAAAGCTGTATTGCTTTTCATGACATAGTTTCAGAAGTCATGTAGGGCCACATCCCCTGTAATCATAGGCCTACCCAGACTCAAGGGATGGAGAACATAGACCCGCCTTTCATTAGAAGATTTAACATCTTATTGTAAAAAGGCATGTGTGATGAGAAATCTTGTGAGAATCTTAGAAAATCTGCCACAATAGCCCAAGTTTTCAGAGCTAGAAAGAGGTAGAGATGAGATTCAATTTGTCCATTTGAGTTTATGACCTACACACTTTTCATTACAGCATAGGATCTCAGTCATTTGATGATGTTAATACTTGGAAAGACATTTCCCTTATTTGTAAGTCTGTTAATTTAAGTAAGGTTACCTTTCCTTAAAATCTCAATTATTCCCTCCTTATTTTTCTCTCTTTCCCTGCATCTCTCTCTCTCTCTCTCTCTCTCTCTTTTTTTTTTTTTTTTTTGTTGGACTCAATTACTTCACTTGACATTTATTTTTTCCTCTCTTTTTTCTTGGTATGTCATTTTTCTCTCTTAAATTCCAAATGGCCATAGCATTTCCTTTATTCTTTTTTTTTTTTCAGAGTCTGGAAAATTATGAAATCACCCATCATTTCATCTCCATTGTCTTCTGAGAAAGACTATTAGTTAGAACTACTTAGTTTAGAGAAAGACCACCTATTTGTAATCATTCCTCAAGCTATTTACTTGTAGCTTGTGTGTGTGTGTGTGTGTGTGTGTGTGTGTGTGTGTGTGTGTGTTGGGAACCCCTGGGTGGACTGATCTGGCTGTTGGAATTACTTGAAAAGGTGAGACTGGGAGTATGTGTGAAGTTTACTAGGGCAGTGGTTTTCAACCCTGGCTGCATGCAAATTAGAACTACTTGGGGACCATCTGCAAAATACTGATGACTCTAGCTCACCCCAGAACCATTAAATCAGAATCTATGGGGGCAGGGCTTGACACTGATATTAAAAAACAAAACAAAACCCAAACATCTAAGGTGGATAAAACACAAGATTATGTTTAAGAAACACTGCACTAAGGAGTTTGATGTTTTCAGTTGAGAATCATTGAGAATCCCTGAACTGGGACTCACGGTAGATGGAAGGAGAGGTATACCTTCCATGCCAGGGAGAGGAGCCTCATTGTTGGGCAGGGAGCTCTCCTACAGAAGGTGGTGAACTGCCTAAGAGGCAGTGGGCAGCGCTGGTCACACTTTGGGTTAGAACACGAGCACTGCCCAGGACTGATGGAAACCCCCCACACACACCTCAGACAGCTCCCCTAAAAGGGTAGGAAGCTCAAGATGCTGAGTCCCTCAAGTCAGAACTGGTCTGGAAGCCTACCAGTGGTGCATGGAGTGGGTGCAGTGATGGAGAACTCGGCCTGTAGAGGCAATGGAAACAAGGCAGAAGGTGATTTTAACTGAACAGATTCGGTTCTAAACCAACAGCCTGAATGACATAATCTGGGGGCGGATGAAGCACAGGAAATTTGGAGACCATGTTTCCAATGATGTTCCTTCTCATTTCTCTTAATGGTACCACATTGTTTTGTTCACTAATTTTAAATGATCAGTTGCAGTCTTATGTGAACGTTATCATTTCTACATTTGAAGTAACTCTTCATTATTCTTCTTAATGTGCAAAAAAAAATTAAAAAAAAAGAAATTCTCCTTAATATGCAAATAAAAATCTCACCTGCCTTATGTTCCTTTCTTCTTTGCCCATTTCTTGTAAACAAGAAAGGTACATGGAAAAAATGCTCACTTACTTAGATTAGTCTTGGGAACTAAAGGCAAAAGAGAAGCACAGCATGGGTTGTTGATTCATTCTTTCTGCGTGATTGCTATTAACCTCAGTCGAGTTTTCAGTGGTGATAGTATCCTTCCACTGGGATGTATTCATGTTCACATATCTGTTTTCCCACACGTTTTTCAGTATTGGCAGACACTCAGTGTCTGAGGCTGAACCGTGCCCCCAGCATCCACCTTAGGGAAGGAGTAAATAATCCCAGGGGGGGCTGCAGTGGACCAGGGACATTTTTACATCTTCCGTGGACAGGTGTCATACACACCATTTCAGATTTAATATGTCTCCATTCTTAATTCCAGGCACTCACATCATATTCTTCGTTTTTAAAGCAGGTCTGACATTTCCCTTAATGCCAATCATGAGCATGTATGCCTGATCTTGTGCCACAAGTTCATGCATTTGTTATTTATCTTCTCTGCTGTGGATGTCAGCCTTGACTTTGCTTTGACAGCTCAGGAATATAAGTAGCCAAGTGTTAAGTGAATTGGAGTAATTAGAAGGCTCATATTTAAAAAGGGGTTACTCAGATGAAGCTCTGCAAAGGAGATGAATTTAGATGAGGTTAAAAATGTGGAATATTCCCTCATCTTCACTTGCCACCTATTCCTTCCTTCCTTCCTTTTTTTCTTTTTCTCTTTAAGATTTTATTTATTTCTTTGACAGAGAGATAGAAAGCATAAGTAGGGGAGGAGCAGGCAGAGGCAAAGGGAGAAGCAGACTCTCCACTGAGCAGGGAGCCTGATGCAGGGTTTGATCCCAGGACCTTGGGATCATGACCTGAACCAGAAGGCAGTTGCTTCATTGTTTGAGCCACCCACCACCCCTCTTGCCACCCATTTCTAACATAAGGATTCCTGCAAGGAGGCATATATTTGTGTGTGCACCCGTTCCATTACAAAACCCAAGGGCAAAATGAAGGTGACAGTCGCTATTCAGTGGCATGACCTCATCCCTCTTCTCCTGCTCAGCACACTCTTTCAGTTTCTTCATCCAGAGTCAGAGCCTCTTAACAGCCATGCAGACACCTCTGGCTAACAATACCGCTCTGACGCACTTGGCAAAAGAAGGGCATGGAAGTGAATCATTAAATCCCCTGATAAGGAAGAGAAAATTAATTAGAATAACCAGATGCTCAGGAAAAAAGTAATAAAATTTTACTCTGAGCTTGGGCAAATTAAAATCATATAATTGATTTTAGGCACACTTCATTCTCATTCAAGTAGCATATGAAAGAACAGGAAAGAGTTAAAGTCTGATAGAATAATAAACTGAATCAGAAAAAGTATTCTTTATTTTACATGAGATTTAAAATATTTCACACTCAAATGCTTAGCATTATAACTCAGTCTGACTTCTAATTGTAAAGGCATGAAGGAAGGATTTTAAAACAGATGAAAAGCCCATTTGACTTCCATAGCAACAGGAGATTTTCTGAATCAAGTGAGCGGCAAGAAATTTAAAAAAAAATCAACTTCCCAAATATTAGAAGCTTATTTGAAGCCAAAATATTAAAGACTGTAATGGTATTTAGAAATATGACCAGATTCTCTTGCTAGTTCCTAGCTTCATTTTTCTCACTGGCACAGTGTTATTTCCATTTATAATTAGATAAACAGACAGTGTATGTGTAAAGCAATTTAGAACCTGTTTTCTGACTCACCATTGTGGAGAAAATATGTGTTGTTGTTTTTTCTTTTTTTTTAAAGATTTTAATTTATTTGACAGAGAGAGAGAATCACAGGGAGGCAGAGAGGCAGGCAGAGAGAGAGGGGGAAGCAGGCTCCCTGCTGAGCTAAGAGCCTGATGTGGGCCTCGATCCCAGGTCCCTGAGACCATGACCTGAGCTGAAGGCAGAGGCTTAACCCACTGAGTCACCCAGGTGCCTGGAAAATCTGTGTTTTTTAATATGGGTTTTGCAGTACTCAAGTGGTAGAAATAAAATAAGCAGCAACAGCAGTGTATTTGAAAACACACAGGGTTAACATCAGGCATTAGGAGAGGTGCCTGAGGCCCTTATAACCAGCAGGGTGTCTGAGATTAGATATCCTATGAAATTGTAAGGCTGGGAGAGAATCAGAGGGGAAACTGAGGCTGGAAGATTGAATGACTTGTCCCAAATTACCCAGAGGGGTGTTAAAAACCATTTGAATTCTGTTCCGTTTACACCAGTCTGATGTTTCCTTAACTCCCACTTTCCCGAAGTGGTTGTACATAATCCATTCCTCTCCTCACTAGTGCCTCATAGAGCTTGACAAAACACCCGTGATAACTGAACATGGACCTCAGCGGAGTCATAAAGGTAATCTAACTTGTGAAGTTCCCCGGGTGGGATAAGAGGGACCCAAAATATAAGCTTTTCAAACTTATCTGCCACATCTCATCCTGATTTATCTGCAGTTTTTTGGTGTGCCACTTATATTTGCTTATTTAGACAGTCTCTCTTTCAACATACTTATCCATAAATTGGGTGGAATGGCTTGGCTTCCTTACTAGTGCTCAGGAATGTAGCGACACTAGGAAGGAGTCACTACAAACAAAGCTGGGGATTCAGGGCCACCGAGCCTCCATCAACAGCTTAATCTTGGCTGAGATGGGACTAGAAAGCTAGGGCTCCCATTGCCTAACTTGGCTCCATCTCCTTTCTTTGTATATGTGTTTACACACACACATACACTCACATGTATATTTGGATACATATATATGTACATATGTATATATAAGTTGACACACAATGTTACATTAGTTTTATGTGCACAACATAGTGATTCAATGAACTTGGCTCCATCTTCTGATTCTCTTTCCAAAAATTGCATTAGAAAAAGGTTAAGAGAGGTTCAAAGTCTATGAAGAAGTTACATAACACGTGCCCCTTCTTCATACATGCTCTTGTTCCTAATCTTTCACCACAGGACCCTCTGTGTCACCTTTGTCCACTGAAGCACTGTCATCCTGCCTGTGAGGGTTAATTTTATGTGTCAATTTGGCTAGGCCATGGTACCCTGATATTTGGTCAAGTGCTAGTCTCAATGGTTATGTGAAGATGTTTTTAAAAAAATGAGATTAACATTGGGGCGCCTGGGTGGCTCAGTGGGTTAAGCCTCTGCCTTCGGCTTAGGTCATGACCTCAGGGTCCTAGGATCGAGCCCCATGTCGAGTTCTGCTCGGCAGGGAGCCTGCTTCCTCCTCTCTCTCTCTGCCTGCCTCTCTGCCTACTTGTGATCTCTCTCTGTCAAATAAATAAAATCTTTAAAAAAATGAGATTAACATTTAAATGAGTAGACTCTGAGTCAAGCAAACCCTCTATAATGAGAGTGGGCCTCATCCAGGCAGTCAAAGACCTTAAAGGAAAAAGATATGTTCCCCAAGGAAGAAGTAATTCTGCCAGCAGACTGCTTTGTTGCTTAAGCTGGGACATTAATTCTTCCCTGGGTCTCCAGTCTGCTGGCCTGCTGTGTAATTTTGGATGTGTCAGCTCCCTTAATTTTGTGAGCTAATTCCTTAACATAAATCTCTCTCTGTCTTTCTGTTTCTATCTCGGTCTCTCTCTCGGTAGTAGATAGAGTGATGCTCTTGAAGCCAGTGGAACTGTTGAATAGGACAAGAGAGGATGAATCTCCAATTCAAAATGTGCCCAAAGGCCACAGTATTATTTTACGTGTCACAGTGACAATCCTGGAAGCTCTTATTATCCCATCCCAGTAGTAGGGCTTGCTTGTCACGTGCTGCTGTTCTTTCAACACACTTAAGCTCTAGAAGGATTATAATCTTAAATTCATGCTACCTTTTCCCCCTAACCATTATTACTGAGAATTACTTAATTTTGTTTCCTTCATGTTTTACTATATATAACATTGTTTATTCTTCTTCTAGAATCATTCATTTCTTTATTACTTCCTGCAAGAAGACAGAGATACTTTGAGACCAATTTTGGACTCTTTTGAACAGTATCATTGCCTCACTAACAGTCTGTGATGGGAGTCACAGTCTGATACGCAACCAAAGCTCTGTACATAAGACAGTGGCTATAGTTATTTCTTCGTGTTCTCCCCTGTTGGAAAGAAATCCATGTTTTGTCTTTTTATAAAATAAACAGAGCTATACTGTATGGAGAGAGAGAGAGCTATTGATTTTGTTTTTCTGGAGAACCCTGACTAACACGCTGCCCCATACTGTTTGGGAGCCCGGCCGACATCTGTAGATGGACATTTCCCCTTCAAGTCTCTGACTGCTAGAATCCTCCACTGGGCAAATACTCTGTGAGGCTCTTGAAACAAGTGTCTCTAACAAAGAAGGGAGGGGTCCTTCAGAAGCAGATGTCAAACTTGAAAAAAGACTGCTATTTTCCTTATAGTTCCTGCCACCTTGGGATTGTGCAGCTGAGAAGAATGGTTCAAGGGCAAATGGGCATTTGTCTCATTCATCTAAATGCTTATTCAAGTATTTATTGAGCATCTACTCTATGCCAGTTCTCATCTAAACATTGGCAAAAAAAAAATTGAACAAAACTGATGAAACTTATGCAGTCACAAAACCTGATCTCTAATTGGGGAAGAAGCTAGCAAGCAAACATCTATCTGTACAAGTTAATTTTGGGCTGTGGCAAGTGTTTTTTCTTTGTTTGTTTTTAATTTTTTTTAAAGATTTATTTATTTTAAAAAATATTTATTTATTTATTTATTTTAAACAGATAGATCACAAGTAGGCAGAGAGACAGGCAGAGAGAGAGAAGAGGAAGCAGGCTCTGTGCTGAGCAGAGAGCCCGATGTGGGGCTCAATCCCAGCACCCCAGGATCATGCTGCCTGATGCGGGTCTTGATCCCAGGTCCCTGAGACCATGACGTGAGCTGAAGACAGAGGCTTTAACCCACTGAGCCACCTAGGCGCCCCTGTGGCAAGTGTTTTGAGTTAAAAAAGGAAAGCAGGGAGAGAGTTAAGGAAGAGAAGTTACTTTAATTTTTAAAAATTTTTTTGAGGACAGCTTTTGTTGCATCATTATTTTTAAAATAATTAATTTCAGTATTGTTGATATATAGTGTTAAATTAGTTTCAGGTATACAATATAGTAGTGATTCAACACTTCCATACAACACCTGGTGATCTTCAGAAGTATTTTCTCCCTAATCCCCATTTATTTCACTCCCCGCCACAACCTCCCCTCTAGTAACTATCAGTTTGTTCTCAAGTCTGCTCTTTGCTTGTCTCTCATTCTCTCTCTTTTTTCCTCTCTGATTGTTTGCTTTGTTTCTTAAATTCCACATATGATTTCACTCATACGGTATTTGTCTTTCTCTGACTGACTTATTTCACTTACTGTTATACTCTCTAGATCCCTATAGCATTTCTTCTTTATCCACAGCAGTCTGTGGATGTTTGGGCTGCTTCCATAATTCAGCTATTGTAAATATTGCTGCTATAAACATAGGGGTGCATATATCTTTTGAATTAGTGTTTTCATATTCTTTGGATAAATACCCAGTAGTGGAATTAGTGGATCATATGAATATTCTATTTTTAACTTTTTGAGGAACCTCCATACTCTTTTCCAGAATGGCTATACCAGCCTGCATTCCCACCAATAGTTCAAAAGAGTTCCTTTTTCTCCACATCCTCACCAACGCTTTTGGTTTTGGTTTTAGCCATTCTAACAGGTGTGAGGTGATATCTCATTGTAGTTTTGATTTGCATTTTCCTGATGATGAGTGATGTTGACCATCTTTCCATGTGTCTGTTGGCCATTTGGATGTCTTTTTTGGAGAAATGTCTATTTATGCCTTCTGCACATTAAAAAATTTTTTTGTGTGTTGATTTGTGTAAGTTCTTTGTGTATTTTGAAAACTCTTTATCAGATGTGTTATTTGCAAATATTTGTCCCATTTAGTAAACTGTCTTCTATTTTGATTGATTATTTCCTTTGTTGCACAATAGTTTATTTTTCCTTTTGTTTCCCTGGCTTCAGGGGACCTATCTAGAGAAAAGCTGCTATGGCCAATATCAGAAAAGGTACTGTCAGTGCTCTCGTCTAGGATTTTTATGGTTTCAGGTCTCATATTTAGGTAGTTAATTCATTTTGAATTTACTTTTGTACATGGTGTAAGAAGGTGGCCCAGTTTAATTGTTTTGCATATAGCTGTCCAGTTTTCTTCACACCATTTTTTGAAGAGACTGTCTTTTCCCAATTGTGTATTATTGCCTCCTTGTCAAAGATTAATTGATTGTATAATCATGGGTTTATTTCTGGGGTCTCTATTCCTTTTTTCATTTTTTAAAAGATTTATTTATTTATATACTATTTGAGAGGGAGAGAAAGGGAGAGAGTGAGCACGGAGGTGGGCAAAGAAGAGGGAGAGCCAATCTGCAGCAGACTCCTCTGAGTGTGGATCCAGATGTGGTGCTCAGTCTTGTGAGGCTCCATATTGTGGGACTTGATATTGTGACCCTGAGATCATGACCTGACCCCAAACCAGGAGTTCGGCACCTAACTCACTGAGCCACCCAGATGCCGCTCTGGGGTCTCTATTCTGTTCAATTGACATACCTGTCTATTTTTTGTGTTTTGATTACTACAACTTTATAGTATAGCTTGAAATCTGGGATTGTGAAACCTCTAGTTTTATTCTTTTTTTTAAAATTTATTTTTTATTTATTTTCAGCATAACAGTATTCATTATTTTTTCACCACACCCAGTGCTCCATGCAATCTGTGCCCTCTATAATACCCACCACCTGGTACCCCGACCTCCCACCCCCTGCCCCTTCAAAACCCTCAGATTGTTTTTCAGAGTCCATAGTCTCTCATGGTCCAGTTTTATTCTTTTTCAAGATTGCTTTGTCAATTTGGGGTGTTTTGTGGTTCCATATAAATTTTATGATTATTTGTTTAGTTCTGTGAAAAATGCTACTGGTATTTTGACTGGGATTGCATTAAATCTGTAGACTTCTTTGGGTAGTATTGACATTTTAACAATATTTGTTCTTCCAACCCATTAGTATGGAATATCGTACCATTTCTTTGTGTTGTCTTCAATTTCTTTCATCAAAGTTTTATAATTTTTAGAGTACAGGTCTTCCACCTCTCTGGTTAGGTTAATTCCTAAGTGTCTTAATTGGTTTTGGTCTGATTGTAAATGGGATTGATACCTTAATTTCTCTTTCTGCTGCTTCATTATTGGTGTATAGGACTGGAATGGATTTCTGCACATTAAGTTTATATCCTGTGACTTTACCAAATTCATTGGTCGGTTCTAGTAGTTTTCAGTGGTCTTTAGAATTTTCTATATAGGGTATCTTGTCTTTTGCAAATAATTAAAGTTTTACTTCTTCATCTCCAATTTGCATGCCTTTTATTCCTTTCTCATCCCTGATTGCTGTAGTTAGGACTTCCAGTACTAAGTTGAGGAAAACTAGTGAGAGTGAATATCCTTGTCTTATTCCTGATCTGAAGGAGAAAGCTCTCAGTTTCTCCCCATTGAGTATGATGTTTGCTCTGGGTTTTTTATATATGGCCTTTATGATGTTAAGGTGGGTTCCCTTTAAACCTATTTTGTTGAGGGCTTTTGTCATGAATTGATGTACTTTGTCAAATGTTTTTTCTTCATGTATTTTCTATTGAAATGATCATATTTTTTTTTCTTTTTCTTGGTGATGTAGTGTATCACATTGATTTGCGGTTATTGAATCACCCTTGTATACTGGGAATAAATCCCACTTGATTGTGGTGAATGACTTTATTAATGCTCTGGTAGAGTCTGTTTGCTGGTATTTTGCTGAGGATTTTTGCATGTAAGTTCATCAAGGTTTGGCCTGTAGTTGTCTTTTTTTTTTTTTTTTCTGGTGTCTTTATCTAGTATTTGTATCAGGGTTATTCTGGCCTCATAGAATAAGTTTGGAAGCTTTCTTTCCTCTTTTATTTTTTGGAATAGTTTTTAACTCATTAACTATTAAGGTAACTATTAAGGAATAGTTATTAACTCATTAACTCTTCTTTAAATGTTTGGTAGATTTCACTTGGGAGGCCCTCTGGTATCGGACTTTTGTTTGTTGGGAGTTTTTTAATTACTGATTGAATTTCATTGCTGGCAATTGGTCTGTTCAAATTTTCTCTTTCTTCCTGATTCAGTTTTGGGAGGTTATACATTTCTAGGAATTTATTCATTTCTTCTAGGTTGTCCATTTGTTGGCAAATTATTTTTCATAATATTCTTTTTAAATTGTATTTCTATGGTATTGGCTGTTATTATTCTGATTTTGTTTATTTGAGTCTCCTCTCTTTTTTGATGAGTCTGGCTTAATGTTTATAGACTTTGTTGATCTTTTCAAAAAACCATCTCCTGGTTTCATTAATGAGTTCTATTTTTTTTTTTTTTGTTTATTTATTTTTTTTATTTCCAGCATAACAGTATTCATTATTTTTGCACCACACCCCGTGCTCCATGCAATCCGTGCCCTCTATAATACCCACCACCTGGTACCCCAACCTCCCACCCCCCGTCCCTTCAAAACCCTCAGATTGTTTTTCAGAGTTCATAGTCTCTCATGGTTCACCTCCCCTTCCAATTTCCCCCAACTCCCTTCTCCACTCTAAGTCCCCATGTCTCTCCATGCTATTTGTTATGCTCCACAAATAAGTGAAACCATATGATAATTGACTCTCTCTGCTTGACTTATTTCACTCAGCATAATCTCTTCCAGTCCCGTCCATGTTGCTACAAAAGTTGGGTATTCATCCTTTCTGATGGAGGCATAATACTCTATCCCCAGGGGTACAGGTCTGTGAATCACCAGGTTTACACACTTCACAGCACTATTTTAGTTTTTTTATTTTATGTTTTTTGTTTTAGTTTCTATTTTATTTCTGCTCTGATCCTTATTGTTTCTTTCCTTCCACCTGTTTTAGATTTTGTTTGTTTTTCTTTTCCTAGCTCCTTTTGATGTAGGGTTAGGTTATTTATTTGAGATTTTATTTGTTGATATTGCTTTTTAAGGTACGCCCGTGTTGCTATAAACTTTGAAAAAAAATGAATCATGGAAACTACATCAAAAACTAATGATGGAATGTATGGTGACTAACATAACATAATTAAAAAAAAACCCAAACAAACAAATAAACAACAAAAAAAGAGTCATTTTTGTTCTACCCCAAAGATTTCAGACCACTGTATTTTCATTTCAGTTGTCTTTATGTATTTTTAAAATTATGTCAATCACCATACAGTATACCATTAGTTTTTGATGTATAACACCCAGTGCTCCATGATATGTGCCCTCCTTAATACTCATCACCAGACTAACCCATTCCCCCAGCCCCTTCCTCTCTAAATCCCTCAGATTGTTTCCTGAAGTCCATAGTGTCTCATGGCTCCACTCCCCCTCTCACTTCCCCCTTTCATTCTTCCCTTCCTTCTCCTAATGTCCTCCATGCTATGTCTTATGTTCCACAAATAAATGAAACCATATGATAATTGTCTTTCTCTGCTTGACTTATTTCACTCAGCATAATTTCCTCCAGTTCCATCCACGTTGATGCAAATGTTGGGTATTCATCCTTTCTGATGACTGAGTAGTATTTCATTGTATAAATGGACCACATCTTCTTTATCCATTCATCTGTTGAAGGGCATCTCAGCTCTTTCCATAGTTTGGCTATTGTGGACATTGCTGCTATGAACATTCAGGAGCATGTGGCCCTTTTTTCACTACATCTGTATCTTTGGGGTAAATACCAGTAGTGCAATTCCCAGGTCATAAGGTAGCTCTATTTTTAACTTTTTAAGGAACCTCCATACTGTTTTCCAAAGTGGCTGTATCACCTTGCATTCCCACCAACAGTATAAGAGGGTTCCCTTTTCTCTACAACCTCTCCAACATTTAGTTGTTCCTTGCCTTGTCAGTTTTTGCCATTCTATCTGGTGTAAGGTGATATCTCAACATGGTTTTGATTTGAATTTCCCTGATGGTTAATGGTGTTGAACATTTTTTCATGTGTCTGTTAGCTATTTGTATGTCTTCTTTGGAGAAATGTTTGTTTGTGTCTTCTCCCCATTTTTGGATTTATTTGTTTTTTTGGGTGTTGAGTTTGAGTATAGATCTTGGATACCAGACCTTTATCTGTAGTATCATTTGTTAATAACTTCTCCTATTCTGTGTGTTGCCTCTTTGTTTTGTTGATTATTTCCTTTGCAGTGCAGAAGCTTTTTATCTTGATGAAGTTCCAAAGTCCATGTATTTTTTGATTTCCTCTTTGATTTCTTGATTGACCCATTTATTGTTTAGAAGCATGTTATTTAACCTCCATGTATATGTGTTTTTTCCAGATTTTTTCTTGTGGTTGATTTCCAGTTTCATAGCATTGTGGTCAGAAAAGATGCATGGTCTAAATTCCATCTTTTTGAATTTGTTGAGACTTGTTTTGTGGACTAATATGTGATCTATCTGAAGAATGCTTCATGTGCACTTGAAAAGCATTTGTATTTGTATTCTTATGTTTTAGAATGGAATGTTCTGAATGTATCTGTTAAATCTTTCTGATCCAATGCATCACTCAAAACCACCATTCCCTTATTGATTTTGTTTGGATGGTCTATCCATTGATGTGAATGGGGTGTTAAAGTCCCCTTCTATTATTGTATTACTATCAATTATTTCCTTTATGTTTATTATTAGCTGTTTTATGTATTTGGGTGCTCCCATGTTGGGTGCATAAATATTTATAATTGATATATATTCTTGTTGGATTGTTCTCTTAATGATTATATAGTGCCCTTCTTTGTCTCTTATTATAGTCCTTGCTTCAAAGTTGATTTTTTCTGATGTAAGTATTGCTACCCTGGCTTTCTTTTCATTTTTATTTGTATGATAAATGCTTTTTCATCTTTTTACTTTCAGTGAGGATGTGTCTTTAGGTCTGAAATGAGTCTCTTATAGGCAGTGTATAGATGGGTCTTGTTTTTCTTTTTTTTTTTTTTAAGATTTTATTTATTTGTTTATTTAACAGAGAGAGAGCAAGAGAGGGAACAGAAGCAGGGGGAGCAGGAGAGGGAGAAGTAGGCCTCCCACCAAGCAGGAAACCCGATGCCAGGCTCCATCTCAAGACCTTGGGATCATGACCTGAGCTGAAGGCAGACACCCAATGACTGGCATCGGGTTTCCTGCTTGGTGGGTGAGCCACCCATGTACCCCTGGGTCTTGCTTTTTTTTTTTTTAATTTATTTTTTATTTTCAGCATAACAGTATTCATTATTTTTGCACCACACCCAGTGCTCCATGCAATCCGTACCCTCTATAATACCCACCACCTGGTACCCTGACCTCCCACCCCCTGCCCCTTCAAACCCCTCAGATTGCTTTTCAGAGTTCATAGTCTCTCATGGTTCACCTCCCCTTCCAATTTCCCCCAACTCCCTTCTCCTCTCTATCTCCCCATGTCTTCCATGCTATTTGTTATGCTCCACAAACAAGTGAAACCATATGATAATTGACTCTCTCTGCTTGACTTATTTCACTCAGCATAATCTCTTCCAGTCCCGTTCATGTTGCTTCAAAAGTTGGGTATTCGTCCCTTCTGATGGAGGCATAATACTCCATAGTGTATATGGACCACATCTTCCTTATCCATTCGTCCGTTGAAGGGCATCTTGGTTCTTTCCACAGTTTGTTGACCGTGGCCATTGCTGCTATAAACAGATGGCCCTTCTTTTCACTACATCTGTATCTTTGAGGTAAATACCCAGTAGTGCAATGGCAGGGTCATAGGGAAGTTCTATTTTTAATTTCTTAAGGAATCTCCACACTGTTCTCCAAAGAGGCTGGACCAACTTGCATTCCCACCAACAGTGGAAGAGGGTTCCCTTTTCTCCACATCCCCTCCAACACATGTTGTTTCCTGTCTTGCTAATTTTGGCCATTCTAACTGGTGTAAGGTGATATCTCAATGTAGTTTTAATTTGAATCTCCCTGATGGCTAGTGATGATGAACATTTTTTCATGTGTCTGATAGCCATTTGTATATCTTCATGGGAGAAGTGTCTGTCCATATCTTCTGCCTATCTTTTGATATGCTTGTCTGTTTTGTGTGTGTTGAGTTTGAGGAGTTCATTATAGATCCTGGGTCTTGCTTTTTTTATCCATTTTATCACCCTGTGTCTTTTGATTGCAGTGTTTGGTCCATTTATATTCAACGTAATTACTGATAGGTGTGTACCTATTGCCATTTCATTACTATTTTATAGTTGTTTTTGTAGTTTTCTGTTCCTTTCTTCTCTTGCTCTTTTCTCTCATGGTTTGCTTTCTTTTGTGATATGCTTAGATTCCTTTCTCTTTATTTTTTGCATGTCTATTACTGTTTTTTCATCTGAGGTTGCTGTTTGGTTTCTATATACCTTCTGGATATAACAGTCTAAATTATGTTGATGGTCACTTAAATGTGAACCCATTCCTTACTTTTCTCCCCTGTGTTTTAGGTATATGGTGTCATACTTTACATCCTTTTATTTTGTGAATTTCCTGACCAATTTTTATAGATGTATGTATGTTTTTTTTTTCTGCTTTTGTTTTTCCTTTTTCTTACTCTTGCTTATGGTCTTTCCTTTCCACACAAAGAGTCCTTTCAAACATTTCTTGTGGTGCTGGTTTAGTGGTCATAAACTCCTTTAACTTCTATTTGTCTGAGAAACTGTCTCTCCTTCTATTCTGAATTATAGCCTTTCTGCATAGTGTATTCTGGTGGCAGGTGTATTCTAGATAGTGTATTCTGTTGTTGTTGTTTTTCCTATCATCACTGAATATATCACGCCACTCTCTTCTGGCTCGCAAAGTTTCTGCTGAAAAATTAACTGATAGGCTTATGGAATTTTCCTTATACGTACTTGTTGTCTTTTGTCTTGCTGCTTTTAACACTCACTCTTCATTGCTACTTTTTACCTTTTTAATTACTACGTGTCTTGGTGTGGACTTTCTAGAGGCTGCCAACAGTTCTGTGCCATGTGGCTTACTCTGTAGTTCACAGCATAGTTGCTTTCTTAAGGCCAGTAGGAGAATGAGAGTATATCTATTAGCGAAACTCAATCTTAGGTAATGTAGGGAGTGGCATCACATCAACTTTGCTATATTTTATTGGTTAGAAGAAAATAACAGGTCTCACTCACATGCAAGGGGAGGAGAATATAAAAAGTATGAATACCAGAAGGCAGAATCATTGGGAATCACTTTATGGTCTATCCACTACAAACAGTTTTCTGAATTTTAAAATTTGAGATACTGGGCCTGATGGAATCCCCTCACTTTAACTCTCACAGGAACCAATTACAGAAGGAGTGACTGTTGAATGAAACCCAGGTGATAAGGAATCATGTTTATATTAGTGCATGAATAGACAGACCAGTGAAACAGAACAGAAACCCCCAAATAGACTCAGGGACAAGTGGAAATTTTGATTATGATAAAAGTGGTATCTACAATCACTGAGAAAATGATGGACGTGTAAATAAGTGATGTTGGGATAACTGGACAGCAACTTGAAAAAAGATAAAATTAGATCTGTATCAGAATTCCAAGTTAATCAGAATTTTAAATATGAATGTATAGCTGTCTAAGAACAGAAGAAAATACACGAGTTCCTTTATAACCCAGGGAAGGCTTTGATGATGTCGATTCAAAATCCAGAAGCAGTGAGAGAAATTATTAATAAATTTGACTACATTAAGAAAAGTCATGGGGGACCTGGGTGGCTCAGTTGGTTAAGTGTCTGCCATTGGCTCAGGTCATGATCCCAAGGTCCTGGGATCAAGCCTCACACTGGGCTTCCTGCTCAGTGGACAGCCTGCTTCTCCCTCTCCCTCTGCCTGCTGCTCTGCCTATTTGTGCAATCTCTCTCTATCTCTCTGTCAAATAAATAAATACAATCTTAAAAAAATAAAAAAGAAAAATCACATTGTAGAACACAGATATACACAAACTCCCAGGGAGAAAATTTTTGTAACATCTATTAAACATAGAGATCTAATCTTCCTAATATAAAAGAACTCCTAAATTGAGTAAAAAAGACCCAAACAAAACAAACTGAGGGTTGATTGGGGGAGGGGGGTTAGGAGAAGGGGGTGGGATTATGGACATTGGGGAGGGTATGTGCTTTGGTGAGTGCTGTGAAGTGTGTAAACCTGGTGATTCACAGACCTGTACCCCTGGGGATAAAAATATATGTTTATAAAAAATAAAAAATTAAAAAAAAACCCTCCAAACCTAATATAAAAAATGGGCAAAAGTCATGAATTGACAGTTCATAGAAACATATGTAGATGAACTTTAAACATATGAAAACATGTTCAAATTCACTCACAATAAGAGAAATGAAAAAAGTTATACTGAAATATCATTTCTTACCTAGCTGAGTAGAAAAATTAAAAAATTTGGCAATATACTTTATCAGGCAAGGTTGAGAAAAGAGTATCACTCTCTCACACAGCTGATATATATTTATAACATTTCTAGGGATGTTTAACCATTGTCTTAATAATTTTAATTCTTTAATTTGTTTAATTAAACAAATATAAATTGTTACCTGTGGGGGCTAAGTGAGGATGAAGTAAAGAATAGGTATAATTACTTTTCTGAGTATACTTTGAGAAAATATATTTTGGCTTTTGAAGTCAGTCAATATTTTGTGTTCAAAAAATAATTAATTGAAAAATAATGGAAAAAGCAAATTATGAAGTTTATTGTAAATAGAAATGAATGTACATAAACTGATAATATAGTGACACATGCTCTATAATACAAAATGATATATATTCTAAGGGAAGAAAATGAACTGCAGAGAAATCTTGACCTTAGAAGTTTACTGTTAGCAGTAGTATTTGGTTGAGTATTTTGAAACTATTTTGTGTGTACTGCAGGACAGAACACATGAATAATACCTGAATGTAGCTGGAACTACAGGAGCGTTCTCCTAGTAAAAGAAGGGAGATACATACAAATATGAAGCAGGGGATGGTGAAAATAACCTCCAGGGTGCTTGATTTGAATTGGAAACATCAATATAATCTCACAATTAAAATTGTTTTCCTGGTTCTCCAATTATTGACATTTTCCCGCATTGATTTGCCTTCCTATTCCTTCTCTCAGAGAGAGAAAGACAGACACAGACATATAAATTAAACATAAATACACAATGCATGCCCTATTTGTTCACCAAAAAGGCCTAGAATTGGGGCATCTGGGTGGCTCAGTCAGTTAAGTGTCTGCCTTTGGCTCAGGTCATGATCTCAGGGTTGTGGGACTGAGCACCGTGTAGGGCTCCCTGCTCATCAGGGAGTCTGCTTCTTCCTCTCACTCTCCTCTGCGCATGCGCTCACTTTCTCTCTCAAATAAATAAATAAAGCCTAATAAATAAATAGGTCTAGAAGTAATGACACCCTAGTAACAAGTACTCTTAAAGCTCAGATTGTGGTTTATAAATATGGTTTTCCATTAAAAGAAACAAGTACTCCTTGGAGAAACAGATGATTCCAAACTGATGTAGAGTTAAGTCCAAGATGAGCCCAGAGCATCTTGTCACTTCAAATAGTACAACCTATACATATGAGTGTGTGTATAAATATATATAGACATGTATCAATATGTATAATATATTTATGTTTAATTTGTGTATCTATATTATCTATCTATCTATATCACTATCTATCATCTATATAGAGAGAGAAAGAGAGAAAGTCAGAAAACAAATGTGGGAAAATGTTAATAATTAGAGAATCTAAAAGGATATATTCATGCTCATTATACTAGTCTTTCAACTTTTCTCTAGGTTTGACATTTATCAAAATAAAATATTGGGGGGGGAATTTTAACTATAAGAATGAAAAATAATGGGGAAAGTTACTAAAACCAGAACATAATTTGAAAATGGTCTAGCATTTTGTGAGTCTTCTTGACACTTCAGGAGTAACATCAAGGATGAGAACACATGATCTGTTAGAGAAAAATTCAAATAAAATAACAGAAGACAATAATAATAAATTTAGGAGAAAATTATGAAGGGATGTCAAAGGGCTTCTAAAGTAGACCAGTGTGACAAACCATCTTTGAATCCACGGGCAAGTTTTCTGGAGGCTTTTTCTAGGACAACCAAACTTTGTTAAATTCACACACCTTTGGCCTTATTCTGATGGACTTATTCAAGTGTTTCTCCTTAAAGAGGAAGGCTAGGAGGAAAAGCCTAAAAAGCTTTGCTAGAGGCAGCAGCCTTCTGGGGTGGTGGTAGAGCAAAAATTCTGTATGTGGTCACCTACATTTCCAGGGTGGGATTTTTTTTTTTTAATCTTTTTAAATTAACATACATTGTATTATTTGTTTCAGAAGTACAGGTCTGTGATTCATCAGTCTTATACAATTCATAGCCCTCACCATAACACGTACCCTCCCCAGTGTCCATCACCCAGCCACACCATCCCTTTCACCCTGCTCCCCTCCAGCAACTCTCAGCTTGTTTCCTGAGACTAAGAGTCTCTTATGGTTTGTCTCCCTCTTTGGTTTTGTCTTGTTTCATTTTTCCCTCTCTTCCCCAATGATCCTCTGTTTTGTTTCTCAAATTCCTCATATTAGTGAGATCATATGATAACATTCTTTCTCTGATTGACTTATTTTGCTTAGCATAAATCCTCTAGTTCCATTCATGTCATTGCAAATGGCAAAGATGTCATTTTTTCTTGATTGCTGCATAATATTCCATTGTATATATGTACCACCTCCTCCCATTGATGGACATTTCAGTTCTTTCCATAGTTTGGCTATTATGGATATTGCTGCTATAAGCATTTGGGTGCACGTGCTCCTTTGGATCACTACATTTGTATCTTGGGGTAAATACCCAGTAGGGCAATTGCTGAGTCACAGGGTAGCTCTATTTTCAAATTTTTGAGGAACCTCCATGCTGTTTTCCAGAGTGGCGGCACCAGCTTGCATTCCCAACAGCGTAGGAGAATTCCCTTTTCTCTGCATCTTTGCCAACACTGTCATTTCCTGACTTGTTAATTTTAGCTATTCTAACTGGTTTGAGGTGGTATCTCACTGTGGTTTTGATTTGTATTTCCCTGATGCTGAGTGATGTGGAGCATTTTTTCATGAGTCTGTTGGCCATTTGGATGTTTTCTTTGCAGAAGTGTTTGTTCATGTCTTCTACCCATTTCTTGATAGGATTATTTGTTCTGTGGGTATTGAGTTTGATAAGTTCTTTATAGATTTTGGATACTAGACCTTTATCTGATGGTTGTCTTTTGGTTTTGTTGACTGTTTCCATTGCTGTGCAAAAGCTTTTGATCTTGATGAAGTCCCAATAGTTCATTTTTGCCCTTGCTTCCCTTGCCTTTGCAATGTTTCTAAGAAGAAGTTGCCATGACTGATGTCGAAGAGGTTGCTGCCTGTGTTCTCCTCAAGGATTTTGATGGATTCCTGTCTCACATTGAGGTCTTTCATCCATTTTGAGTTTATTTTTGTATATGGTGTGAGGAAATGGTCCAGTTTTATTTTTCTGCATGTGGCTGTCCAATTTTCCCAACACCATTTGTTAAAGAAACTTTTTTCCACTGCATATTTTTTCCTGCTTTGTCAAAGATTAGTTATCCATAGAGTTTAGGGTCCATTTTTGGGCTCTCTACTCTGTTCCATTGATCTATATGTACGTTTTTGTGCCAGTACCGTATTGTCTTGATGATTACAGCTTTGTAATAGAGCTTGAAGTCTGGAATTGTGATGCTGCCAACTTTGGTTTTCTTTTTCAACATTCCTCTGGCTATTTGGAGTCTTTCCTGGTTCAATATAAATTTTAGGATTATTTTTCCTTTTTTTTGAAAAAATTGATGGTATTTTGATAGGGATTGCATTAAATGTGTAGATTGCTCTAGGTAGCATAGACATTTTCACAATATTTGTTCTTCCAATCCATGAGCATGGGACATTTTTCCATTTCTTTGTGTCTTTTTCAATTTCTTTCATGAGTATTCTCTAGTTTTCTGAGGTGGGATTTTAACTTCTGTGTGATGAGAATGGGCATAAAATGACTGTGAAAATTGGTCTTACTACCAAATACCTATTAGAGAAGTTCCATTTCTTCTGATATGTAGAACACTGTATTGTTTTCAAGGTGCTACCACATGTAGACATGATCTCATCTGATCTTAATAACCAACATATGAAGTACGAGAAAGAATAGATATTTAAACCTAAATTTTGCATGTGACAAGTTGACAGAGAGGAGGCCCTATTAGAGGTCACATGATTGGTAAGTGCGGATGGGAAGATAACATGCATGGAACCCATGTTCCCTCTCAATCACTCTGTAGAAAATAGCAGTTGTGCCAGCAAGAGATATAGTTTGCCCCAAAAAGACTGCGAGGGAAGTTGATTCTTTGTTGGACCTCTAGAAATTGTAGGTAAGTGTGATGAAGTTGTAAGATGTGGCTCAGGGAAGCTCCTGAAAATCAAGCTTGCTATTAGGAAGCAGATATTCTATTTGCTCTGGTTTATGCTATGCTCATTTCTTAGACGTGTCCTGTGGTGGTGCTCTGGAATACTTCTTTCAATAGGGCATGTGCCCATGATAAGATAATGGGAAAAAAATAAATGAAAAAAAGCATGCGGCAGATGAAATTTAACTCCCATTAAATACTGTTTATCAACCTTTTAAAAGAAGAGAGAGTACTTCAGATTCAGAAGGGATAAAAGAAAAAGACAGGCTTGTTTTCAGTTGTTGTTGCAATTGCTTGCTACTGACTTGGTAATAGAGTACTTATATCATTTGAAGGGTTGTCCTTTTCATGGCACACAGGCTTTGTCATTACACACTGGGATAGAATGTGCCTCCTGGCTCTCATCCTCTGAGAAGGATCCCATACCTCCTTCCACAGGGTGGGCTCCCACCAATCTTGTGTCTCCTCTGTGGCTTTCTACCCAGACATAGTGGGTGAACTGGGTAAATATGTGCCCATCGGTTACCAAAAGACACTGTTTTGTTGTCTGTGTAGGTCACTTGAATTGAATGCATGCTCACTGGTGAATAATAGGACTATCCTCTCAGGTCTTACATATATACATCGAAAAGAAGTAAGTCACAGAATAAGGTTAGTTGTCTTATGTATAGAAGCAGAGCAAGAAACTATATGATAAGAGGCAGACAGCCTGAAGAAAAACTGAAATCTCCTAGGCTCTGGGGGATTTACAGTTTCTAGTTCCAGTGATGTTTGGCTATACATATTATCTTTGACTTGCTTGAAATATCACTCACTGAAGATTGAAAAAATGTCCATAATATTTTGCAGCTCCCATCAAGAGGTGAATCTGTTTCCCCATTCCTTGAGTCTAGGATGACTTTATGAATTACTTTGACCAACAGAACATGGCAGAAATAGAATTGTGTGAATTTTCAGTCTGGGTCTCAAGAGCTTTGCCCTTTCCTCCATTGCTCTTTTAGGAATCCCGTGACCACCATGTGAAGACATCTCATCTAGTTTCCTGGATATTGAGAACTACATGGTCCACCTGATTCCTTTGCAATGGCTGATAGCCTGCCGACCCCCAGAAAGGTGAAACATACTAGATAGAATTGTGACTAACCTGCCAGTTGTGTGCCCATGCATGAGTCATCTCAGCAGAGACCGGCTGAGGCCACAAAAACTACCCAGCCAATTTTCAAAGGTGAGTTAAATAAAGGATGTTGTTTTATGTCATTTAGTTTGGGGGTCATTTGTACTCAGTAAAATCTAACTGATACATCTCTGTACCCTGCCAGTAAACTTCTAACTTAAATTTTCCCTAGGCTAACTTGAAGTGTGTGGCTTTGTATCTGTGTATATTTGTACTGGCAATCTAAAGAATCATCACTAAAAGAGAAATTGTATCAATAGAGAAGGCTATAATTAACAAAGCTATAGAAAGAATGTGGAACTGATTGGCTGAGTCACTCAGAGTGGCATACCCAAAGAATTCCTTCATTTGCATTATGAGGTAGTAAAGCAGTTGATTAAGCAAAGAACCCAGCCTAACACCAAAGGATGCCCACAAAATGTGTTTATCCTACCCTTTACCTTGTAATCCTTGTCCTGTGGGATGCAATATATTCTGTGGTCTGACAACCAATATGTGGTGTCGCAGTGACTGTTCTTGCTTCTTGCATCTTTTTCTATGTGGGAGCATTTGTGGTTCTGATAGCTTTCTAATTTTGCCAGTTAAGCATTGCATTGCAGAATGGAAAAGAACATTGTCTGAACAAAATTGAGTCTGACCTAGAAGTAAAATGGACAAATCTGGAAATCATTCACTATGAAGACAGGGGCCTATTGATGACATTTTTGGTCTCAGTTGTTAGGCATGTCTAACTGGATTATCTCCCTATTGGAACAAGGTGGATAAGAGCATAGTTCAATGTAAGAGAGTTAAATCACGTATGGCAGGGATACTTCTAAATGAAGAGGAATAAATATAGGTGTATTTGTGTGTGTGTGTCTGCATGTGTGTGTGCATGTGCGTGCGTGTGTGTGTGTGTGTGTGTGTGTGTGTATGTGTCAGCCAAAGGAAGAATAGAGAGACAACTTTTGCAACTTTTGGGGGAGTGTATCTATAACCCATATCCTCATTTTTTCTGCATACTGTTCCCCTCCTGCTAGGTTTAGATTCTCAGCAATCATGTTTACATTCCATAAACTTACCCTCGGCTATCATTGATTGGGCCAAGGGTAGACACTTAGTTACAGCTGGGCCAGTCAGTCTCTTCTAAAAATTTGGAACTTCAAGTAAGAGACATTTGGTGGTCTTCTTTCTGGGTTATTTCAACCTGGACATCTAAACTAAGTTGCTGTGGAACACCTTCATTTGGCTACATGCTTGCAGATGCACTGAAAGACAAATCCAGTTTAGGACAGGGAGAAGGGGAAGGGGGTTGGAGGAAAACACATACATACTGAGTCCCAGATTCCTGATAACTTCCTAGCAGCTAGTTCTGGCTCTTGGATTACCACCAAATATGCTTGTGTCTTCTAATAAATTCCCATAATGATTAAGCTAATTTGAAGGGGGAATCTGTTACTTGTAATCAAGAGAGCATTAACTAAGGAAAATTCAAATCAATAAAGGGGGCAGTTATTCTTAATTTCTTAAAAATTGTATGAGAGAATATTTGCCAATGCCTGGCTATATATAGTTTCTATTTTATTTTCTGTTACTTATGACAGTACTCAGTCTGGGAGCCAAAAATACTGTGTGCCACTTCAAACTCAGTTGACACTATTTGCATTATCCCATTTGTATTATGATTAGAAAAACATTTTTCAATTTCCCAGGGTATATTTAAATAGACATATCTATTATTTTCTTCTTTTAGTGATTTGAGTTTTGAATATATTCTTCATCAATCTTCAACAGGCTGTAAGAGAAACATTAACTATCAGTTTAAAATGTTTTCTCTGCTTAACAGCCAATGCTCCCCTAGTCTGTCTTTTTCCCTAGTGGTAATTCTTCCTGGAGTTCATAAATCAATATAGTTATATTCACATAGGAAATGGCCCTGGTTTTAAAAGTTGCATCTTTTAAGGGAAAAAATACCAATTTGGATTTAATGATGATGTATGGAAGCTTTCAGAAGTCTAGTTTAAAAGCAGTATTATTTAAATTTAATTTCCTACTTTGGAGTCTAAGCAAAAAAACTTAAGAGGACTTCATGAAAAGAAAAACACAAATACTCCAAAAGCTCTGTTGGGGAAGTATAAAATTAAGGACTGAGAAGTGATTTTCAGGTGAGCTTGATCAATGTAGACAACTAAAGAGAGTACCCAACACCCACTCGAGTTGGGGAGGAGCAAGAGAGGAGGGAGAGGGAGAGACTCACAAGAGATCCCACACTGAGTGTGGAACCCTGAGATCATGACCTGAGCCAAAACCAAGAATCAGATGCTTAATTGACTGAGCCACCCAGGCACCCCTGAACACAATATTCTTACTTAGAAAATGTTTTATTCACTCTGCATTTAAGTATTAGACCAATTCTTGGTGGAAAAATTCACCAGGCAGCTGTGTATTCATTTGCCATATGCCATGTTCTCTCCAAGCCAGACATGATGAAATCTGATTTACATTTAGGAAAGACTAGCTGCCTCCTCCAGCAAACATGTCCACCCAGCACTCAGAAGGTATTGGGAACCTACTAACTGAGAGCCAAATGACTCAAGCATTTTACAAGAGCAATTGGTTTAGTGGGAAGGTATATTTTATTTAAAAAATAAAAAAAAAAAACTGAAAGAGTTACCAACTATTTCTTTTTCAGTCACTTGTTAAATAGAAATGACAATAAAATGCATTATAACTTTAAAATTAAATCAATAACTTTAACAATAAATTTAATTGAATTAATTATATTAAAAGCCATTCAGTTACAAGTTGTAATAACCTACAGTTCTACCAATAGGGTCTGGTAACTGCTGTAAGCTACACCTATTTTGTGGGCTTCAGACCTCTCTCAAATGCTTTTCACAGAAATATTCAAATATGTGGACAGAAACTCTCTCAAATTTTAATGCTTAAATCTCTGTCACAAAGATGATGATGTTAACCACACCATCTTTTGAGAAGGCACACCAAGCAGAGACAAGAGAGGATTTAAGTTTGAATATAAGCTTTTGGATAAATCTCTGCATGAGTGAAATTTATTCTTCTGTGTTTCACCTTCTACCTACAAAAAAAAAAAAAAAAAAACAAAACAAAACCCCAAAACACAAAAAACACAAAAACAGCAGCAGCAACAGGCACACACATAGTACTTATGAGGTGTCAGGCACTGTTCTAAGCACTTTTACATATCAACTTATTTAACCTTTCAAGGTCCCTCCTAGGTAAGTATTAGCATTCTTCTCATTGGGGGATAAGGTAGGGAAACTGAGGTGGGGAAAGGTCTTGTAACTTTTCCTTAGCTACACAGCGAGCAATGGAACTAGGGTTCAGTTCCAGAATTTGCCTTAACCACAATTCAAAAAGTTATAAAGTATGTAGTTACACTATCTTAACCAAAACGAATCTTCATCAATAGAGAGTGTAAGATCTCTGGATTAGTGAAGATCCTTTCAAAGTCACATAGCAGAAATACATTTAAATTGGTTTGTGAAAAAACAAGAATGTATTTGCTCATGAAACTCCAGTGTCCACAGGGGGTCAGGCACAGGTGGATGCAGAAATCCAAACAGCAGAAATCCAAACAGCAGAAATCGAGAATCTCATTCCATTTCTTCTTTACTCTGTGTAAGGTTTTAATCCTTGGGGGTTTCTCTCATTAAATTGGGTCTCAGCAGTTCCAGGCATAAATCCTCAAATTTCCAAAGCCAGTACAGACAGATTGCCTTGATGGTACTGATAAACGTCCAAACTGAGTTTCACTGACTGACTGGTCTGTTCTGGATCATGTGCCATCCCTGAACAAAACACAGTGGCCTGGGTAAGATATTGTGATTGGTCTAGGTCACATGTAACTTTTGGAGCAAAGCATACATTCAGTTTGACCTAAACCATATGAACTGAGAATGAAGAGATGTGATTCCTCAGGGAAAATCAGGCCACTATTACCAGAGGACAGGGATGGATGCTGGGTGGACAAAAATATGACAGACCCCAATTAGACTGTTGCTTTGACCATTTCCAGAAATAAAGCCTCTAAATTTCTACCAAAGGGGAGAGGGCAGGGAGGGTTAAGAAAAGGCCATGGGGTATACATAGATCCTATCTACACTTAAATTATCAAACCTTATTTCCTCCTAATGACTTCAAGAACTCTTTTGCTATAGAAATTTTACTAAAATAACCAGAATCATAAAGAACAAGATTTATGTAAAAACTTTTGTTTACATTATAATTTACAGTATTAAAAAAAACCCTGGTGATAACCCAAAAGTCCAGTAGTAATGATTGGCAAAATCTATGGAATATCCATAGAGTAGAATCTTATGAAGTGATGTTTTTTTAAAAGAATATTTAATTATATGTGAAAATATTAAAGATATAATGTTAATTGGAAAACTGTGGAAATCAAAAAATACAAAGTATGTTTCTAATTTTATTTAAAAAATTTCTATCCATATAAAGGAAAAGCAGTGAGGCAGAAATTGATATTGGCAATCTCTTGCTGGTGGGAACAGAAGTAGTTTAAATTCTCTTCCGTATACTTTTCTCTATCTCCAGATTTTCTACAATGGAAATATGTAGATATTTTTAAGCAAAGGAAAAATAACCTCTTAAAGTGAGTTGAATGAACCTTTATGTATTTTGTACCTGTTCAATTTGTGTCACTGTACAGTGAGAGACGAAATGTAGATAGCACAAGAATCAAACATAAAACATTCTTTTAGGTAATCAAGAGTTGGTTGTATTTGACTACTTCAAAAGGCTGTTTTGTGAGTTCTTTCTTCAATCACTATAAAGCTTGATTATATACTAGAAGAATATTTACACATGTGTGCCCAATTCTACAGCACATGATATAATAGCAGAAAATTCAAGCCAATACCATACTGTCTTGATGATTACAGGCCTGAAATTGTGATGTCTCCAGCTTTGCTTTTCTTTTTCAAGGTTGCTTTGGCTCTTTGGGGTCTTTTGTGATTCCATATACATTTTAGGATTATTTGTTCTAGTTCTGTGAAAAACACTATCTGTATTTTGATAGAGATTGCATTAAATGTGTAGATTGCTTTGGGTAGTATGGACATTTTAACAATATTTGTTCTTCCAACCCATGAGCATGGAACGTTTTTCCATTTCTTTGTGTCATCTTCAATTTCTTTCTTTTAAAAAAATTTTTTTTCTTTTAAGATTTTATTTATTTATTTGACAGAGATCACAAACAGGCAGACAGGCAAGGAGAGAGAGAGAGGAGGAAGCAGGCTCCCCACAAAGCAGAGAGCCCGATGGGGGGCTCGATCCCAGAATCCTGGGATCATGACCTGAGCCGAAGGCAGAGACTTTAACCCACTGAGACACCCAGGTGCCCCTTCAATTTCTTTCATCAATGTTTTACATTTTTCAAAGTACGGGTCTTTCACTTCTTTGGTTAGGTTTATTCCTAGGTATCTTTTTTTATCCCCCCCCCCCAAGATTTTATTTATTTATTTATTTATTTATTTATTTATTTATTAGAGAGAGAGAGAGAGAGAGAGAGCACAAGCAGGGAGAGTGGCAGGCAGAGGGAAAAGCAGCCTCCCTGCTGAGCAAGGGGCTGAAAATTCAAGAAATTGTGGGACTCCATCCCAGGATCCTGGGATCATGACCTGAGCCAAAGGTAGACACTTACCCAACTGCACCACCCAGACATCCCTATTCCTAGGTTTCTCATTGTTTTTAATTCTAATTGGGATTGTAGATGAGATTGATTCCTTAATTTCTCTTTCTGTTACATCTAAATAAAAAGTTTCTGTGTGCAAAGGAGACAACCAACAAAACTAAAAAGCAGTTTACATACAAAATGGGAGAAGATATCTGCAAATGGCATCTGATAAAGGGTTAGTATCCAAAATATATAAAAAACTTATACAACTCAAAACCCCAAAATAATGCAATTTAAAATAGGCAGAAAACATGAACAATCATGTCTCCAAAGAAGACACCCAGATGGCCAACAGACACATGAAAAGATGCTCAACATCACTCGTCACCAGGGAAATACAAATAAAAACTACAGAGATATCACCTCACACCTGTCAGAATGGCTAAAATCAAGAACACAAGAAACAACAGGTGTTGGCAAAGATGTGAAGAAAAAGGACCCCCTCTTGCACTGTCGGTGAGAATGCAAACTGGTGTAGCCACTGTGGAAAACAGTATGGAGGTTCCTCAAAAAGTTAAATATAGAACTACCCTTGACCCAGTAATTGCACTATTAGGTATTTACCCAAAGAACACAAAAATACAGATTCTAAGGGGTACATGTACCCCAATGTTTATAGCAGCATTACCTACAATAGCCAAATTATGGAAACAGCCTAAATGTCCATCAACTAATGAATGAAGAAAAAAGATGTGGCTGGCGCATGTGCGCATGCACACACACACACACACACACACACACAACTCAGCCATAAAAAAGAATGAAATCTTGCCATTTGCAATAACATAGATGGAGTTAGAGTGTATTACGCTAAGTGAAATAAGTCAGTCAAAGAAAGACAAATACCACATAATTTTATTTATATGTGGAATTTAAGAAACAAAACAAAGAAGCAAAGGGAAAAGAGAGAGGAAGAGAGAGAGAGAGAGAGAGAGAGAAACCAAGAAACAGAGTCTTAGCTATAGAGAACAAACTGATGGTTACCAGAGGGGAGGTGGGTGAGGGGATGGGTGAAATAGATGATGGGGATTAAGGAGCACACTTGTGATGAGCACCAGGTGTGGTATGGGTGTTAAATCGCTATATTGTATAACTGAAACTAATAGTACTGTGGAGAGCCATCCAGCAGATGCAAGGAGTCACGTAGACGAAAATGCCTGAAGATTGAGGAAGTGAGAATGATTGGCTAGGTAGGGTTTGGGTGCGCTCGTGGCTGACACATGAACAGCACCAGGAGCCAAGAGAGAAATGCATGATTACTGCTTGAAAACAATAGAGCCCTGCGCGGGGACGTAAGGGTCCACGAGGAGACCGCGTGCACGGGGCAGTGATTGGATAGTCGGGCTGGACCGCCTACATGTATATATTGCCAGAACTTGCTTGAAGAAGAGAGAACAAAGAAACCCTAATAAAGAAGTTTGCTCCTCATCACGTTTGCGGGTCGTTCTTGCTGGCGAGAGCGACAGTACACTATATGTTAACTAGCTAGAATTTAAACAAAAACTAAAAAAAAAAAAAAACCTAACGAAATCTTGATTTTTGTTTTGATTTTTCATTTTACAAATTTCTTTTACATAGATTATCTAATTTCAGTCTAAGAACAGTACTGAGGTAGTATAGCCACTGATAGGGAATTGAGTCCTTATCAAACAGCTTTTAGTATACTATCAATTTGTGGTAGACAGCTTTTTTTTTAATTTTTATTTTTTAAAAAATTTTTATTTATTTTCAGCGTAGCAGTATTCATTGTTTTTGCACCACACCCAGTGTCTATGCAATCCGTGCCCTCTCCAATACCCACCACCTTGTTCCCCCAACCTCCCACCCCCTGCCCCTTCAAAACCCTCAGATTGTTTTTCAGAGTCCATAGTCTCTCATGGTTCACCTCCCCTTCCAATTTCCCTCAACTCCCTTCTCCTCTCCATCTCCCCTTGTCCTCCATGCTATTTGTTATGCTCCACAAATAAGTGAAACCATATGATAGTTGACTCTCTCTGCTTGACTTATTTCACTCAGCATAATCTCTTCCAGTCCTGTCCATGTTGCTACAAAAGTTGGGTATTCATCCGTTCTGATGGAGGCATAATACTCCATAGTGTATATGGACCACATCTTCCTTATCCAGACAGCTTTAAGTTGGCTCTCAATGATCTGTTCCTCCTGGTATGTCTTGACCTTGTGTAACTCCTTCCCTGTGAGTATGGGTTGGCACTAGTGACTTCCCTCTAATGAATGAAATACTGCAGAAGTGATGGGATGTTGCCTCTGAGGCTGTTACAAAAACACTGTGCCTTCTGTTTTGGAATCTCTCACTCTCAGCCCTTGCTCTGGAGAAAGCAAGTTGTAACATCTGGGAGAAGCAAGTTCTGTGAATAGCCCTGTAGAGAGGTCCATGTAGCAATGAACTGAAGTCTCCAGGTAGCAGCCAGCTAAGATCTGAGGCTTGTCAACAGCTATATGAATGAGTTTGGAAGCATATTTCCCCCCAGTTGAGTCTCAAGATGTTTGCACTCCTGCTTGACACTTCGATTGCAGCTTTGTGAGAAACCTGAGCCAGTGGAGCCAGCTAAGCCATGCCCAGATTCCCAGTCCACATAAAGTGTGGGAAAATCAGTCTATTGTTTTAAGCCATTAGGTTTTGGGGTAATCTGTGCAGCAACAGGTAACTAACACACATTTTAAATTCCCATAATAGCTCTATGATGTAGTACTGTCATGCCAGCCATGTCTAGCAAATGAGGAAATCAGGGTTTAGAGAGGTGAAGTAATTTTCCCAAAAGCAAAAAGTTAGCAAGTGGCAGAGCTCCTGGCTCACTGGACAGCAGAATATGAGCCCTGTGCTGAATTGCCTCCTCGGAGTAAGACAAGATGTGGTTTGACTTAACACAGGGATGATGTGAAGGACAGATTCCAACAGCACACTTGGTTTGAGGAATCTTCCTAAAAGGGGTCGAGGGAGGTACTGCAGGTGTTACTGTCTTATTGTGGTGACGACAAACCTACAGCTCACACAGCCAGGATGCGGGGATGTTCACCTGGCCCTTCAGAGTCTCCGTCTCTGCTCTGTGCTTTCTCACCCTTAGATTCATGCTCCTTTTTTGTGAAACAGACAGACCATATGCTGCAAATACACATGTTTTATATTATAACAGTAATGTATGTTGTGTAATAACAATATTACAGAACCATCAGCTATTAAATAAATGCACATCAGTGTTATGTGTGTCTGTGAAAGAAGCGCTTAGTACACTTGAAGGGATGTGAGAGATTATCCAGAAGTCAGTGGGACCTGACATATCTTTTTGGTATGAAGGCATAAATTGCCATGGAGGTGCTGGAGAAAATTGCTCCCATCTGCATCGCAGGAGCACAGCCTCTGCTACCAAGCTGAAAACCTAATCAGGTCTTGTGAGCTTTGAGACTTTCGTTTCCTCTAGAGTCATTTTTCAACCCTTCTTGTTAGGTGCTCCATTTATATATGTGCGACCAAACCCTAGGGTAAGTACATTTTGGTCTTCCAATGCCTTGGGCATAAATTAAGGCCTCAGATGGCCTTAGAAACAGGCTCTATCATGTCACAGAAGGGTCAGGAGATGACATTGTTTTATTAGTTTACAATCTTTGAAATAAAATATGCTAAAAAATGTGAGAGTATCTTGTTCATTTATTTGCAAAATTGCTAATTATTAATTAAATATCACATTTAATACTCGATTTTTTAAAAGCACTTGTGTAAGGAACTGAGTTAGGTTGAGAAGGACAGAATGATCAAATGAAAACATAATGAAAAAGGAAACCCTTCTTCTTTCCCTGAATGTTTACTTAAATTGTGCTGGACAATACTTCTGGAGAGATTCATGGTTTACTAAACGCCAACTTCTCATGCAGGTGACAAAGATTTCCTTGAGCAGGACAGAGTTCAACATTAAAATGTGTACTATAATTAAGTTTTAAGATGTAAGCTACTTAAGTTTAAAGTATACTATTCTTGTTCACTTACAGTAATATAGGAGAGAGTTAATTACAACACTCCACTGTGTCGTCAGGAATCGTGGAGGAATAAATATTACAGAATTCTTAGGGATGGGTTGGAATGGGGAGTCCTTTCCTGCAGGGGCCTCTTTCTCCATCTTGTTCAGATGAAGTGGGCTTTCAATTCTTATTTTTCTTGGACTCTGACACCTGACAGAATCTTTTTACATATCTTAGGTCTGTTTTCTGTCCAGTGATTTGCAGGCTTAGTACAAATCCTTACAATTATATTGTTGCTAATCAGGCAACCTATTGGCTTTTGAGTATTTTATAGCTAGACATCTTATTGAATTTCCACATACTCTTTAATGGCATTTTCATTTATTCACTTATGTTTTCCTAGTTGATAATCATATCATCTGTAAGTAATAAGATAGCTACTGTATGATCAGTATTTATAAATTTATGTCACTTCTTTTCTTTTCTTTCTTTCTATTGCATTGATTAGAATGCTCAGAGGAGTGCTAAATAATGGTGTCTTATCTGTATAGGGTTTTATTAATAAGCATGATGTTGGCTATAGTTTGAGAAAGATGTTCTTTTTTTTTTTTAAAGATTTTATTTATTAGACAGAGAGAGAGATCACAAGTAGGCAGAAAGGCAGGCAGAGAGAGAAAGAGGGGGAAGCAGGCTCCCTGCCAAGCAGAGAGCCCAATGTGGGGCTTAATCCCAGGACCTTAGATCATGACCTGAGCTGAAGGCAGAGGCTTAACCCACTGAGCCATCCAGGTGCCCCGAGAAAGATGTTTTTAATGTAAAAAGCTGTTCCTTCCTATTTCTAGTTAACTAAGAATCCTATTTCTATTCCTAGTTTACTAGTTTACCAGTTTTTAAAAAATTATGATCATATATTGAATTTTGTAAACTTTGGTTCCCTTTGAGATGGTCATCATGTGGTCGATGTGATATTCTTGCTCCTATTTTTTTTTAAAAGATATTTATTTATTTATTTATTTATTTGACAGATCACAAGTAGGCAGAGAGGCAGGCAGAGAGAGAGAGAGAGGAGGAAGCAGGCTCCCTGTTGAGCAGAGAGCCCGATACGGGACTCGATCCCAGGACCCTGAGATCATGACCTGAGCCAAAGGCAGAGGCTTTAACCCACTGAGCCACCCAGGCACCCTCTTGCTCCTATTTTTAAAGGCAGTTTGTCTCCCCCATAAAGAGGACTCTGGTAATAAAATACTGGCAACATGTCAGCAGCATGTTGTCTTGCTTAAAGATTACATGTCTCTAATCAGGTCTGGATTTCTTTGAGAGTAAGTTCCTTTGCATATTTTTCTGTTTCTCTGGCTGTAACAAAAACATTAATTTTGTGTGTCCTGCTGACTCCCATAGATCTTCTGCTATGCAAAGTGTGGTTTGCAGACGACCACCATCACCATCCCCTGGGATTTTGTGAAAAATTTAAATTCTTGGCTTCACCCCGCTCTGTTGATTAGTAGCTTTGCAGGTGGGGACCATGAACATGAGGTTTAACATGCTTTCCAGGCAATTCTTCTCCACACTAAGATTTGAGAGGCACCATTATAGAAAGCACAAATCATGACTTTCTAGATGCAGAACTATTGCAAATGGAACTCCAGAGTCACATCCTAGGACCAGTCTCTTGTCCTGCATATAAAGAAGGGATTTGTGAGTGGATTCAGGGTGTGGAGATTCAGTGGTTAGAGAAAGTAGCAGGCAAAGGCATTCTTTTTTTTTTTTTAATTTTAAAAATATTAAAAAAGTTTATTTATTTATGACAGAGAGAGATAGCAAAAGAGGGAACACAAGCACTAGGGAACTGGAGAGGGAGAAGCAGCCTCCCCGCTGAGCAAGGAGCCCGGTATGGGGCTTGGTCTCAAGATCGCTGAGATCATGACCTGAGCCAAAGGCAGACACTTAACCACCTGAGCCACACAGGTGCCCCAGCAAAAACATTCTCTGGGGCTTGAGGATATATCTGACCTGAGGCAATGTTTAGTAAATAAAAGAGAAAAAATTCTTGCCTACAGGGTTCAGGGCAATGGAACTTGGTCTGGACCCATCTCTATTTTCTCCAAGGCCAGGACCATATTCTTCACCTCAGTTCAGGTCAGGATTATTTGTACAACACCACACACAGGAATAATAATGATAATTGTAATAAAACCTATCATTTCTTCATGGCTTATGTTGCACTTTTCTTTCCTCCTCACTATAGGTCTCTAAGGCAGGAATTGTCATGCACATTCTAAAGATGGGACAAACTGGGGTGCCTGGGTGGCTCAGTGGGTTAAAGCCTCCGCCTTCGGCTCAGGTCATGACCCCAGAGTCCTGGGATCCAGGCTGCATCAGGCTTTCTGTTCAGCGGAGAGCCTGCTTCCTCCTCTCTCTCTGCCTACTTGTGATCTGTCAAATAAATAAATAAAATCTTAAAAAGAAAAAAAGGAAAACAAGTCTTTAAAAAAATAAAGATGGGACAAATGAGGCACAGAGCAAAGAAGTTACTTTAGGTGACTAGGACAAAGTGAAGGGAGAGCATAATATTACAATCAACAGAAGCAAACTGAGGAATTAAATAAGAACACTTACAGAATGTTAATACAATGAAGGCCAAAAAAACTAGTGACGTTTTCTTAAAAGGTTATGTTTCTTTTATAATGATGCTTTTGCAGATATAAAAACTATTTCTGAAAGGGGACCAAACTGTGGGAGAAAAAAACAAAATAACACCCAGGAATGGAACTGGGATGGATGCAGAAAATAGCGTAATTTAGCCCTCTCTGGGCCATAGAAATTTTGTGGAGTGGCTCTCGGTAGCCGTTCACTAAATACAATTGTGGTAAAGCCGGGAGCAGCAGCCCCAGCACTGAAGGCAAAGATGGAGTGAATCATTAGGTCAGAGGCAGCATCCCCAGCTCAGGAGCTGCTGTGTCGGATGTGAGAGCAGGAGTCTCCCCAGTAGAATCTGCTCTGAGAGGTTCTTCAAGCTGCCAAGTTTCAGCCAGCGTCCTGTCAGAAGTGTACTGCACAAAACCCCTTTGTGGGGTACTATGTTGCTTAATTGAACACACAGAGATACGAAGGAGAGGTTTATCCATGAGCAGTTTTTCTGTTATATGTCAGATGTCGTGCAGGTCAATCATAAAAGGAGAAGTTATGGCAAAGTCAAAGTGTGTTTCAAGCATTAAACACACACATGCACACACACACAGACCCTTTATGATTATTTAAAAAGCTCCTTCTGAAGACAGTTGGCAGGATACCCTCTCTACCTTCTCATGAGAAATTCTGCATCAAGGGACCTCATAGGTTTATAGGGATTCTTGCCTTCCACCCACTTGCTGTGGTTCAAGTGATATATTTACTTGCTGAAATGGGAGGGAGGAAAGACTAAAGGTGAAATGGCAAATTATTCACAACAGTCTGTAAACTCCACAGTGACTTGGAAACCTGGATATATGAAGTAAGTACATGCAGGTGTCAGAGTTGGGCTGCACCTGGAAGGTTGTCTAACTTAATCCCCTGTAGCTGAAGTCCAAATAAGCAAATGTCCTGAGATGGACACAGAGGCATACTGCCCAGATCCCTCTTTCAAGTAGGAGCTTGTAGCCAACTGCTGAGATTGGGTCAGGACAGCCTTTAGCTGTCTGCCCCTTCTAGGATGTCCTTGGCTGTAGAGAGCTGTCTTTCCTAAGACACTGCTCTTCTTGGGGCAGCTCACAATCAGCGCCTGAGGGAGGAAGGGGTTGGAAAGTCTGACCTTTTTGGTCTAGCTTGGGACAGCTTTGATGGATCATTGTAGTTCAGACTCCCTACAGGGTTGGCTGAGGCTATTGTTGGATCAACTCTGCAGCTCAGTTTCTCCCTCAGTCCACCCTTGTTTCCTTCCACCCATTCAGTGTGGTTCTCAAGGACATTTCCTAATCAACATCAAGCACGATAAACCTCATCTTGGACTATGTTTCTCTTAGAGCATGGAGAACCCAACCTGGGACATGTTCCCAGGCATGCTGTACTTCCCAGTGCTGCAGAGTGCACCCCACCCCCACAGTCCGTGTTTCAGATAGTGTTAGACAGCTCTTCCACCAAGTGCTGCAATCTCCTTCTCTGCACGTGTTGTTAACTAGATCCGTCCTCTTGAACCAACCAGAACAAGACTAGGCTGTCTGCATTCTATTTTGTTTACTTCCATTCTCTTGCCCAGAATTCTGTCTTGTACCCTAAAAGGTAAGCCAAAGTTTTAGCTGATTCATTACCATCTCCTTCTTTGTAGGTAATTATGAGACAAATTGAAGGGAAAAGCAAATGATTCATAGGTCAACAGTTCAGGAAACATGAAGCAGTTCATGTTTCTTTTTAGGAGACTAACCATTACAGTTTGGGGTGTGAGGGGCGCTTTCGCAGGAGAAAGGGACAATGGTGGGAGCCAGGGGAGAAACAAAGTGCTTCTTTCAAACACAGATCTGTTTCTGTCTAATATCTGCATCTTATCATTTCCTTTTCCCACTGTAGCCTTAACTCATCCTGTTCTTGTTTCACTCTCTCCATGTCCACTGCTACTACCTTGGCTAGGGCTCTCACAATAACTGCTTCTTCCACACTTACTCTCTCCCACTCCATAGTGTGGAGCAAGAGGGAGGTCTTGATAACACCAACCTGATTATTTTGGTCAGCAGCTTAAAATACCATAATAAAGCATTATCATAGCAAAAACCTGGCAACAACCCAATTGCCCATCCATGGGAGAAAGGATCATTTCCCTGTGGCACATTCATAAACACAGTCCTGTATAACAACAGCAATGAATGAACAGATTACTAGCATAACCATCCACATGAACAAGTCTCACGAATATAACACGAACCAAATCATGAAAGGTAACATTCTACACAATTTATATAGATATAAAGCTCAAAATAATCTGTGATGTTGGAATGCAGGGAGGTACATTTAGGGAGGGTGAAGTCACGACTGGGTGGAAACACAGGAGGGACTTGTGCTTTGGCGATGTTCCACTTCTTATCTTGGTGGTGGTTAGTGACATGGGTATGTTCACTTAGAGAAAAGTAACAACTATGATTTGTATGTCTCCCTGTATGAACATTAGTCTTAATAAACATATTTACAAATCCTGTAATTATTCCCTCAGGCCTATAAGGTAAAGTCCAAATTCATAAGATCCCCTCAATGACAAGCACATTTCTCAAACCTCTCTAGGTATTCTCCTCGTGTATGTTGACTTCACTTAATCTGAATTTTTTGCCTCTCCCTGAAAGGGACAGCAGGGCAGGTGGTTGAGTGATAAATACAGGTTTTTAATGAATGAATGCGGGGTGATAATTGTGGGGTTGATAACAGTTACCCTACAGCGCTTTTGTGAGGATGAAATATAAGAATGTACGTGCAGTTCTTGGCACAGTTCCTGAAGCATAGCAGACACTCAGCATTTGTTAGCTCCTTCCTCCTTTTCCTTCCCACTAGTGCAGATGAATGAGCCTATGGTAACTCTGGTCATTATTAGGGTAGTGTTGCTGAAGTCACTTTTTGAGCGGTATGGCCTATAAATCTCATTATCCATTTGGTGGAGTTTATTCCCCAAAGACACTCTGACTTGTCTCCAATTCCCAAGAATACAAGTCTTGACACAAATGTGACTTTCTTGGGCAAGCTGTCCCAACAAAACTCATACTTTAATGTTTAAGTCAGATCCCTTGGAAATATCACCACATACCCATTATCTGATAAAGGGATAAAGAACAGCTGCAGCTCAGGAAAGACATTTCATGGGGTCTGGTTTTACTTTATTTGAGCACTGTAGGTAGATGGGGTCATTAGAAGGATCTGAGAGTTTTAGAACTGCAAGCTGCTGCTTCTATTGGTTCCTGTTTTTCAAAATATTACCTTCTTGCTATAAAAATGCTTTCTTTCTCATGCCAGATTTCATAAAGACCTTCCATCTGGTCTGTCCTGATAACTAGAATCTTGAGATGCTCACTCCTCTTACAACTTGTACTTTAAAATGATCCAGATGTAGAAGAATTAGGTTTTATAGCTTTTTCTAAAGGATTTTGTCTTCCTAATCCTACAACTGCATGTATTGAGAACTGACCAACAGGAGAGAGCTCTAACAATGAACCTATCACAGGTTTTCTGCTGGCTAGGTTATTTTTAATTTGTCATGTCTTAGGAGAATAAAACCATGACATAAAAGAATTGAAATCTCTTAGAATAAGGACGATACTGAATCAGGTAATCCATAGTGAATCAGGTAATCCATAGTGGGCAAGACAAAAAGGAGAGAGGAGAGAGACAGAGAGAGAGATAGAATACTAAGAATGAAAAACAAGATTAGAGTCAAACTGTATTAGAAATAGAATTCTCAAGGATTTTATCAATTTGTTGTCTTCTAAGAGTATGCTAAATTGACTAAATGATCTTTATTAATTCTGGTCCTTAGTTTCTTAATCCACAAAATGTGGGAAAGGATACTAAATTTTGACAGGTAGATGGGCTATTGATGAAAGTCCCTGCACTCCCAGGAGGATAGACTTTGGTAAATTCACTCACCGGGGCCCCAAGCTGTAGAGACCCCACAACGACTCAGGGAGGAGGAAACAAGGGAGTAGTTAGCCACTCTGAAGAGCTGTCCCATTTCCCTCTTTCTCTCTCCTATTCACCCATCTGCTCCCCTTTTCTCCTTCCTTGTCTACCCATCTGCTCCCTCCTGGCTCATAGAGCATACTTATCGTTAATGTTTTCCTGAAATTAATATTCACATAATTTCATATGTACAAAAATGTGGGAGGTGGAGAAAAAAGGACAGTACAGCATAAGATGCCCTGAGATGGCCTTAAGAGCATATGGCATGAACAATAAATCCCCATTTGGTTAAAATTCATGTCTTGAGCATCTTCAAGCTTATTTTCTCATGTAAATAAGCCTATAGAAGTGGAGGAAAGATCGCCCCCTATTAAAATATTAGCTTTAGATCTTTTACTTGTAAAAGGTAGTGTAGAAATAAAATTCTAAGAAGGACCACAGACACGTGGGGAAAAAAATGGCATGTGCATAAAGGCAAGGTCTAGGGAATCAGACGTTTGAGCCATAAGAAGATAACCCAATGGTCAGGGTCTACTGTTTTCTGTAAAGGGATATATTTTTTATCTGAAGCCTTGGACTCTTGGTGGTGGTGGTTGTGGTGGTGTAATATGCTGATGGGAATGAGCTTTAGCCAGTTCAGGCAAGATGCTGCTGGTGATGATCTCACTTTGCTCTCCAATAATAATCTCATCAAACAGCAGGGAATGGGAATATATTGCAGTGTCACCTGAGCTAGCTGCGTGTCCTAGATTTTCTTTCTTCCTAAATACTCTCTCTGAGACATCCTGACTTGGTTATTTACCTCAAAAGAAAAGTAATTTATTTACATAATTGATGCTGACCAGGCATCAGTAAGAAGAAATGGAGAGCAAATGTTTTAATAGGTACCGAAACGGCTAACAAAGGGGCCATCGGGGTGAGTATCAAGGGAAGTCGTGGTTTATACATGAACATGTGCCCAAGAGAACTGTGTGTCTGTGAGGATACTCAGAAGCACCTGGCCTAGGAATATGGCCCCAAATAAAGTCCCCATGGGCAGAAGAGGAAATGCAAACTTGAGTTTACTGTTGGTGATGTTGATTCCTGTGGAATTTTAAGTTTGCCAGCTGGTAGATATAAATGGTCAATTTGAACACTTTTTAATATAAAAATAGTCTGTGAAGTTTTCATCCCTGGAAATCTTTATGAAAGGAACAATTACCATCTAAAGGAATATTTAGGCATGCATTTGTCAAGACCCCGAGAACCAGAGTTTTGGCTACGTGATTTATCGAGCTCCTTTCCGGCTCTGTCATTACAAGTCTCAATTTATACAGAGATCTGTAGCAGTCCTTGTGTTTCAAAAGCCCATATCAGGTGATGATGACATAATAGCTAAGTTTTATCAACAATGATGAGTCAGGATTTGAATGAGTTTCTCTGTATAGTTCTCTAGTGATGAAATATCTGGGCAGAAGTATTTCTCCCACCTCTAGGCAGCAAAATGGTTCATTGTGGAGGTGCTATGTAATTTCAGAAATAAGCAACACACTTTGCTTTAAACATGGTGCAGAAATTGAACCGAGTCCCACTCAGGAGGCTTGCTTCATTTTCACGGTTCTGTGGTCTAGGAGCTAAAGTTCTGAAGGGAAGAGAAAGGCAGGCAGGCATATTTTTTTGCACTTGTTCAGTGGGCCTCAAAAGCCTCTGCTCACTTATTTGTTGAAGACGGGTCATCTCATTTAATTCAGCAAGAATACAAGTGCACCAGCAAGTGCAGAAAGGCTGGCTCATGATTTCCTCTCTGTATTTCGAACATGTATTTAGAGGTATTTCCAATACGCTCCCCATGGAAGAGGCTGCTCAGGCAACAAGACCCAGGCCCCTGCTTCCTGCTCTCCAAACTGTTAAGTCAGGGAAACCTCAGATTTATGGATCATGCTGGGTGGTTAAGGTCAGGCACATTATATCCAAATGTGTAACCACAGAAAAATGTGACACAGATTAATGTCAAGTTCAGAATAGGAGCATAAACTGTTGGAGTTTGGGGTAAAAGAAGAATGGTAGGTGAACACCACAGATTTGGGGAAAACACCCCGCCCCAACTTATTTGACCATCTATTATTCCCTCCTGGGCTCGGAGAGATTTGGTGCAGGAGGCAGGGAAGGACAGTGAGGAAGGTTAGGAAGAAGCATCCTGGGATGCTGACACCCTCCGCCTCATCCTCCGAACTCAAGGACGAGCAGGGTTGAGTGGAATCCAAAATTGGACACAGCCCCCCAAAATAAAAATATACTAAAGTATATATATTTTAACTATGCGAAACCATGTTCATCCTGTGATAGGAGCAGGAACCCCTTCCATTTAGCCTGGATGCCCTTTCGTCTTCATTAAGCAGGAGGCCAGTCTCTCACCTTGCAGTACTGGGTGGAAATAGCTAAAGACCAAACTTCCTGTCTCAACTCTCACTTTCCAGGTTTATTCTGTAATTTAAGAAAATGAGTCAACCCCATCACCTGCACACCTGGGTATTTTCTTTATCAGGACTAAGCACATCATTATTTTCTGAGGGCTGGAGAAACCACACCGTCCTTTCTAATCAAAGGTTTTTCAATCAGCCTTGGCTTTGAAATCACCTCGTCCTCTAGCGGTCCTCGCCGCACACCCATCTCCGCGTGATTTCCACTCAAGTTTTTTTTCTCCTGGCACCCCTCCCACATTCATTTCATCTTTAAGCCGCCTCAAATCCTTTTGCAAGGAAGCAGGATAAAATTCTCAAACCACAGTTATACACAATGTCGACGCTCAGCTTCACACATTTGAGGGCTGTCTGACCGAGAAATGCGTTCCTCACTAAGAGGGTCCAAGGGCAGGCAAGTGCCCAGGCGACCCCCCCTAGTCTAGCTCCCCCCGTGCCCTCCACCCACGCTGCCTTTGCGCCTCAGAGGGGGCAAAAATTCCTAAAGCAGCGCTTGAGCCCCTCACCCGAGGAGGGGGTGAGCAGGGAAGCCGAGGTCCTCCCCGGCAGCGTGCGCCCCTCACCTTGTGGACCGTGCGTGCAGCCGCGTCGCACTGGGTGACCTGGGGCGTCCCGCTGGTTGCCGAAGTCTCACTCCGAAAACGCTCCGTGCTCTCCCGAGCTTTATCAAAGCACAGCTTCTCTCAACATCCGGCTCTGGGGCACGCTGAGCTCAGGGGGCGAGGGCCCCTAAGCGTCCTTTGCCCTCGCCGGTGCCCCCAAGCTGCCGCGAGAAGGAGCCAGGAGCGGGGCGCGCTGGGCAGCCGGGTGGCGCTGCGCTTGGAGAAGTCTGGGCGCCCCGACTGGAAGAGGAGGCGAGAGGGAGAGCGGGGAGGGGGAGGAGGAGGAGGAGCAGGAGCCGGAGCAGGAGCAGGAACAAGAACAAGAACAGGAGCAGGGGGCAGTCTACTGAAGCACCCGGCAGGTTGCAGGCACCCAGGACGCCACTGAACGGCGAAGGGGGTGGGAGGGACGAAAAGGTGAGCCGGGGTGCAATGCGGGCGGTGGCTGCGGAGGACAACTCGAGGGTCGGAGCTCCGAGGTGCTTCAGGTCTTGCTTAGGCTGTAAAAGAAAAATTCTGGAGCGGATGGTGCCGTCAGGGCTCCCGGTTGCAAACACTAGAGGGCAGCGCTGTCCATGCTATAAGCCTGGCCTATGGGTTTGGTGGTGTGGACGCGGGTCCCGCATTCAGAGCCCTTTGTTGGGGACGGTCCAGGAGGAGAAGGGTCCAGGTGGTCCAAGGAAAGGCAGATCTTATTTATACTCCTCTTCTGTGGCCAGCCTTGGTTGGGGAGAGAGGAAATACAGTCGTTGGCAGGTTTGAACTTCGCAGCTTTGTGGCTCCTCCAGGCAAATCCCATGGAAGTGAATTACTCATCTTTCCTTGAGGGGAAAATTACAGTCAACATTCACAGGGTGCTTTAAGGGGTTGGATGAGAAGAAGAGGGTGGGGAAGAAGTAGGGGAACGTTGGGGTGGGGAAAAATGGAAGGCGGCAGAGAGGTAGAGAAAACAAGAGGAGAGAAGGGGAAGTGATGGAGGTGGTATTTCAGGTTGGCAAGTTCTCTGTGCTCTTCCCAGTGTTCCAGGGGTATCCACCTGCTGCAAGGTGAGAGCAGCTGACTCGAGAGGGACTTTATGGAATCCTGACACTGCTGAAGGAAGCTTCCTGAGCATCAGTGGGTTGTTTCCCAGAAGGAACTTGGGTGGCTCTGAAATCTTGAAGCTTTTTATGGATTGATTCCCTGACATTTTGGGAGAAAAAAAAATCAGATTATTTGAACTACAACCCTGGCAGATGGGAGAGAGGAGAAATGAGGAGTTATAAAATAGAATAACAAATCTTATGCAGACTATATGATCTGTAGACAGCCTGATACAAACTGAAAGGACTTTTGAACCTCTATAGACAACCCACATATTTCCCTGAATGCCTGCCTCACACTTTCCTTTCTAGGTGTGTGGTTTAATGGCTGAATTGAGAAGGCTTTATTTGATTTAATTTTTTGGTAGCTTGGCTTCTCTAAAACAAATGAAATCCTTCTAAAATTCAGAACGTAAGCATGCACGCCCTTCTTCCTGACTTCTGAAGGGCCTCTCAGGATCAGCAGGGGCTGGGTGGTGGTGTGAAGGGGAACGCCACTGAAAAGAGAAAGGAAGGTTGGTAAACTCTGGTTGTGAACTGTGATTTGCTTTTTTGTTAATCCTAAGAGAAAAGGCTTTAGTGTACTAAAGGCAAACAGGAGAATGGGATGGAAGGGTGTTTTCCTATCAAAGAAATGTAGTACTTCTAAGACATCAGTTTCAACTGTATTTAATGATAGAGCTGTTATGTAAAAACAAACAGAACAAGAATCCTTCCTCATTTTAGAAAGGGACCTCATAGGATTATAATCCTATTTTGTCAACTCTGGAATCCTTCCAAAAGATGAATAAAATTTAAGTTCATTTTGGTCTTTTTTTAAAATGAAATTAGTTTACTTATTCTTTGATCATTACAGGTTAGCAATTATGGAAACATAACATTATACATATGGAAACTCTCCTGAATATACCTCAGCATACCCTGGCTTTGGCAGATTTTAGCTTCATAAAGTTCATGGTTATCCTCAAGCTATTAATTAATTTCTAGGATATACTTTACCAGTTTTAATGAAACTCAACTTCTGCTTAATAGAAACTGATCATTCAATTTGTGGATTGCCCATTTAAATTTCCATGGGGCTCTTTGGGTACTTTAAGATTGTAGGTACATGTAAATTACATGCTGATTTCATAATGGAGAATCATTGTCAATTAAAAATATAATCTATAAAGATATTGGGTAGAGCCTTGGGCACATGGTGTAAAAAATTTATCAACTGTGGTGAGAACCTGAAAGTCATTATGAAGGAATGAATTGATCAAATTCATTCATTCTTTCAAAAATGTTGGTAAACATCTACCCTTTATCAGGTGTGAGCCCAACTTCTATGAATACAATAAAGAAGACACAGTTTCTTCTTTGATGCACCATAGAATCTAGTGGGAAGACTGATTCACAAAATAACAAAGCCAATCCTAAGTAACAGTTGGGAGAAGGGGAAATAGAGTGTTCTGTGGAAACACAAAGGAGACCATTCTAATCCAGCCTTGAGTATTAGGGAAAACTTCATGGAGGTGCAGGTGGTGGTTGTGTGTGTATAGGAGAAGGGGTGGTTGGTAGTGGGAGTGGATGGAGAGCGGGAAAAATGATGAACAATAACTTGTGTTCATCCCCAAAACACATCTTAATCTTATTTGTTAGCATTCTGCTAGGATGCTGGGAACTTACTTAAATATATGAGGAAGCAAGCATACACATGTTGCATTTTCCTCACAGGAATTAGACTAGACTATTCTTAAGGTAGGGACTATGTATGACTTTTTCATGTCCTTACTATAGAGAAAAGTCAAGACTCTAGTAGACAATTGCCTGTAGTTTCCTATCTCCACTGTGGAAGTGGAAATAAAATGGAAAAGGAAGGAGTTGTGATGGGAAGGAGCTCATGCTTACTGAGTTTACACTGTCCTAGGTTCTCTCCATATGGTGCTCCACCAAACAATCCCAACAACCCTATGACATATTTCTTATCTCTTTCACTATCGGGTGTTTTTTTTTTTTTTTTTTTTTTTTTTTTGTGAGAGAGAGAGTGTGGGTGGTGGGGGAGGGAGGGAAGAGGGAGGAAGAGAGAATCTTAAGCAGATGCCGGGCTTCATCTCACAACCCAGAGATTATGACCCACAGAAATCAAGAGTCAGGAAAAAAAATACTAAAAATTAAAAAAATTTTAAACAAGAGTCAGATATTTAACTAACTGAGTCACCAGGTGATTCTTTACTGTTGGCTTTTAAAGAATGAACTCCAAATTGCATTCTATGTTCATGGTTATAGGATCAATCATTTCTATTCATATTCCATTTACAAAAGTAAGTCATATGGCTGAGGATACTTCCTCCAAGGAGGGCTTCCAGGAGGGGAATCTGTAGAGATGGGCGTGATAGTGACAAACTATGGTGAACAAGTTATCAATTGACAACAGTCTCCAGGGATGCTTTTGAGTGAAGGTATTTTCTCTTTAAAATATTTGTCATTATCAAACTATGAAAAGAGCCCAAGTGACCATTGACTAGTTAATGAATAAAGAAGATGTTATATATATATAGTTATATAAATATATTTACAAATATATATATTTATATATTTAATGGAATATTACTCAGCCATAAAAAGGAATGAAATCTTGCCATTTGCAACGATGTGGTTGGAGCTAGAGAGCATTATGCTGAGTGAAATAAGTCAGAGAAAGACAAATACCATATGATTTCACTCATATGTGGAATCTAAGGAACAAAACAGGTGAACATATAAGAAGGGGGAAAAAAAGAAAAGAGAGAGGGGAACAAACCATAAGAGACCCTTGAGGACAGAGAACAGACTGAGGGTTGATGGAAGGAGGTGCATGGGAGATGGGGAAGCTGGATGATGGTTATTAAAAAGGGCACTTATGGGGCACCTGGGTGGCTCAGTCAGTTAAGCATCTGCTTCAGTTCAGGTCATGATTCCAGGGTTCTAGGATCAAGCCTCACATAGGGCTCCCTACTCAGCAGGGAGTCTTCTCTGGCTCTCCCACTGCCCCTCCCCCTGCTTGTGCTCTCTCTCTCTCAAATAAATAAAATCTTTGAAAGAAAACTATTTTTTTTAAAGAAAGGAAGGTGCTTGTTAGGATGAGCAGTGGCTGTTGTATGTAAGTGTTCTCTCACTGAATTCTACTCCTGAAACCAGGATTGTATTGTATGTTAACTAAATAGAATTTAAACAAAGATGTAAGAGAAAAAAAAATCATTGTATCTATTGGCTAATGGTGTTGATCAACCTTAGGTCATAAGGAACAAAATTATGAATCTAGGCTGACTAACTTAATTGATGATGATATGTCATCAAGATCCAAACTTTACAGTACAGTTGGCCTTGCCCTAAGAAAAAGCTCTGTTCTCTGGGCATCCACTGGCATTTCTCCATGCCTTATTTCCATAAGGGAATAACAGAGTAGATAATAAAGACAGAGTAGGTGGGTAAGGAGAACCCTGTCATGGAACTAAACCTCAAGCTCTAGTGGTATCGGCAGTGACTCATGACCAACAAGCTTCTTCACTGGAAGTGATCATGAGAAGCAGGTCACTCAGTGAAGAGTAGAAATAGCCCATTACCAATAAATATTTCTTAAACACCTCCAGCCAGGAATTTTTTTCTATTAATTTCTTTTCAGTGTAACAGAATTCATTGTTTATGCACCGCACCCAGTGCTCCATGCCATATGTGCCCTCCATAATGCCCACCACCTGGGTCCCCCTCCCTCCCACCCCCTTCCCCTTCAAAACCCTCAGATTGTTTTTCAGAGTCCATAGTCTTTCATGGTTCATCTCCCCTTCCAATTTCCCTCAACTCCCTACTCCTCTCCATCTCCCTATGTCCTCCATGTTATTTGTTATGCTCCACAAATAAGTGAAACCATATGATAATTGACTATCTCTGCTTGACTTATTTCACTCAGCATAATCTCTTCCAGTCCCGTCCATGTTGCTACAAAAGTTGGGTATTCATCCTTTCTGATGGCAGTGTAATATTCCATTGTATATATGGACCATATCTTCTTTATCCATTCGTCCACTGAAGGGCATCTTGGTTCTCTCCACAGTTTGGCGACCGTGGCCATTGCTGCTATAAACATTGGGGTACAGATGGCCGTTCATTTCACTATATCTGTATCTTTGGGGTAAATACCCCATAGTGCAATTACAGGGTCATAGAGAAGCTCTATTTTTAATTTCTTAAGGAATCTCCACACTGTTTTCCAAAGTGGCTGCACCAACTTGCATTCCCACCAGCAGTGTAAGAGGGTTGCCCTTTCTCTGCATCCTCTCCAACACACGTTGTTTCCTGTCTTGCTGATTTTGGCCATTCTAACTGGTAAGTTGATATTTCAATGTGGCTTTGATTTGAATCTCTCTGATGGCTAGTGATGATGAACATTTTTTCATGTGTCTGATAGCCATTTATATGTCTTTCTTGAGAAGTGTCTGTTCATGTCTTCTGCCCATTTTTTTTTGACATGATTATCTGTTTTGTGTGTGTTGAGTTTGAGGAGTTCCTTATAGATCTTGGATATCAGCCCTTTTTCTGTGGTGTCATTTGCAAATATCTTCTCCCATTCTGTGGGTTGCCTCTTTGTTTTGTTGACTGTTTCCTTTGCTGTGCAGAGGCTTTTGATCTTGATGAAATCCCAAAAGTTCATTTTTGCTTTTATTTCCTTTGCCTTTGGAGACGTATCTTGAAAGAAATTGCTCTGGCTGATATTGGAGAGGTTACTGCCTATGTTCTCCTCTATGATTCTGATGGATTCCTGCCTCATATTGAGGTCTTTTATCCATTTTGAGTTTATCTTTGTGTAAGGTGTAAGAGAAGGGTTGAGTTTCATTCTTTTAATATAGCTGTCCAATTTTCCCAGCACCATTTATTGAAGAGACAGTCTTTTTTCCACTGTATATTTTTTCCTGCTTTTTTGAAGATTATTTGACCATAGAGTTGACGGTCCATATCTGGGCTCTCTACTCTGTTCCACTGGTCTATGTGTCTGTTTTTATGCCAGCATCATGCTGTCTTGGTGATCATAGCTTTGTGGTAAAGCTTGAAATCAGGCAACGTGATGCCTCAGTTTTGTTTTTCTTTTTCAACATTTCCTTAGCAATTAGGGGTCTCTTCTGATTCCATACAAATTTTAGGATTGTTTACTCAAGCTCTTTGAAAAATGCCCATGGAATTTTGATCGGAATGGCATTGAAAGTATAGATTGCTCTAGGCAGTATAGATATTTTAACAATGTTTATTTTTCCAATCCATGAACATGGAATGGTCTTCCATCTTTTTTGTGTCTTCTTCAATTTCTTTCATAAGTGTTCTGTAGTTCCTCAAATATAGATCCTTTACCTTTTTGGTTAGGTTTATTCCCAGGTATCTTATGGTTCTTTTAAAAAAATTTTTAAAGATTTTATTTATTTATTTGACAGAGAGATCACAAGTAGACAGAGAGGCAGGCAGAGAGAGAGAGGAGAAAGCAGGCTCACCGCTGAGCAGAGAGCCCAACACGGGGCTCAATCCTAGGACTCTGGGATCATGACCCGAGCCCAAGGCAGAGGCCTTAACTCACTGAGCCACCCAGGCACCCCTATCTTATGGTTCTTGATGCTATAGTAAATGGAATTGATTCTCTAATTTTCCTTTCTGTATTTTCATTATTAGTGTATAAGAAAGCCACTGACTTCTGTACATTGACTTTGTATCCTGCCACATTCCTGAATTGCTGTATGAGTTCTAGTAGTTTGGAGGTAGAGTCTTTTGGGTTTTCCTTATAAAATATCATATCAAAAATAATGAATACTGTTATGCTGGAAATAAAAAAAAAATAAAAAAAATCATATCATCTGCGAAGAGAGAGAGTTTGACTTCTTCATTGCCAATCTGAATACCTTTAATTTCTCTTTGTTGTCTGATTGCTGTTGCTAGGACTTTTAATACTTTGTTGAACAAGAGTGGTGAAAGTGGGCATTTTTGTCGTGTTCCTGATCTCAACGGGAAGGCTGTGAGCTTTTTCCCATTGAGGATGATATTTGCTGTGGGTTTTTCATAGATAGACTTTATGAAGTTGAGGAATGTTCCCTCTATCCCTATACTTTGAAGTGTTTTAATCAGGAATGGATCCTGGATTTGCCAAATGCTTCACTGTATCAATTGAGAGGACCATGTGGTTCTGCTCTCTTCTCTTATTGATTTGTTCTATCACATTGATTGATTTGTAAATGTTGAACCATCCTTGCAACCCAGGGATGAATACCACCTGGTCATCGTGGATATTCTTTTTGATGTGCTGTTGGATCCTAATAGCTAGGATCTTGTTGAGAATCTTATCATCCATATTCATCAGGGATATTGGTCTGATATTCTCCTTTTTGGTAGGGTCTTTGCCTGGTTTGGGGATCAGGGTAATACTGGTTTGATAAAAAGAGTCTGGGAGTTTTCCTTCTGCTTTAATTTTTTGAAATAGCTTCAGAAGAATAGGTGTTATTTCTTCTTTGAAAATTTGGTAGAATTCCCCAGGGAATCCATCAGGTCCTGGGCTCTGGGGGAGGTTTTTGATCACTGCTTCAGTCTCATTACTAGATATTGGTCTATTCAGGTCTATTCAGGTTTTCAATTTCTTCCTGGTTCAATTTTGGGAGTTTATAGTTTTCCAGGAATGCATCCATTTCATCTAGGTTGCTTAACTTATTGGCATATAACTGTTGAGAATAATTTCTGATGATTGTTTCTATTTCCCTGGTGTTAGTTGTGATCTCTTCCTTTTCACTCATAATTCTATTAATTTGGGCCTTCTCTCTTTTCTTTTGGATTAGTTTGGCCAATGGTTTATCAATCTTATTGGTTCTTTCAAAAAACCAGCTTCTAGTTTCATTGATATGTTCTACTGTATCTCTAGTTTCTATCTCATTGATGTCTGCTCTAATCTTGATTATTTCCCTTCTTATATGTCGAGTTGGCTGAATTTGTTGTTGATTCTCCAATTCTTTTTTTATTTTTAAGATTTTATTTATTTATTTGTCAGAGTGAGCACAGGCAGACAGAGTGGCAGGCAGAGGCAGACGGAGAAGCAGTCCCGCTGAGCAAGGAGCCCAATGTGGGATTCGATCCCAGGACGCCGGGATCATGACCTGAGCCGAAAGCAGCTGCTTAACCAACGGAGCCACCCAGGCGTCCCAATTCTCCAATTCTTTAAGTTGTAAAGACAGCTGGTGTATTCTGGATTTTTCAATTTTTTTTGAGGGAGGCTTGGATGGCTATGTATTTCTCCCTTAGGACCGCCTTTGCTGTATCCCATAGGTTTTGACAGAAGTGTCTTCATTCTCATTGGTTTCCATGAATTGTTTCAGTTCTTCTTTGATCTCCTGGTTGATCCAAGCATTCTTAAGCAAGGTGGTTCCAGGTGTTTGAATTCCTTCCAAACTTTTCCTTGTGATTGAGCTCCAGTTTCAAAGCATTGTGGTCTGAGAGTATGCAGGGAATAATCTCAATCTTTTGGTATTGGTTGAGCCCTGATTTGTGACCCAGTATGTGGTCTATTCTGGAGAAGGTTGCATGTGCACTTGAGAAGAATGAGTACTCTGTTATTTTAGGGTGGAATGTTGTGTATATATCTATGAGGTCCATCTGGTCCAATGTGTCATTCAATGCTCTTGTTTCTTTATTGATTTTCTGCTTGGATGATCTGTCTATTACTGAGAGCGGCATGTTAATATCTCCTACTATTAATGTATTCATATCAATATGACTATTTTGATTAACAGTTTTCTTGTGTAATTGGCTGCTCCCAAATTGGGTGCATAAGTATTTACAATTGTTAGATCTTCTTGGTGGGTAGTCCCTTTAAGAATTATGTAGTGTCCTTCTGTATCTCTGACTACAGTCTTTAGTTTAAAATCTAATTTATCTGATATGAGAATCACTACCCCAGCCTTCTTTTGAGGCCCATTGGCATGAAAGATACTTCTCTATCCCTTCACTTTCAATCTGGATCTATTCTTAGGTTCAAAATGGGTCTCTTATAGACAACATGTGGAGGGGTCCTGTCATTTTATCCAATCTGCAACCCTGTGCCACTTTATGGGTGCATTTAGGCCATTCATGTTGAGAATGATTATTGAGAGATACATTTTTATTGATATCATGTTACCTGTGAAGTCTTTGTTTCTATAGATTGTCTCCATATATTTCTATTCAATGATATTCTTGGGTTTTTCCCTCTTTTATAGAACCACCTTTAATATTTCTTGCAGTGATGGCTTGGTGGTCACATACTCTTTTAAACTTTGCTGGTCTTGGAAGCTCTTTATCTCTCCATCCATTTTGAATGTCAGTCTTGCTGGATAAAGTATTCTTGGCTGCATGTTCTTCTCATTTAGTGCCCTGAATACATATTGCCAGTCCTTTCTGGCTTGCCGGGTTTCTTTGGACAGGTCTGATGTTATTCTGATGAGCTTTCCTCTGTACGTAAGGAATCTCTTCGCCCTAGCTGCTTTCAAGAGCTCCTGTCTAAAATTATGATTCATAAGTTTCACAATCAGGTGTCTCAAGGTCTTTCTAGATTCTATAATATTGGGGGGAGACCTTTCTGCCTCTAGGACACAAATGCTGGTTCCATTCGCCAGACTGGAAAAATTTTCATGGAGAATTTGTTCAACTGTATCCTCTAGTCTTCTTTCTCTTCTCCCTCAGGGGTTCCAATAATTCTGACGTTGGAATGTTTCATGGCATCATTTATTTCCCTAATTCTGTTTTCATGGCTTCTAAGCTGTTTGTTCCAGGCTTCCTCCTGATCCTTTTTCTCTATCAGTTTGTCCTCCAGGTCACTAATTGTATCTTCTGCCTCAGTTACCCTAGCTTTTAGAGAATTTAAATTAGATTGGAACTCATTGGGAGCATTGTTAACATCATCCCTGGTGGCTTTCACTTCTGCCCTAATCAATTCCATTTTGTCATCAAAGGCTTTCTCCAACCTAGCTATTGCCTGGATAATTGTTAGTCTGAATTCCCTTTCCAACATACTGTTTATGTCCATATCCAAAAGCTCTGATAGAGAGGGCCCAGTCTCTGAATTTTTCTTCTGTCGGGTATTCCTCCTCCTAGCCATTTTGGTGAGAGATGGCTGAACGGATGTGTAGCTGAATGTATCAACCGTGTTGCAGGCAAAGTGTACTCTGTAACACTTCAATTCTTTCTATATGGTGATCACAATCTTGTATCTTCTGGCATAATGAACCTGATTTGGCAGAAACATGGGAGCTGGTTGATAACTCTTTGTGTTCATGCTGATTGAAGAGTAAACAGGTTGGAATTCTTTCAGAATTTCTTCATTTTTCCAACACATCTCACTGATCTTTTCTTCTCTCCAAGTCCACTACTCTGGCTGAGCCAAAGGTTCAGAAAAAGGGTTCCACTTGCTCAGTCTAGAAAGGAAGCTAAATGTTCATTCTGTCCTGTAGTGCTTCCCATCCTTCTATAAGACTCGAGATTTGATATACTTCTGCACTCTCAGGCCTTTCTTGGAGCCACAGTAAGGCCACCATGGAGCAGTGCTAGGAAATGTCAATGGTTAATGGTGGGTTAATGGGGTTAATGGTGATCAGGAAATCAGCAGCCACACCTGACTTTCTAAAATGTAACACAGAGGGCACCTGGGATGATGGAAGGTTTCTGAGGAAGGCAGAGGCCTTTGGAAAGCCTGGCCTGCTCTCAACTCTGCTGTCGGAATCTCAAATCATTTTTAACAAACAGAGTTTACAACAGGACATGTTAGGTGATGATAATACCTTAACTTTATATATATTTATTGTCTTATTTTTAAAGCCTTATTGAGGTATAACTTTGACAATGTCACATTTGCCTGTTGTGAGTATACAATTCATGGGTTTGTTAAATATACAGAGTTGTGCAGCCATCATCACAGTCCAGCTGTAGAACACCTCTACTACCTTTAAAAATTTCCCTCATGCCTGTTTACAGTCAGTTTACCTGCTCCCACCTCCTGCCCCAGGCAGCTGCTGATCTGCTTTCTGTCTTTATAAATTTGCACATCAGTGCATATAAATATGCAATATTATGTGTCTGGTTTCTTTTACTTAGCACAATGTCTTTGGGTTCATCTGTATGTAGCAAGTACCAGTAGTTCCTTCTTTCCAATTACTGAATTGTTTTGCATTATATGCATATGTAGTACTTCTTTCCCTAGTCTTGTCACCAGGTGCTGAGCATTTGTATAATTCCCTAACTTTAAATAGTACTTTTACATATACAAATCACTTTGGCATATATTATCTTAATTGACCCTCATGAGTCGGGAGAAGTCAAAGCTGGTCAGTCTCACTTAATCATGACAATAAGGATGGTACTAGTAGTTGACATCTATGGAGCTTTTCCTACGTGCAATGCTGCTCTAAACATATTACGTGTATGCAATGACATTTACAGAGAAGGCTATTATTATCCTAATCTTTTAAACTGGTAGATTGGTTCAAAGAAGTTAAGCAACATTCCCAAATCTTTGTAGCCAGAGAATGGCAACACTGAAGTTTAAAACCTGGCAATCTGGTACCAGTAGTGAGGCCTAAAGAAGTCAGTAGATAAATTATTTAAGGCCATTGCTAGTCACTGGAGGTATACTCTCAATGTAGATATATTCAGTATAAAATTATTTATCAGACCCCAAGAATTTTAAAGAAATCTGACACCTTAGACATTACTATATAGTATACTTTTTATGGGGGGGGGGGTTACAGATAAGGATATAGGCTATGAAAAGAAAGATAGGTATGGCCTAACAGACACATGAAAAAGTGCTCCACATCACTCGGCATCAGGGAAATACAAATCAAAACCACAGTGAGATACCACCTCATACCAGTCAGAATGGCTAAAATTAATAAGTCAGGAAATGACAGATGATGGCGAAGATGTGGAGAAAGGGGAACCCTCCTACGTTGTTGGTGGGAATGCAAGCTGGTATAGCCACTCTGGAAAGCATGGAGGTTCCTCAAAAAGTTGAAATGAGAGCTACCCTACGACCCAACAATTGTCCTACTGTGTATTTACCCTAAAGATACAAATGTAGTGATCTGAAGGGGCATGTGCACCCGAATGTTTATAGAAGTAATGTCCACAATAGCCAAACTATGGAAAGAGCCTAGATGTCCATAAACAGATGAATGGGTAAAGAAGATGTGGTATGTATACCCAATGGAATACCATGCAGCCATCAAAAGGAAAGAAATCTTGCAATTTGCAATGACATGGATGGAATTAGAAGGCATTATGCTGAGTGCAGTAAGTCAATCAGAGAAAGACAATTATATATGATTTCTCTGATATGAGGAATTTGAGAGGAAGGGCAGGGAGTTTGGGGAGTAAGGAGGGAAAAAAATGAAACAATATGGAATTGGGAGGGAGACAAACCATAAGAGACTCTTAATCTGGGAAACAAACAGGGTTGCTGGGAGGTGGGAGGGAGGGTTAGGGTGGTTGGGTTATGGACATTGGGGAGGGTATGTGCTATGGTGAGCATTGTGAAATGTGTAAGCTGATGATTCACAGACCTGTACCCCTGGGGCAAATAATATATTATATGTTAATAAAAATAATTAATAAAAAAATGAGTATGGCCTTTTCCAAAGTCACACATCTAGTTAGAGGCAAGGTTTGCATTAGATCCTAGGTCTCCTGACTCCAAAGTTGGTACTTTTTTCATTAATGTCCTCCCTAAAGATTGATTCAAAACCTGGTGTGCTGGGAGACAGAAAAAGAGTGAGCTTGTATTGAGAAATATACTGAAACTGGAAGAAAAAGCATCATGGAGACATAATTGCTTTTCTTTGAGTCTGAGGTACATGGAATGCATGTCTGAGGGCCCCAAACCTACGTTAGTTCCAGCAAATTCTTGAATTCATAAGTGATTAGGAATGGGAATTCCATGTGTCTATACAGAGAGAATTGGCTACGATCCTTTCAGAAAGAGTTGGTATTTAAAAAGGTGGGGTTTTTTGTGAAGATTTTATTTATTTATTTGAAAGAGAGGGAATTAGTGGGGCACAGAGATAGAGGGAGAGGAAGAAGGAGACTCCCCACTTGGCAGGGAGCCCAGTGTGAGGCTTGATCTCAGGACCTGAACCAAAGGAAGATGCTTAACCAACCGAGCCATCCAGGCACCCCTAAAAAAGGTTTTTAAAGTTAATTGCATCAGGCTCTGGAAATTATTAACAAGTACTTCCCAAAGCAAGTCCTTGGAAGGAAAGTAGATTGAGTTTCTCTCAAGAGTATCTCTCAAAATTTCACCCCTAGGGACATCAGACAGCATAATGGCAACACCAGCTGTGGAATACTCTGATATTTTACTTTTCCCTCAGTGGATTTTCAACTCCTTCCTTTATCCTTACATTTTGAGTAAAAGATCTCTGATGTTATAGCTTAAGTGGTCCTTCCCATGGGAGGTGGTTCAAGCCTTCCCCTCACGACTGTCCTGTTCTCCATGGCCATGTTGCACGGCGAAGGAAAGACTGTGCCTCCCTCAGCCCTGTTGGTGAGCTGTTGGGCAGATAAGGGTTGCAGAGCTGACTCCCTCCAGGCCCTGGATTCTTTCTTCATCACAGCTTCATCAGACTCGGATTTACATCCTAGGCTCTAGAGGCACAATGTCAAGGCTTGGTTTTTCCTTCCCCATACTCTTTTCTTACCCAATACAGGTCTATTCAGAATACTGAGTTATTCACAGAAGTGATTTTTTTTTTTTTTTCTATTAACCCTACAGGTAAAGATCTATAGGATTTCATGGAGGAGGCAGGATTTAGGATGGTCTAGAAGGAATGAGGAGTTTTGGGAAATTTGGGAAATTCCTTTTCTGAGCAGAGGGGTGATTTATGATAGCTAATGTGTGAAATTCATTTGAATCACAAGGTAAGGTGTTCAACGAATAAAATAGTTCAGTGTGACTGGCCCAGGGGTGTGTGTTTAGGGGTCAGGGCTGGAGTAATGCTGTGGAAATTAACCTTGAAAGGAAGAGGAAACCTGCCTGTCACTGTAAGAAGTATGGAGGATCTGAGTCCGGATTGGATCACGGCAGGTCAAGACTGCAAACAAGGAAAACCAGAGCTATTACAATCATTATGTATGAAGTTATATGAATCAGAAATAAGATGGAGATTATGGATACTATAGAAATAGGGAGGGGCACCTGGGTGGCTCAGTCATTAAGCATCTGCCTTTGGCTCCGGTCATGATCCCAGGGTCCTGGGATTGAGCCCTGCATCAGACTCCCTGCTCAGTGGGAAGACTGCTTCTCCCTCTCCCACTCCCTTTGCTTATGTTCCCTCTATCACTGTCTCTCTCTCTCTCTCTCTCTCTCTGTCAAATAAATAAATAAAATATTTTTTAAAGAAAGAGTTAAAAAATCAACAGGATTTGGTGACCAATGACAGAGGAGGCACAGGAGGGAAAAGGAATGTTGGAATTTCGCTTGATTCTAGGCTGGGAGATGAAAAACAGTGAAGGTAAAAAGAACGTAAGTAGAAGAATACAGAAGGCCATTTTGAATACAAGCACCTAGAGGTCTGTGATAGACTTCTTGAACAGACAGAACCGATTCAGTGGGTTCTCAGGTTTGTGTCTGTTTTTGTACAGACCGTCTAATTGTTGGACCAGAGAATGGCAAGTTTCTTGTTCTTTATCAGAAAATTTCTACACACTGGGGCGCCTGGGTGGCTCAGTGGGTTAAAGCCTTCGGCACAGGTCACGATCCCAGAGTCTTGGGATTGAGCCCCACATCTTTCTGCTCTCAGGGAGCCAGCTTCCTCCTCTCTCTCTGCCTGCCTCTCTGCTTATTTGTGATCTCTGTCTGTCAAATAAATAAAATCTTTAAAAAAAAGAAAAAAAATTTCTACACACTGATTTCAATTCCACACTTTGATTAATTTAAAATTGTTTTACTTGTAAGAAAAAGGTAGGTGAGGGATAGCCAGGTTTGAGGTGAGAAGAAAACATGCGAGAAGGAGATTTCACTCATTAACTCTATTCTTTCTGATGTGTTTCCCTGGTACAGTGGTTTCTAAACCTGGTGACACCTCAGAATCATCTGGGGAGTGTGAAAATAAGAGTGAGAAAACCAGACCCTGCCCTAGACCTACCCAACCAAAATCTCTGAGGCTGTGGCCCCCAGTAGCCCTGGAATCTGTGTTTTTCAGTGACTCCTCAAATGATTCCTTATTCTGTTAAAAAGAAAACCAAAAGACTCTGATATAATGTATTTTCAAAATAGTAGTTTTGTCTTAGGATAGGTTTTCTCTAAATGTTCAGATTATACAGCCCTTCTCTTACCCTGCCAGATGTTTAATGGTGTCTTCATCTGCTCCAGCTGCCATCACAAAATAATACAGACTGAATGGCTTAAAAAAAAAAAAAAGAAATGTATTTTCTCATGATTCTGGAGACTATAAAGTCCAAGATCAAGGTGCTAGCAGGATTCGGTTTCTGGCAAGACTTTCTTTTGCTTACAGATGGTTGTGTTTCTCTGCCCTCACATGGTGGCAAGAGAGAAAGAGAGGGAGAGAGAGAGAGACAAAGATGGTTGGTGGGGGGAGGGAGGGAGAGAGACAGAGAGACAGATTTGGTGTTTCTTCTCTTTTATAATGACACTAGTGTTGTGGGATCAAGCTGATTTCATTGAGCCTTAATTACCTCCTTAAAGGACCTATCTCCAGTCAGTTGCATGAAGGGTTAAGGTTTCAACATGTGAATTTTAGGGGGACACAGTTCAGTCCATAGCAGTGGTCTACAAAGCCAATCTCATCATCTAAAGCAAGATTAGCAACAACAATAAGACATACATACACACAGAGTATCATTTTAGCTTCTTGTCATTATAGCTATTAACATTTTACCTACTTTCTCACCACTGTTTTAAAATTTATAAAGCAGAAATCTTAAAAAATCTGTGATATCAAGAAATAAAATTCTTTATAAAGCTTCAAAGTAATGCATCCAGTTGTTTGGTAGGACACATCAGAGTAATCCTAGCAGTCTGGGATAGTAGGGTTAGTCCAACTCTTGATTCTTAGACAACTGGTTCAGAATTATAGAGTTTAGTAATTTGTTTAAGGATTAAAATAATTATTTCGTATTTCAGGTAAAAATAGTTTGTTAGTATGTAATAATAACCATAATAATCACATAGCAGGGTTGTGACAGAAACAAGATCTAAATCCAAGTTTTCCAAGACAAATCTTGTACTTTTTCCCAATCCAGCTTGACTTCCTGTTTCCTGCCATTATTGTTCTATTAATTTCCTGGAACGTCGGAACCAAGTACCCTAAGCTAGATGGCTTTAAACAACAGAAATGTGTTCTCTCACAGTTCTTTGGGGTGGAAGTTCAAAGTCAATGTTTGGGCAGGGTGAGTCTCCTTCTGAGACTCTGGTAGACCCTTCCTTGCCTCTCCCAGCTCTGGTAGTGGCCTGCAGTCCTGGGCATTTCTTGGTTTCCAGCTGTATCAGTGCAATCTCTGTCTCTTTTGTCATGTGGTATTCTCTCTATGTCTCTGTCCTTACGTGACATTTTCCTCTTCCTATAAGGAGACTGGTCATATTGGATTAGGGCCTACTCTAATGACCTTATCTGAACTGAATTACATCTTCAAAGATCCTATTTCTGAATGAGATCCCATTCACAGGTACAAGAAATTTGGACGTCTTTCTGGAGACGTGATTCAACTCATAAAATCTGGTAACCCAGGAAGAGCTCCTGGATTTCTGTACGGATCACCTTTGTCTCTACATTAATACATATGCTATCTCACTGAGGAGACTGTTCTATAATTTAGACAACATTATAAATTTAAACAAATCTTTAAACTAGAAAAAAAATGTCTAGTTAATTCCTTCTTGATGGCTATGCATTCCTTTTAGGAGGGGTAAGTATTACTTCATGAAGGAAAAAAAGATAATCAGAACTCTAAAGTGCCTGAATTCAGAAGGGTTTTTACATATCTATAGGAACACAAACTCTGGAGTTTGTGGAGTTAAAATTTTTTCCTCAGTATAACCATGGACATTGATCTTGATGGTACTACTGATGGTAGATTTCTACCTTATTTTTTAAGTTTTTATCAAGTCTCTGCAGTGAGCCTGGATTTCAACAGAACAAAAAAGATGCTATCTACCTTGAAATGACACTCACCCTTGCTTTCTCTCCAGAGGGAAAGCACCAACAAATACTATCTTTGCTCCTGGCAAGACATAATTTAAAAGATGTACTGTACCAAACAGGAGAGTGGAAAAAAGATCAACAGAGAGAGAGAGAAGAAAAGATAAACTCTAACAAATAGTAATATTCCTCTTGCATTCATTTTTAGGATATTTATTCTGTTGTTTAGAGAGACATTGATAGTATGTTTGTTTCATTATTTTTAAATACTCTTTTTACCTTTGAATCCATTTTTGCTTTCTAATACCTTTTTAAAAACTTATTTATTTTTTTATTATTTTTTAAAGATTTTATTTATTTGAGAGAGAGAGAGAGAGAGAGAAAGAGTAAGGCAAAGGCAGAGGGTGAGAGAAAGAGAGAGAAGCAGACTCCCTGCTGATGACCCTTTGATCATGACCTGAGCTGAAGGCAGATGCTTAAACGACTGAGATACCTAGGCACCCCTAATTTATTTTTTTAAGAGATTTTAGTTATTTATTTGAGAGAGAGTGAGAGTCAGAGAGCACTAGTAGGGCGAGTGGCAGAAGCAGACTCCCTGCTCAGTAGGAAGCCTGATGCCCACCCGGCTACATCCCAGCACCCTGGGATTGTGACCTGAGCTGAAGGCAGACACTTAACTGACAGAACCACCCAGGCACCCCTGTAATACCTTTTTAAAGCCAGGCCTGATGTTCTCTCTCTGAGACCCAGCTTCATGAACTAGTAGATCAAATTTACAATCCGGAGCTGATAGTTCAAAGGCCGAGATGACTGCGCAGATGTGGGTACAATGGCTGGTTGCTAAATCCTCCAAGATTATGCCATGTTTCAGGATCACATTTTCTAAAGTTCAGAAAAATCATGGTGCACTGTCGGAGTGAGATGACAATCTTTTGGATGGAAATGAAATCAAAAGACAATATTTTGTATTCTATTCTGATTAAGGCTTATAGAGAGAACCATACACATCGATGCAAAAAATTCAAGATTGCTCAGTAAGCTTAGGAGAGTTTGTCTTTGTATTTGGCTAGGCACTGCCAGTACATTTGTAAATAGTCACTTAGCCACGTATTTGAACAGATTTTAACGTGAATGGTGGATGAGTCACAAATCTGACTTTTGGTGCTCCTAGATGCATTCCAATGTTGATCCACTCTCAAGTAATGACGGAGAGAAAACAGCAAGATTTAGAAAGTTCTCAGTTGGCAAGGATAATACATCATATGCTACCTAAGTCTGCACATTGGTTAGTCTGATTCTATAGAGATTCAAATGGAAGAGTTTTTCAAATGAGCAGTCGGCCTCATTTTCACTCTGCCATCGCTTCTTATGCTGGTGAGCCTGAGAGGGGTTGCTGGTTTAACCACCGGTTCACTCCATTTTGCTTAATAACTGTCCTCAGCTGAACTTGTGCACTTTTGTATGGGTCATTAGCTGACTCTATGATTTAGCTCTGGGCCCTGCTTTATGAATTGTATGAAAACAGCGTTTGCAAACAGTATTCACTGTTTTCCAGGAATCCTTGCCACCTACAGGACAAAGTTCAAATGTCTTAGCTTTGCCTTGAAGGTCCTGTCCAAATATATCTCTTTGTCTGTGCCTGAAGCTTCAGCCAAACCAGTTCATTGCTGTTGGGACAGGTCTGAGCCTTCTCTCCACCAGTCCTTTGTGCATGCTGTTTATTATGCTTGAAATGAGTAATAGGTAATTTAAGTTCTATCCATTCTTCAAGTTGCACCTCCTTCATAAAGCCTGTAAGAGCTATCCCTTCACTTTAATTTATGATGATCTCACATAGGGGATTTATTTGAAAAAAGGCAAAGCAGACTTCAGTTAAGGAAAGGAAAAAACATGTTTTTCTCTTCCCTTGGAAAGAGTCAAAGACCAACATTCAAGTCTAAGGACTCAGGGATTATGAGATAACATCGTATTGGTCAGCAGGACCCAGCTGGAAGAATGTTGTGATTTAGTGAACTTGTCAGTACATCCAATAGCAGCTAGACCTCCTGTTCTCCTCCTTGTCTTAGGAGGAAGAAAGCCAATAACAGATTTCCTCCCATGCAACATATCTGATATAATTGCTTTAAGGTAAACACTTGAACATTAGTAGCAGCTGGTTTTCCTCTGGAAGATTGAAGTCAAGGGGGCAGGGACAGATTTCATAGTCCTAGTCTGGGGCTGCTGCAGTGGCCTTATATTTATTCCAAAAAGGATGGTACTACTCTAGCTCTCCCATAGATACATAAATTCTAAAGCCTGAAGATTTTCAACTGATACGTTTGGCCAACACTCTCAGCTTCACGGCTGATTTGAAATAAGGGCTCTAGTAGGAAGCTGCATCCTCAGTCTTGTCATTGCCAATAGATGCACCTTCCATGTTAAATCCTGTTAAGGCTTCACTTTTGTGGACACCTCCTATTACTGCTCTGGTTGAGAGTACAGAAGCAGTGGTTGCTTTTATAGATTGGAGGCTTTGAACTGTGGGTCTCTAATTCAATTTAGATTGCAAACCTTAGGCAAGAACACCTCCCTCCCTAAAGCACTGTTTCCATTAACCATTGTTTATAGGCTTCGTAGCTCTGATTTGAGTTTGTGTCTCCCTTGTAGACTTTACTAAAAGTGATAGATAAGAGCCCACACATGGATCGCGATGAGTATTGCAACTATTTCCCTTGACACTAGTCTCTATCGGAACATGAACATTCTTCCAAAGTACAGAGTAAGCATTTGACTGTTTTGCTACCTCATTGTAAGGATCACCAGCTTCCTAGTTGTTGTTCCTCCATGAACTCTTGACCTTTGGCTTAAGTTCTTAGTAACATTCCACTTTCAAATATCAGTTTCCACTGAGATTTTGTTTGGCTATTTATATGACAAATTTGAAGAACAAGCTCCAGCATTACAGAAATTTATTTCTCTTTCATGTTAAAGAAGTCTTGAGGCACGCAATATAGGACCAGAACTCAGTGTACCATTTCTCTTCTATCCCATCCTTTGTACTTAGATTCCACCTTTGAGGTTGCCTCATGGTGCAAAGTGGCAGCTGGGGTTCCAGATATTCTGTTCAAGTTTTAGACAGAAATAATGCAGAGGAAAAAAGACATCAAAATCCCCTCCTTGTTGAGTTTGTGTCCTTAATAGTGGGTAGAGAATATAGTCTTTCAGTTGGCATATTGAGGCTTATAATTAAACGAGGTTTCTGTTAGTAGGTAGGAGAAATTGGGTATTGTATAGACAACTATCACACCATTTCTAGAGCACTTAACTAGCCATTATGCCAAACACTAAATATAGTACCAAGCCCCTGAAGATACACCTTACAAGTACAAAATAAAAATGCCCCAAACTACTCAAGGCAAAATGAATTGTATTAGAAAAATACTGAAAACAACCTAGATACCCTACTCTTAGATTAGATGAGCAGCCATAAAATTGTGTTATTTGCTATTGTAAGAGTAACAAACCAAATTTTATGTAACTATATGGAATGATTTTCAGAATTTATCATTAAATAAAGCAAGGTGTCAACAGGGTATGCAGTGAACTGACTTTTTGTGTAATGAAGAATAAATAAATAAGAGCTCACACACACATTGCTTAGTTTTTAAAAAAGAAACATAGGAATGACAACCTAGAAAGTAATGAAAGTGATTACATAAGCTGAAGAAGGGACAGGAACTAGACTTCTCTGAATATATTTTTAAATAATGTTGACTTTTGGAATGTTTTATACATTCATGTAAATATCTTACTTATTCAAAAATAAGCAAATAAAAAGGATGAAATAAAAAGCAAACACTAAAGGGGCACCTGGGTGGCTCAGTGGGTTAAGCCACTGCCTTCGGCTCAGGTCATGATCTCAGGGTCCTGGGATCGAGTCCTGCATCAGGCTCTCTGCTCAGCAGGGAGCCTGCTTCCCTCTCTCTCTCTCTGCCTCCCTCTCCATCTACTTGTGATTTCTCTCTGTCAAATAAATACATAAAATCTTTTTAAAAAAAAAGCAAACACTAAAAACAATACAAATACAATCCTTATTGTGTATAAAGTTGGTATCATAGCCACAGAGAAAAAGGAATTAATTGAAGTAAATTTGAACACAGTAGTTTGATCATGTACACTTAAAAGAATATATTTCAAGGACAAAAACAATTACAAAATATATTTGAACTCTTCTTATTAGGTTTGTTGTTGTTAGTGTTATTAGTGTTGTAGCTCTTCAACTATCTTATGGAGTAGTGAATAAGTGAATACATAGATTTGGGGGGAAACAAGGCCTTTTCATTGTGGGAGAAGGAGCTACAAATATGAAATGGAAGAACTTAAGGAAGAATGCTGGGATGTTGGGTTTGAATTGGGGATAGCAACATGAACAAATAATGTACATGTATTCTTTGTCATCTTCACTAATGTCTAAGAAGCAATTACACCCAAGCAGCAACAAGCATACCTCATTAACTTTCTTAGGTGAAATAATTGTGTTGGAGTTAGGTAAGAAAATATTCGTATTCTTAAGAGATGCATGCTGAAATAGGGGTAAAGTCATGATGCTTACAACTCATTTCCAAATGGCTCAGTAAAAACTTAAATCCTGTAAAATAGTCTCTCTCTCTGTCTCTACCTGGAGAGAAAGAGGAAGCAAATGCAGAAAATTGTTGTTAGGAATTGATGGGTTTAGAAGAGTGAATAGGTAATTATTGGTTTAGTCTTTCAGTTTTTAAGTAGCTTTGAGACAAGCTGGAATCTCAGGTTTGGGAAAATATTATCAGGTTGATAGTTTAATTCATTCAAAATTTACCATGAAATTGCTGTTTGACTCCCATGCTTTTTCATTCTAAGAACTTACCATGCCTGACAGTTTCTCTATTCAGTTGTTGTATTGCCTGCTTCCCCCAAACCCTAAATGAGTTCCATTGAGTAAGAATTTGTTTTTGATCATTACTGAAGCTCCAGACCTGGAATGGTGCTTGGCACCTGCTAGATGCTCAGGAAAAATATTTATTGAAAAATATCTGTCGGGGCGCCTGGGTGGCTCAGTGGGTTAAGCCGCTGCCTTCAGCTCAGGTCATGATCTCAGGGTCCTGGGATCACGTCCCGCATCAGGCTCTCTGCTCGGCAGGGAGCCTGCTTCCTCCTCTCTCTCTCTCTGCCTGCCTCTCTGCCTACTTGTGATCTCTCTCTGTCAAATAAATAAATAAATAAATCTTTAAAAAAAAAAAAAAGAAAAATATCTGTTCAAAAAGAAAGAGAAGATCCAAAATTTTACAATGATCTAAACTGTCACATGTATGTTACCAGGTGCTTGACATAGGGAGGGCATTGTCAACGGAGACATGTCTACTGCTCATCTCTGAGAAATTCTCTAGGATTATTTCTCTAGTTTTTAAAATGTGAAGTTTCTGATATTGTAATTTTTTAAATTAAAAAAACATAATAAATAAAAAATTAAATAGAAAAATTAAATTAAAAAAACCTGAAACAGGTACAAAATTAAAAAATTTTGTAATCATAGAACACTTTTATTAAACATGCACATTCCTCTGCCCATTGCCACCCACACTAAGAAACAGTCATTTTTTAAAAATTGGGATGTAATTGACTATAATATTGTATTAATTATATATGTACAAGACGGTATTTGATATATGTGTATATTGTGAAATGATTACCACAGTAAGTGTAGTTATCTGTCACCTCACATAGGCACAATTTTTTTTGTGATGAGAACTTTTTTTTTTAATTTTTTTTTTAAGATTTTATTTATTTATCAGAGAGAGAGAGAGGGCGAGAGAGCAAGCACAGGCAGACAGAATGGCAGGCAGAGGCAGAGGGAGAAGCAGGCTCCCCACCGAGCAAGGAGCCTGATGCAGGACTCGACCCCAGGACGCTGGGATCATGACCCGAGCTGAAGGCAGCTGCTCAACCAACTGAGCCACCCAGGCGTCCCTGTGATGAGAACTTTTAAAAAAAGATTTATTTGTTTGAGAGAGAGATAGAGTGGGGGTGGAGAGGGAGAGAGAATATTCAAGTAGACTCCCCTCTGACTGAGCAAGGCAGAGCTTGATCCCAGACACCTGAGATCATGACCTGAACTGAACTCAATAGTCTGATGCTTAATTGACTGAGCCACTGAGCCTCTCCCCCTTTTAAAAAAAGATTTATTTACTTATTTGAATGGGGGGTGTGAAGGGCAGAGGGAGCAGGGCAAATGTCTAAGGCAGACTCTGCACTGAGCCTTGAGCCCAGAGTGAGCCTCAGTTTCACGATCCTGACATCACAACCTGAGCGGAAATCAAGAGTCTGCTGATCAACCAATCCACCACCTAGAGGCGCCTCTTGCTTTTAAGAAGCAGTAATTTTTAAAGCATTTGTTTGCTTTATTTTCAGCGGTTATGTCCTTGCTGACAATGATATGTTTATACTATTATATTCTTAGTAATCAAGTTGAAAGATTCTTTATGGATTTCCTGTTTGGATTGGTGAGGATATATTAATTTTGGGACACTCACTTCCTTTCCTCCATTCTTCCCAATATAGATATATTGCTAAGGTAAATTATCAGAAAACACGACTTATAGGAATATATTCATTACTGTATAGTTTAAAAATTTTCTATGTACTCTTTCTTTCTTTCTTTCTGCCAAATTCCACCCACACACATTTAGTTTTTCTAAATGTTCTACCCTATTTTGTACTCTGGTTGTTTTCCTGCCCTTTATTCCTTGAAGGTTTTGGAGTTGATTTGAGGTTCTGTCTTCCTTTGCTCTTGACTGCCGGCCTGACAGTTCCCCAGACATGTTATTTAGCTGTTATTTGGGGACTCTACCATTTTTTAGGTTGAATTTACCATATCAGGTTTTCTTAACTTTCTTTTTTATGGTTAGCTTATTATTTTATTGGAGCATATTGTTGAGTAGAATTCTTAGAAAAGGTGGGCCTGAGGAGAATTTATTTGAACTCATACATTTTTAAGACTATCTTTATTTTACCTTACACTTGAGTGATGATTTTTCAGAGTGGAGAATTAATTGCCGACCATCATTTTGTCTCGTATTTTTGAAGGTTTTGGTCTACTGTCCTCTAGCATACCTGGTTACCCAAAAGAAACTTCCTGCTGTTCTTACTTTTTGCTAGATAACCTGTATTTTATCATTTGTATTATTTGGATTTGGTGTAACAGAATTTCTAATAATGTTCCCTACATCTTTTTGTTTTGTTTTTTCTTTCTTTCAGTATGTTGGACCCTCAGTGGGAATTTTCAATATAAAAACTTGTTTCAATTTCTGGGAATTTCTCTAGTATTATTTCTCTGATAATTTGCATCTTCCAATTCTTTTTCACCTTTGAAACTCCTATTTGCTGGGAGAACCAGTATCTCATTCTTGTTTTATAAATACCAAGTCTTTCAACTATCTCTGAGGATTTTAATCTATGGTCTCAGAGATATCTCTTCTCTGAAAGCTTTCGGTTTTTCTAGAGAAGGGACTCTCTTGAGAATGGGCATCTAGTTCCTAGGATTTTACTTCTAGGGCATGGAAGGCAATGGAGGAAATAAATATTTTACATACAAACTTGTAACCAAAGCCCTTGTTTCAGCACTGTCTCTCAACTCTACCCTATTCCACATCTGATTTCTTCAAAGATTGAGCATCCTCGGGATCTGATTGGGGAAATTGTCAGTCTTCTTGATTCTATTCCTTCTATGAGTGATATGGTCTATGTTTGTTTCCATCTTTATTAATCAATTGCCAGAACCTTTATCTGTTTCTTTTTTATGTAATTTTTGGGGAATATTTATGGCTTATTTCCACTCTTTTTCAGCCACTTACTTAATTTTTTTAATTAAAAACTTAGTGTAATCTCATATTTTTATTATATTCTAAGTTATGAATTCATACTATGTTATTTATTTTGATGCTCAAATTGTTCCAGCTCTGGTTACCAAAAGCTCTTTTGCATTGGCTTTTGGGTTCAAGTTCAGGAACTGGATGTGTTGACTGCTACTGGGGTGTCATTGCTTCTAGGACCTCTCTGCAGACTGAGCTAGGTAGTGTATATAGCATACTAACCCACATATACACACATGTCTGTACTTGTCTTTGTATCTATCTATTTATATTTATATTAAGTTAAGCATGAGTTCATACTGATGTCTCTGATTCTAACTTAGTGTTACAGGGTTCAGTCAAGGTGAGGTATTTTTAAAGTTTTATTTTATTTTTTAAAGATCTATTTATTTATTTATTTGAGGGGGTGGGGAGAGAAAATGTGAGTGGGGGAGGAACAGAGGGAGAAAAAGAGAGGGAGAGAATCTCCAGCAGACTCCCCACTGAACATGGAGCCTGGTGTAGGGCTCCTTCTTGTGACCTTTAGATCATGACCTGAACTGAAATCAAGAATCAGATGCTTAATTGACTGAGCCACCCGGGTGTTTGAAAATTTTGAGTTTATTAATGCATTCTACTCAAAGACCCACTAAATTCTTAGTAAACAACATAATTATTACTAATTAGCAGTTTTTCATTAATCATAAATCTATTTTATTACATCGTAGACTTATTTAACATGTTTCCTTTTGTTGTGAGTATTTGAGCACAAAAAAATTTATGCCCGTTTGGGTACTCAGGGCATGTTGACTTATTTACTTTTTCACAGAAGTTTATAGTTTACAGTTGCTTGCATTATTAAGTGAAGCACAAAATCTTAAACTCTTCATTTAAGCAAGAAATGTTGCAGTGATAGGTTTTGAAATCTTCCTGCTTGAGGAAGAAGAACTAAGTGCCAATAATCCTCTTCTGACTTTACAAAGAACGTTAGCTTGCATTTATACCTTCTAGAACACAAAGATGTCTAAAACATTGGCCAGTTGGGTTTACCTGGGACCATGGGTTTTCCTGGGATGTGAGACTTCCAGTGCTAAAACTGGGAAATTCCTGGGTAAACAAGGAAGAGTTTGTTTAAATATTAACACCTGGAAAACAATTCCTATACAATCAATTACAGTTATAATTTTTTTTAGATGTTAGAGGTTACTTTTACAGGGCGTAGCAATTATCTTGAAGGCCAGGTGTTTTAGGAGATTTACTTGCTAGAAATTACATTTGGAAGTTCAGTTTTCTGTCACAAAACTAGTCTGCATTTCTGCAACTGTAGAGGAAGAGAGAATAATATTTTCTTCTTATCATTTGAAAAATTTTCTTAGTGGGAATTCAAATGGTCTGCGGTTTCAAGGTAAAGTGCTGGAATTCCATTAGTGAACATTATGGGATAAAAGTCTGACCTGAGAGGCTCAGTCAGGTAATACAGAAAGAAAATGGGGCAGGCAACACTTTTCACCAGCATTACCCCTTAATTACATCTAGTTGGTCATGTATATGATTGATTTAATGCTAATTCCTTGACAACACTGAACACCTAAATATTATTTTGTTTATTATTTTGTTTCTGAACACAGCTTACTTTTTGAGCTGGCTTAATAATGCCTTTTCCATGATCACCTCATAGCAATATTGGCAAATATTGTCATACAGCATATTACAGTAACTCTTCAAATTGTAGTTTAATTAAAAAATCATTGATTTGTATATGTCTCAGACACAATAGTGAGGAAATTCTCTCATGGTGAAATGATTGCATCTCAGAAGTTTGGAGGAAAAAGAAACAGGTGTTGGAAAGAGTTGAAGGAAGTAAATTTGGGAACCATAGTTTCATCATCTCTCTAGAAGTACATGAAGATGACCCCATGCCTCGGTGTCCTGCTTAGCTGTTATTTATGTGATACTCTATGGGTTGTTTTTTTTTTTTTTAAGATTTATTTATTTATTTGAGAGAGAGAGACAGAGAATGTGTGCATGCCGGCGTGAGTAGGGGGAGGGGCAGAGGGAGAGAGTCTTGATGCAGATTCCTGAGTGTAGGGTCCAACATGGGGCTTAAACTCACAACCTGTGAGATTGTGACCTGAGCTGAAACCAAGAGTCAGATGCTTGACCAACTGAGCCACCCAGGCACCCCATGTGATTCTCTCTCTTTCCTTTCTTGCTATTCTAGTCTTTCATCAAGTCTTGGTGAATTCTCAGCAATTTCCCCTTTCTATGTTTTTGGTTATTCATGGTGGTCAATGCTTGAAGCCATTAAGGTGGTAGCAGGAATGCTCAAAGGGGGATCTTGAGGTAAAAGCTGGGGTTATCCTCCCAAAAGGAGGTTGTTTTTTCTATTGTGAGACTTGCAGTAGTCAGATGTTTTCTTTCATAGGAAAGTGGTAAGCCATCATTTCAGACTGATATGAGTGAGAGCCTCAGCTTTCTTGTGTATACAGAGCTCAGAAGAGATGTTCAATTTAAGACCTGAACCACTGAAAATAAGATTTTAGTCTTCTGTTGCCATAGAACTACAGTGTTCTTTAAAAAATATTTTTTATACCATCAATAATGAATGACATGTTTTGTGCAATTAGATTAATGTTAGACCAGCCAAAGGTACTCTCTTGATTAGAAGACAGCTTGACTGTAATTACTTTGACTTAGCTATTCCTTCTTCCCTGCCATACTGTATATCATAATAAATGCTACCTACCCAAATCAGAGTAGTGTAGAGAACATTATGTGTCTTCATTGTTAGTTTTCTTAGACAAAATTTTCAAGGTCTTTGACAATAAGAATTAAATAAGAATGAAGTTAAATAAAATTATAATACAAATATCTTGTTAAAAGATGGTATTTAAAAATGACAGGTTTATTATTATTACCTAAACATCTGAATTAAAAATTTGTAGTTTCAAGTAAATATCTACAGCACTTTAAAGGGCATAAAAGAAGGGGTGGCTCAGTTGGTTGATCATCTCACTCATGATTTCCGTTCAGGTCATGATCTCAGTGTCATGAGATTGAGCCCTGCATGGGGCTTTATGCTGAATATGGAGCTTATGGAGCCTGTCTGGGATTGTCTTTTTACTTCTCCCCCTGCCCCTCCTTCACAATCCCTGTCCAACTCTTGAGCAAGTGAAATCTCTCTCCAAAAAAAAGAAAAGAAAAGAAAAGAGAAAAAAAAGGTGCATAAAAGGTGGTAAAGACTTCACGGACATAGCTAATCTTCAAGTTCCACCCATAGTGGAGTCCCTGTGCTCTATAAACATTTGCCCATCTCTCAACAGCAATATCATCTTATCTGTATCCCACACAGCACTTGCACTATCTATTCTCTCAGGTGGCTTTACATATGTATGTTCTCTATATATTTATCTATATTTATTTTTATATGTAATTATAGTTAGATAAATGTTATTTCTTCCTCTTCATAAATTGTATGCTGCTTGAGGATGGGATCCATGTCTTGTTTACCTTTGTTTCTCTCTTCATATAGCTAGCACTAGAAAAAAAATGGAATGATTGAAGAGACCATTCAAAAGATCAATTTTGTAGAAGAGAGGTCTATGAATTTTGCCTATCAAGGTCCAAATAGTAGGTACTTTAGAATTTGTGGGCCAAATGGTCTCCATCTAAACTCTTCAACTTTACCATTGTCATGTGAATGTAGCCTTAGGTAATATGTAAATGATGGGCATGGCAATGTTGCCATAAAAATTTACTTACAAAATCTGTGGGTGGATAGGTTGGTTTTGGTCCATGGGTAATTTTCTGATCCCTGTTGTAGAACATTCATTGGATCTTCAAACAGGAGATATGTTAACAGATTTATACAATAGTGCAAGTCCTATATTTCTGTTCCCCTCAGTTGTAATGGCCCTGCCTTTCCTGAACCCCCTCTTGTATACCCCCTCCCCCCACTTCTCAGATCTGGTGATCTTTGACTGTCTCCCCATATTTAAACAAGGGGTCTATACAGCTGATTGGATGGATGCTGTGTGCATGTGGGCAGGGCATGTCAGTAGTGCATTTTAGTGTGTGGAGACCTGAGTGGACCATTTCATTAGGGGGCCTGGGGTGATATCTTTAGGCTTTTCTCTTGAACTGATAGGATTCTCCATAAAAGAATCTTTGTCTTCTTCCTTTACTTCTTCTCCTCCCCATCCTCCCCCTCCCCTTCCTTCCTCCTTCTCCTCCTCCTCCTTCTTCTTCTTTCTTCTTTCTTCCTCTTCTTCTTCTTCTTCTCCTTCTCCTAAGTAAGAGGGGCTGGAACTCAGAACCCTGAGATCAAGAGTTGCCTGCTCTGACTGAACCAGCCAGGCGCTTTGCCTAGAAAAGTGTCTTTTTAAAGTTCCTTTATAAAGGGGAGGGGAGGGTAATTAATTACGATGAGCACGCTATGGTAAAAGCCAAAATATGCTTAATCCACATGACATAGAGATGAAAGAGCCCATGTACTTATTTTTCTTTACTGGAAGATGTGAACATTTAGCAAGCATAAACTATGCCACCTCTAAGGTTGTGCCACTGCCTAACATGGCGTCGAACAAAAGGTAGACGGTCAGCAGATCTTTGCTGAATGACTAGAGAACAGAAGGCTGGAAAGTCTGGGAGGGATATTGCTCTATTCCTGACATCTCATCTAATTCTATCTTTTCTTTTCTTTTCCTTTCCTTTCCCTTCTCTTCTTTACCCTTACCTTTCTTTTCCTTCCTTCCTTCCTTCTACCTCCCTTCTTCCATTCCTCCCTCCAGCCCTCCCTCCATCTTCCCCTTTTCCTTTCCTTGCCTCGCTTCGCCTCTCCTCTCCTCTCCTCCCCTCCCCTTCCTTCCTTCCTTCCTTCCTTCCTTCCTTCCTTCCTTCCAAATATCATTTCAGTGATGCATGCACCTGGAATGGTTTTGTTTTCCCCCATCTAACACATATGAAGGAAACAGAGGGAGGAAATCTCAGTCTGCTCTGCTAAAATCATTATGAGGCACATCTTTCTTAATTGTAATTTGAAATGAGAATGCCTGGGCCTCTTATATGCATATCTTCTTGCAAGGTTTGTCAGGAAAGATGACCAAGTCTTTGAGACTCAGCAGAAATAGGAAAATAATTATATTCAAGTAAAGTGATGATTCATATTTATTCTTTCAATAACAATTTTTAAATGCTGTCTTCTTAATCAACTGGTTTTAGAAACACAATCATCATTTTGAATTTATTTACTTTAAATTTACATCAAGATTCCTTGTCTATTATTAAAGATTAATTAATTCAATTAGATTTTTAACTTGTGTCAAATAAAATGGTAACTTAGCAACCAAATTTGTTTATTTCCCACATGTTGATAAATAGTGTTAAAGGCCTCAATCTCCAGCTTTCTTGAAATAATAGTAGACCAAGGACAAAAACTCTTTTAATATTCAGTTAATAATTTTATTAATTGATATGAAAGGTCATATGTGCATATGACCTGATTTTCTACAGCAGATGTTCATTACCTTATTCACCTGACATCTGTCTAATGAATTGACTAGCTAATTGACTCCCTTGAGCTTTAGCTGGGCACATGGTTGCCCATCTAGTAACTGTACTGCATAGACTCTCTTGCAGATGTGGGGAGGCAACCAAATTCTACACCACAGGAAGAGAGCAGCAATGATGTATGCAACTTCTGGGTCATGTCCCTTAAAAAAGAAATTGCTTGCATTCCATTTCTTTATTCATCCTACTTCTTGAAGTTAGAATGTAGACATGATGCTGATAGGCCAGTTTTTACTATGCTGCCAAAAGAAATCCCCTATGGAGGGGCGCCTGGGTGGCTCAGTGGTTAAGCCGCTGCCTTCGGCTTGGGTCATGATCCCAGGGTCTTGGGATCGAGCCCCGCATCGGGCTCTCTGCTCGGCGGGGAGCCTGCTTCCTCCTCTCTCTCTCTATCTGCCTCTCTGTCTACTTGTGATCTCTGTCTGTCAAATAAATAAATAAAATCTTAAAAAAAAAAAAAAAAGAAAGAAATCTCCTATGGAATGATGGAGTTACAATCCAGAGGGAATCTGAATGACTTTGTGGCACTATTATGAGAGACAGAAATCAGCTTCTGTCTCTGTGAAGGGCTTTTTTTTTTTTTTAATTAATTAATTAATTAATTAATTATTTTAAAGAAGGGATTTTCCTATATTATAACTGATAAACGTAGGTACCAAATTTTATATACTCTTTCTTTAAAACAGTATATATGATAGTTTTAAATACTTATAAATTTATGTTATTAGTTGCTTGTGTTAACAATGTGCTTATGAAATTAGGTTTAACACTTTATTAAATAATTTACAGTATTTTCTTTGTCGTTAATCCAAATGGCTCTTATTAATTAATTTGAAATGTCTTTAAAATGTATCATTGAAATTGTGATAAAGCAGACTAACTCAATTCTGATTTCATGAGGTATCTGGCATATTTACATGATCATTTTAGTACACTTAAATATATTTCTATATGATGCTTTTTATATATATGTACATATGGTCTTCTACATAGATTAAAAAAGAATAGTATGTTCATATATTCATGTGTATTAATATTATGTAACTAATAAGAATGAATGAATGAATACATAAATTCATTACAAATAATTTCACTTTTATTGGTTTTATAGGCTAAGCACTATATAGAGAAATCTGTCAAAGCTAGATATTACTGTCTTCTTAAAATTGGAGTAGTCATGCCAAATACAGAACACCTTTTCAGGAAATACAAACAGCAGATTCAGTTTGGAAATAGGGATAGCAGAAAGTAAACTTATGTGGTATCTAAGCAGAGAACTTATGAACTGTGCAAATGGAATTCAAGTCCATGGCTGGGTCTTATTTTTTAAAATCTTAGGAAGTGGGTGCCGGTGGCTCAGTGAGTTAAACCTCTGCCTTCAGCTCAGGTCATGATCTCAGGGCCCTGGGATGAGGCTCTCTGCTCAGCAGGGAGCCTGCTTCCCCCTCTCTCTCTGCCTACTTGTGCTCTCTCTCTCTCTCTGTCAAATAAATGCATATCTTAAATAAAATAAAATCTTAGAAAATAAGCTGTAAATGGATTAATATAAGTTGTATGTGATATTTAATGGGCTAATTTTAAAATACAAATGAAATTAAAACTACACTGAAATACTTTCCTCCTCTAAGTCTGACACAAATCAGAAAGGTTGATAACTCAACTGTTGCTCAGTAGAACAATCTACTGCTGTTTTTTTTAATTTTAATTTTTAGTGAACAATTTTTTGACCTGATACAATATTAGAAAGTCCAAATGTATATTCAGTAAAAGATATTATGACAATTTTATATTAAGAACTGTTTTGAGTTACCCAGTGGTTTGAATAAGGAAATGATTAATTCTTGTATATATTTGTAGATAGGCAAGATTTTAATGGGCAGTTTCTATAACTTTCTGTAGCAGACATTGGTAGTTATCTCAACATTTTTCACTTCTTCCATTATTACTAATTTATTTGACTGGCCACTCCGACTATAAAAATAATGAATCTACTAGCTTTCCTTGCATCATATGACCAAGTTCAGGCCAATGAGTTGTTGGCTTTTAAAAAAAAAGTTATTTTTATTAACATATAACATATTATTTGCCCTAGGGGTACAGGTCTGTGGGGCCAAAGAGTTGTAAACAGAAGTGTCTTGTGGTAGCTTTTGGGAACTTTCTTTAAAAGACAACTATTATGGCTTTAATTCACTTTTATTCATCCTTCCCTCTATCCTGCTGACTGAACCATGGATGCAATGGCTGTCATTTTGAACCTCATAGAGTATGGCTTCATCTCAGAATTACAGGGTGGTGAGCTGAAAAGAGCTTCTTGGGTCCCTGAAAGTTTGGGAAATATAACCCCATATCAATTCTCCATTCCTAACTTCACACTTTGATGTAAGATAGAAATAAATTTCACTATATGCCATTATTTTTCAACTCTATAACTTATGGACAAATCCAATTTCTACTGATAGACTGATCATGACATTTACAAAAATTGTGCCTAATAACAGGGTAGAGAGAACCATGAATATATTAAGAAAAATGAAAATTGATTATGAATAAAAATATGAATACTTAATGGTGCCAGATCAAACAGAGTTTGGAACTTTCCAGGGGGAAAATGTGACAGTGAGGAGTTTATCCTCTTTCCTTCCAGGGACTCATTATACTACCTGAGAAAGAAGGCAGGATCTCTAAAATGCCAAATGAATGATGTCTGGGTGATCACAGTGAAAGCACTGTGTGAAACCCCTACAACTCTGATTAGCAGAGAGTGATTCCCCAGTTCAACCTCCAGGACCCCTCTCCTTCCCCTGCCTTGGGTCCTTGCTTGTTGAGGGCCAGAATTCAGAGAGCTGACCTATAATCACCTCACTTGGACCTCTGCAAGTCACTCCAGAGTTTTACTGGAAACCAAAAAAAAAATGGTTTTACTCATTTGACAAGATGGCTCCTTCAGCAACACTTAATCACATTCTTGTTCAAGTTCAGAAGGAGGAGGCATGGTCTGTATTATTATTATTTTTTTTAATGAGAAAAGCAAAGCCTTCTTATAATCTTTGGAAGACTTCCCCTTATGTTTCACTGTCTAGAACATTGTCACATGGCCACCTTTAGCTGCAAAAGGACGTTTTCAGTGAGTACTTTGCTGGGGGCTGGATTCATCACTGCCTCAAAGAAAACTAGTTTACTTGAAAGGAAGAAATAGGGAGGAGTGTCTATCACACTCTATGTAGGGTCATAGGGAAAGGAGGGGACAGAGGTGGCTGGAGGATACATAATCCAGTAAATAAAGGACGTTGCCTTTATTCAGTGTTCACAGATTATCCGGCCTTTTTTTTTTTTTTTTGATTTTTTTTTTTTAATTTATTTTTATTTCCAGCATAACAGTATTCATTATTTTTGCACCACACCCCGTGCCCTCTATAATACCCACCACCTGGTACCCCAACCTCCCACCCCCCGTCCCTTCAAAACCCTCAGATTGTTTTTCAGAGTCCATAGTCTCTCATGGTTCACCTCCCCTTCCAATTTCCCCCAACTCCCTTCTCCACTCTAAGTCTCCATGTCCTCCATGCTATTTGTTATGCTCCACAAATAAGTGAAACCATATGATAGTTGACTCTCTCTGCTTGACTTATTTCACTCAGCATAATCTCTTCCAGTCCCGTCCATGTTGCTACAAAAGTTGGGTATTCATCCTTTCTGATGGAGGCATAATATTCTATCCCCAGGGGTACAGGTCTGTGAATCACCAGGTTTACACACTTCACAGCACTCACCAAAGCACATACCCTCCCCAATGTCCATAATCCCACCCCCTTCTCCCAAACCCCCTCCCCCCAGCAACCCTCAGTTTGTTTTGTGAGATTAAAAGTCACTTATGGTTTGTCTCCCTCCCAATCCCATCTTGTTTCATTGATTCTTCTCCTACCCACTTAAGCCCCCATGTTGCATCACCACTTCCTCATATCAGGGAGATCATATGATAGTTGTCTTTCTCTGCTTGACTTATTTCGCTAAGCATGATATGCTCTAGTTCCATCCATGTTGTCGCAAATGGCAAGATTTCATTTCTTTTGATGGCTGCATAGTATTCCATTGTGTATATATACCACATCTTCTTGATCCATTCATCTGTTGATGGACATCTAGGTTCTTTCCATAGTTTGGCTATTGTGGACATTGCTGCTATAAACATTCGGGTGCATGTGCCCCTTCGGATCACTACGTTTGTATCTTTAGGGTAAATACCCAATAGTGCAATTGCTGGGTCATAGGGCAGTTCTATTTTCAACATTTTGAGGAACCTCCATGCTGTTTTCCAGAGTGGCTGCACCAGCTTGCATTCCCACCAACAGTGTAGGAGGGTTCCCCTTTCTCCGCATCCTCGCCAGCATCTGTCATTTCCTGACTTGTTTATTTTAGCCATTCTGACTGGTGTGAGGTGATATCTCATTGTGGTTTTGATTTGTATTTCCCTGATGCCGAGTGATATGGAGCACTTTTTCATGTGTCTGTTGGCCATCTGGATGTCTTCTTTGCAGAAATGTCTGTTCATGTCCTCTGCCCATTTCTTGATTGGATTATTTGTTCTTTGGGTGTTGAGTTTGCTAAGTTCTTTATAGATTCTGGACACTAGTCCTTTATCTGATATGTCGTTTGCAAATATCTTCTCCCATTCTGTCAGTTGTCTTTTGATTTTGTTAACTGTTTCCTTTGCTGTGCAAAAGCTTTTGATCTTGATGAAATCCCAATAGTTCATTTTTGCCCTTGCTTCCCTTGCCTTTTGCGTTGTTCCTAGGAAGATGTTGCTGCGGTTGAGGTCAAAGAGGTTGCTGCCCGTGTTCTCCTCAAGGATTTTGATGGATTCCTTTCGCACATTGAGGTCCTTCATCCATTTTGAGTCTATTTTTGTGTGTGGTGTAAGGAAATGGTCCAATTTCATATTTCTGCATGTGGCTGTCCAGTTTTCCCAGCACCATTTATTGAAGAGGCTGTCTTTTTGCCATTGGACATTCTTTCCTGCTTTGTCGAAGATTAGTTGACCATAGTGTTGAGGGTCTATTTCTGGGCTCTCTATTCTGTTCCATTGATCTATGTGTCTGTTTTTGTGCCAGTACCATGCTGTCTTGATGACGACAGCTTTGTAATAGAGCTTGAAGTCCGGAATTGTGATGTCACCAACGTTGGCTTTCTTTTTCAATATCCCTTTGGCTATTCGAGGTCTTTTCTGGTTCCATATAAATTTTAGCATTATTTGTTCCATTTCTTTGAAAAAGATGGATGGTACTTTGATAGGAATTGCATTAAATGTGTAGATTGCTTTAGGTAGCATAGACATTTTCACAATATTTATTCTTCCAATCCAGGAGCATGGAACATTTTTCCATTTCTTTGTGTCTTCCTCAATTTCTTTCATGAGTACTTTATAGTTTTCTGAGTATAGATTCTGTGTCTCTTTGGTTAGGTTTATTCCTAGGTATCTTATGGTTTTGGGTGCAATTGTAAACGGGATTGACTCCTTAATTTCTCTTTCTTCTGTCTTGCTGTTGGTGTAGAGAAATGCAACTGATTTCTGTGCATTGATTTTATATCCTGACACTTTACTGAATTCCTGTATAAGTTCTAGCAGTTTTGGAGTGGAGTCTTTTGGGTTTTTGGGTTTTCCACATATAGTATCATATCATCTGCGAAGAGTGATAATTTGACTTCTTCTTTGCCGATTTGGATGCCTTTAATTTCCTTTTGTTGTCTGATTGCTGAGGCTAGGACCTCTAGTACTATGTTGAATAGCAGTGGTGATAATGGACATCCCTGCCGTGTTCCTGACCTTAGCGGAAAAGCTTTCAGGTTTTCTCCATTGAGAATGATATTTGCAGTGGGTTTTTCATAGATGGCTTTGATGATATTGAGGTATGTGCCCTCTATCCCTACACTTTGAAGAGTTTTGATCAGGAAGGGATGCTGTACTTTATCAAATGCTTTTTCAGCATCTATTGAGAGTATCATATGGTTCTTGTTCTTTCTTTTATTGATGTGTTGTATCACATTGACTGATTTGCGGATGTTGAACCAACCTTGCAGCCCTGGAATAAATCCCACTTGGTCGTGGTGAATAATCTTTTTAATGTACTGTTGAATCCTATTGGCTAGTATTTTGTTGAGTATTTTCGCATCTGTGTTCATCAAGGATATCGGTCTATAGCTCTCTTTTTTGGTGGGATCCTTGTCTGGTTTTAGGATCAAGGTGATGCTGGCCTCATAAAATGAGTTTGGAAGTTTTCCTTCCATTTCTATTTTTTGGAACAGTTTCAGGAGAATAGGAATTAGTTCTTCTTTAAATGTTTGGTAGAATTCCCCCGGGAAGCCGTCTGGCCCTGGGCTTTTGTTTGTTTGGAGATTTTTAATGACTGTTTCAATCTCCTTACTGGTTATGGGTCTGTTCAGGCTTTCTATTTCTTCCTGGTTCAGTTGTGGTAGTTTATATGTTTCTAGGAATGCATCCATTTCTTCCAGATTGTCAAATTTATTGGCGTAGAGTTGCTCATAGTATGTTCTTATAATAGTTTGTATTTCTTTGGTGTTAGTTGTGATCTCTCCTCTTTCATTCATGATTTTATTTATTTGGGTCCTTTCTCTTTTCTTTTTGATGAGTCGGGCCAGGGGTTTATCAATTTTATTAATTCTTTCAAAGAACCAGCTCCTAGTTTTGTTGATTTGTTCTATTGTTTTTTTGGTTTCTATTTCAGTGATTTCTGCTCTGATCTTTATGATTTCTCTTCTCCTGCTGGGCTTAGGGTTTCTTTCTTGTTCTTTCTCCAGCTCCTTTAAGTGTAGGGTTAGGTTGTGTACCTGAGACCTTTCTTGTTTCTTGAGAAAGGCTTGTACCGCTATATATTTTCCTCTCAGGACTGCCTTTGTTGTGTCCCACAGATTTTGAACCGTTGTATTTTCATTATCATTTGTTTCCATGATTTTTTTCAATTCTTCTTTAATTTCCCGGTTGACCCATTCATTCTTTAGAAGGATGCTGTTTAGTCTCCATGTATTTGGGTTCTTTCCAAACTTCCGTTTGTGGTTGAGTTCTAGCTTTAGAGCATTGTGGTCTGAAAATATGCAGGGAATGATCCCAATCTTTTGATACCTGTTGAGTCCTGATTTAGGACCGAGGATGTGATCTATTCTGGAGAATGTTCCATGTGCACTAGAGAAGAATGTGTATTCTGTTGCTTTGGGATGAAATATTCTGAATATATCTGTGATGTCCATCTGGTCCAGTGTGTCGTTTAAGGCCTTTATTTCCTTGCTGATCTTTTGCTTGGATGATCTGTCCATTTCAGTGAGGGGAGTGTTAAAGTCCCCTACTATTATTGTATTATTATTGATGTGTTTCTTTGATTTTGTTATTAATTGGTTTATATAGTTGGCTGCTCCCACGTTGGGGGCATAGATATTTAAAATTGTTAAATCTTCTTGTTGGACAGACCCTTTGAGTATGATATAGTGTCCTTCCTCATCTCTTATTATAGTCTTTGGCTTAAAATCTAATTGATCTGATATAAGGATTGCCACTCCTGCTTTCTTCTGATGTCCATTAGCATGGTAAATTCTTTTCCACCCCCTCACTTTAAATCTGGAGGTGTCTTCGGGCTTAAAATGAGTTTCTTGGAGGCAACATATAGATGGGTTTTGTTTTTTTATCCATTCTGATACCCTGTGTCTTTTGACAGGGGCATTTAGCCCATTAACATTCAGGGTAACTATTGAGAGATATGAATTTAGTGCCATTGTATTGCCTGTAAGTTGACTGTTACTGTATATGGTCTCTGTTACTTTCTGATCTACCACTTGTAGGCTCTCTTTGCTTAGAGGACCCCTTTCAATATTTCCTGTAGAGCTGGTTTGGTATTTGCAAATTCTTTCAGTTTTTGTTTGTCCTGGAAGCTTTTAATCTCTCCTTCGATTTTCAATGATAGCCTAGCTGGATATAGTATTCTTGGCTGCATGTTTTTCTCGTTTAGTGCTCTGAAAATATCATGCCAGCTCTTTCTGGCCTGCCAGGTCTCTGTGGATAAGTCAGCTGCCAATCTAATATTTTTACCATTGTATGTTACAGACTTCTTTTCCCGGGCTGCTTTCAGGATTTTCTCTTTGTCACTGAGACTTGTAAATTTTACTATTAGGTGACGGGGTGTGGGCCTATTCCTATTGATTTTGAGGGGCGTTCTCTGAACCTCCTGAATTTTGATGCTCGTTCCCTTTGCCATATTGGGGAAATTCTCCCCAATAATTCTCTCCAGTATACCTTCTGCTCCCCTCTCTCTTTCTTCTTCTTCTGGAATCCCAATTATTCTAATATTGTTTCGTCTTATGGTGTCACTTATCTCTCGAATTCTCCCCTCGTGGTCCAGTAGCTGTTTGTCCCTCTTTTGCTCAGCTTCTTTATTCTCTGTCATTTGGTCTTCTATATCACTAATTCTTTCTTCTGCCTCATTTATCCTAGCAGTGAGAGCCTCCATTTTTGATTGCACTTCATTAATAGCTTTTTTGATTTCAACTTGGTTAGATTTTAGTTCTTTTATTTCTCCAGAAAGGGCTTTTATATCTCTCGAGAGGGTTTCTCTAATATCTTCCATGCCTTTTTCAAACCCGGCTAGAACCTTGAGAATTGTCATTCTGAACTCTAGATCTGACATATTACCAATGTCTGTATTGATTAGGTCCCTAGCCTTCGGTACTGCCTCTTGTTCTTTTTTTTGTGTTGAATTTTTCCGTCTTGTCATTTTGTCCAGATAAGAGTATATGAAGGGGCAAGTAAAATACTAAAAGGGTGGCGACAACCCCAGGAAAAAATGCTTTAACCAAATTAGAAGAGATCCAAAATCGTGAGGGGGGAGAAAGGGGATAAAAAGAGGTTCAAAAAGGAAGAAAGAAAAAAAAAGAAAAAGAAAGAAAAAAAAAAAAGAAAAAAGAAAAGAAAAGAATTTAAAAAAAAAAAAAGGAAAACACCTGAGAAAAATGTAAAAATGAAAAAATATATATATTAGATAAACTAGTAAAAAATCGTTAAAAAAGAAAAAGGTAACAGTTTAAAAAAAAAAATTTACCCGAAGGCGAGAAAAGAAAAAAACAAAAAAATGAAAAAGAAAAAAATTGAATTAACTGCAAGACTAAAAAAAAAATCACAGGGAAAAAGCCTTGAGTTCCGTGCTTGGCTTTCTCCTCCTCTGGAATTCTGCTGCTCTCCTTGGTATTGAAACCGCACTCCTTGGTAGGTGAACTTGGTCTTGGCTGGATTTCTTGTTGATCTTCTGGGGGAGGGGCCTGGTGTAGTGATTCTCAAGTGTCTTTGCCTCAGACGGAATTGCACCGCCCTTACCCGGGGCCGGGGTGAGTAATCCGCTCGGGTTTGCTTTCAGGAGCTTTTGTTCCCTGAGCGCTTTCCGTAGAGTTCCGGAGGATGGGAATACAAATGGCGGCCTCCTGGTCTCCGGCCCGGAGGAGCCGAGAGCCCAGGGCCGCACTCCTCAGTGCGCCCTCAGAGAACAGCGCCCAGTTACTCCCGTCTGCCTGACCTCTGGCCGCGCTCCGAGCTCTCCGAGCCTGCGACCAGTTCAAGGTAACACCGAGCTGTGAGCTTACTGTCGGCTCTGTCTCTGTAGCCGGCTTTCCCGTTCCAATACCCGCAAGCTCTGCAACACTCAGACACCCCTGATCCTTCTGTGACCCTGCGGGACCTGAGGCCACGCTGAACCCGCGTGGGCTTCGCTCCGGTTTAGCCTCTGGAGCGACGTCCCTCAGCGGAACAGACTTTTAAAAGTCCTGATTTTGTGCGCCGTTGCTCCGCCACTTGCCGGGAGCCGGCCCCTCCCCCCGGGGTCTATCTTCCCGTCGCTTTGGATTCACTTCTCCGCCGGTCCTACCTTTCAGAAAGTGGTTGTTTTTCTGTTTCCAGAATTGCTGTTCTTCTCTTCGATCTGCCGATGGATTTTCAGGTGTTTGCAATCTTTAGATAAGCTATCTAGCTGATCTCCGGCTAGCTGAAGCAGTCTCAGCCTGCTACTTCTCCGCCATCTTGACTCCTCCTCCTCCGGCCTTTTTTTTTTTAAGATTTTATTTATTCATTTAATTGCATTTAATTGATGGGGATATAGAGAGAGAGACAGCGAGAGAGGGAAGAGAAGCAGGGGAGAGGGAGAGGGAGAAGCAGGCTTCCCGCTGAGCAGGGAACCCAATATAGGGCTTGATGCGGGGCTCGATCCCAGGACTCTGGGATCATGACCTGAGCTGAAGGCAGACACTTAATGACTGAGCCACCCAGGTGTCCCTAGAGATCGTACATTTAAACTGAGTTTGTAGAAAGAAAACTATATAAAAGATGGAAGGAAGTGTTGCTATTTTGATCAAAAAAATTAATTTTATAAAAACTTTGAAATATCATTAGCTTTGTGAAAATCTGGCTTAACCTATAAACATTTATAAGCTCCTTGGGGATTTGTTTTTTGCTTGTCTTTTTTAGAGGAAGAGAGAAAACCAAGTTTCACCTTTTGTGGCAAGCACTTTGTATTTGCTATTGATTACTGCATGGTCCTTCAGATGTTGGTATAGGTGAAATTCATTTTCAATGCTCAGAATATTGTAATCAAGCAATCACATTTGATTTTCATTAAAATTAGGTACAATATAGTAGATACTGAGTTTTACAGAAATGCATGTTTTAAATGTTTGTTTGTTTGTTTGTTTGTTTTTTAAGTAGGTTCCATGCCTGACATGGAGCCCAACACAGGGCTTGAACTCATGACCCTGAGATCAAGACCTGAGCTGAAGGTCTCATTGGTGGCTCAGTAAGTTAAGCACCTGCCTTTGGCTCAGGTCATGATCTCAGGATCCTGGGATGGAGCCCTACTTTGGACTCTCTGCTCAGCAGGAAGCCTGCTTCTCCCTCTGCCCTTCCTCCCTGCTTGTGTTCTCACTCTCTCAAATAAATAAAATCTTAACAACAACAACAACAACAAAAAACCTGAGCTGAGATCAAGAGTCAAAGGCTTAACTGACTGAGGCACCCAGGTGGCCCCAAAATTTATGTTTTAAAAAAACTTACATTATTCTTATGTTTTATACATGAGGTATACATGAGGTGGATGAATGATACGGCGTCAAACTGTTCAAACAAGTCCATATTTAAAGATGTTTGAGAGGTTGTGGCTCTTAGCATTGAATGTCTTACACAGTCTTATATAGCAAGCAAACCTGGGTTTTTGTGATGATCTTTGTTCCTCCAGCCTCTTGCCCACACTGGAGCTGTCCCTCTGTGTTCCCAGAAAGGCTAAGTTCATAATGTCAGATCACAGCATATTTGTCCTGGAGCCATTCCTTGCCTCACCCCTCCTTATGAGGACTGGACCCCAAGATCACAATTCATGGCAAAGTTTGAACTGGGTTCAACCCAAGACAAGTTCCACCTGGGAATCATGCTCTACTTTTCTCTCTTCTACCCCTGCCACACCTCAGCTTGAGCTTCTAATCAGACACTAAAATCTGTCCATTTTATATCCTCCATATATGGATAAATTCAATCTTTTCCTTTGTCATTGCTAATGACAGTCATTCTAAATCTGTCATGTCTTAACTGGCCTAAGCAAAGAGCTCCTGACCAGTCTCCTTTAAGAAAACCTTTTAAGTTGCTATTACCTACAGAATTCGATTAAACTTCTTAGCATGGCCTGTGAAGGTGTGGGTGGGTTGCTCCCTGTTTACCTCTTCTTATTAACATTCTTCATACTTTCTGAGGCAACAGTACTAGACGACCTGTGGTTTTCTGAAGTCATCATGATGCTTCTGGCCTCTGAGCCTGACATTTGCTCATGATCCCTCCTTACATGTTTGGCTCTTCCCTATATATTGTGTAAAAGTCCCATCACGGTTACTTCTCTTGGCAAGCATGAGACACCCAGGCTCACTGCCTTCCTCCTCCTCCGTAAAGTTCTATCCCTGCCACACACCTGTTACAGCAATCATGATATACATTGTAATGGCTTGTGTGGGTCTGTGTTTTATCCACTATACAGTGCTGCTTTCCTCATGGTATAATGACTCTAAGTGGTGGCTCGGGAAAAACGGAATACCAGATTCCCAGAGCTTTTTTGGGTCTTCTTTTCTTAAAAAATTATGCATTAGATGTGTATTTATATGTCCATACAGCCAGATTAGGTAAATGAAAATCATGATATGGTCCATAAATGAGGAATTATTCCAGCCAGAGGCTGTTATTTGGTGACAAAATCTCTGAACACAATAAACTATTACAATGGCTTGAGAATGTAATTGTATTTTCTACTTTATGAGAGAACTGATGATAAAAGATTAAAATTAGGATAATTTCAAAATAGACTTTTATGTTGGAGATAGGATATGTAGATAGTTAAAAAAAATTGGTCATTAAAATCTATTTTGAAAATGTTGTACCTCTGTTAACTTTAGAATTACAAGTATAATATGGATTTCATTTAATATAAATGGTAAGAGATATTTTTGTTGAATAAGTTTCCTAGGGATATATTTAATTTATTATAGGTCATGGGAGTTTGAGCAAATAGCATTCAATTAAGTTGGATAGAGATAAAATAATAGGTTTTGAATGCCAACCAATGAAAAAGAACCACTAGAATTATCATTAGATAGTTTTATAGGCTTATAAATCTAAATTTAACAAATATTCATTTCAGAATGTAAATCATGTTCTTGGGTGAAGTCTTTAATATATCAAATAGTGCGTAGCTATTAAGTTTTCCAATAAAATAGCATTGCAGAATATCTTTGAAATTTGAAGATATAGATATCACTTGCTGAAAATTATTTAAGTATATATAAATTCTTTAATGTATCATTTATATTTATAGGTAATAACCCATGTAAAATAAATGATGTGTACTTAAAAACAGTGAGACAAAATTTGAATATTACTTTAGAGAAAAATTGAATGGGATACTGAATGTCTTAATTAGAATTATGACAGAATATAATATAGCATTGTAAAGTTTAAAAGACACATCTTCCCTAAAAAATTAAACATTGAATTAAAGCTCTAGTCTAGTATTCTAAAGAACTGAAAACAAGTACTTAAATAGATGGACATGAATGTTCATAGTAGCCTTAGTACTAACAAAAAAGGTGCAGATAGACTGAATATTCTTAAATTGATGAATGGATAAACAAACTGTCATATATACATACAATGGGATATTATTCAGCTTTGAAAAGGAAAGCAGTACTAATACATGTCAAAATGTGGATGAATCTTAAAAACATTAGGGTAAGTGAAAGAAGGCAGAAGTAAAATCACACCTTCTGTATGATTCCATTTATATGAAATATCCAAAATTAGTAAATCTATAGAGACAGAATGCAGACTGGTGGTTGCCAAGGCCTGGGGGGGTGGTGGTGAGGGTAGGAGGAGAAATAACTGCTAGAAAACTGGAGTTTTCCTTCGGGATAATGAAAATGATTTGGAACTAGAGAGATGTTGTACAACATTGTGAATGCACTAGATGACACTAAATTGTTCACTTTAAAGTGATTAATTTTATGGGAATTTCACCTCAGGAAAAAAAAAAAGGCATTTCCTAAACAGTTCAAAAATGCTAGTGGGACCATAAAGGACATGAGAAAAACATACTTTGGGAAGAAACCTAAGTGACATTTAAAATTTGCTGTGCTATTTTAGTAAGTCAACTGTTCCTATTTTTTACATGTCCTAAGATTATATTAGTCAACTTTTTTTTTAAGATTTTATTTTTATTTTATTTGACAGAGAGAGAGAGAGCACAAGTAGGCAGAGAGGCAGGCAGAGAGAGAGGCGGAAGCAGACTCCCCACTGAGTAGAAATCCCAGTATGGGGCTCAATCCCAGGACCCTGAGATCATAATAGAGCTGAAGGCAGAGGATTAATTTAATGAGCCACCCAGGTGCCCCATTAGTCAATTTTTTACTAATAAATGAACATAGTTTTCTCTAAGACTCTAGTATATAGCAATCTCACTACTTTATTATGAGTACTGAAGGGTAGAAAATTAAAAGTGTGTTCTTCTGATGGCTGTAGTCAGAGCTGGGTGTCTTTTTGAATAAACTCCAGTTGTAAATCACATAATCCTCAACACAGTGGATGACCTCAACACCTTCTCTGTAGATGCAGTTTCCTTTTCCTACAAGGCAAAATACAGGCTTTCAGAATGTAGGAAGAAACTCAAAGAGACAAGAGCCAAGCATGCTTCTTTTTCTTTGGTTGCATGAGTCACTTCTCTTTGTCTTAGAATAAGGCATAAGTGTTGGGAAAAGAATCTAGGAACCATGAGGAGTGAGAAAAAAACCAGTTTACCGTGAAGATGAGCTCAAGATTTTTATTTGTTTGTTATTGATATTCCAAGTTTTTACTACAACTTGTCTAGGTGTGGATATTTTTCTCTTACTTGGGATTCATGTTTCTTCAGTCTTATGATACACTGTTTCACAATTTCTGGCACATTATCAGCCACTGTTTCTTTGAATGGTGACTCTCCCCCATCCTTATACTATATTCTTTAAGATCTCCTGTCTATCCTCCATGTCTCTTAACCTCTTCTTCACAATTTTCTTCTCTTTCTCTGAGCCGTCTCCTCACCACTTTTTGGCAGGTCAGTTATGCTCCTGTTCCAGGGTCTTTGCACTGGTGTTTGCTCTCTCTAGAATGACCTTCTTTCAGATATTCTCATGAATCATCACCTTCTTTAAGTATTTGCTTAAACTCATCTCTTCAGAAATTACTTCTCCGAATCTCATCTAAAATTGTCCATTTTCAATCTCTAACTCGGTTTTCTTTTTTTATTGTTCTTCAAAAACTATTACCTGACACATTATATATTTATTTTAATTTATTTGATTATTACATCTTCTCCTCTAGGTTATAAACTCTCCAAGGTCAGGAAAGAAACTTTCCTATTTAGCTCTGTGAGATATTGTCAATGCCAAGGACAGTGCATGGCATGTATTAGTCACTGAGTGAATAAATCATTGTGCTACATTCTGGGGTAGTTTCTTAGCTCTGTTTTCTAGTTCACTTGTTTTCTCTTCATTTGTGTCCAATATTTTATTTAAACTGTTTATTGAAGTTTTTTTTTTTTTTTAAACACTTTAAAGATGTCTTATTGTCTTTTGGCTTACATAGCTGCAGGTGAGAATTCTGTTGCCATTCCTATTTTTGTTCCTTTCTACATCCTTCTATTTTTCTCTGGCTGCTTCTAAGAGTTTCTCTTTATTATTGGATTTTAGTAATTGGATTATTATATGTCCTGGTGTGGCTTACTTATGTTGCTACTTGAATTTTGTTGATACTTACTCTTGGACCTCTGGGTTTATGGTTTCATCAAATTTGAAAAATGTTCAGTCCTTATTTCTTAAAAATTATTTGCTCATCTCTGGGATTACAATTAGATGTATGTTAGGTTGTTTGATATAGATAGGTCGCTGATGCTCTCATTTTTTTTTTTCTTACCTTTTTGTTTTTTGTGTTTATTCTGGATAATTTCTATTTCCAGGTCTTTAGTTAACTTTTTTTCATTGTGTAATCTGCTGTTAATCTCACTCAGAATATTTTTCATTTATGATATTACATATTTCATCTCTAGATGTTCCATTTGTATCTTTTTTATATCTTCAATTTCTTTCCTCATTATGCTCATTTTTTCTCTACATTCTTGAATAAATGGAATATACTTATAATTATTTTAATGTCCTCACTTATTAATTTCATATTTGTTATTTTTATTCTGTATTGATTGATTGACTTTTTTCTTGGTTATGGATTATATGTTCTTACTTCTTTGGATACTTAAGAATTTTTTTCATTCATTTTTTACAATATTTATTTATTCATTTATTAACATATAATGTATTATTAGCCCCAAGCATACAGGTCTGTGAATCGTCAGGCTTATACACTTCACAGCACTCACCATAGCACATACCCTCCCCAGTGTCCATAACCCAAGACTTGCATTGTATTCTTCTTTTTTTCAAGATTTATTTATTTTAGAGAGGGAGAGAGAGAGATAGGAAGCAGGGGGAAGGGGCTGAGGGAGAGGGAAAGAGAATCTTAAGCAGACTCTACATTGAGTGTAGAGCTTGATGTGGGGCTCAATCTCATGACCTTGAAATCATGACCTGATCCAAAACCAACAGTTGGATGCTTAACTGACCACACCACCTAGATATCCCCATATTGTATTATTTTAAGGAATATTGATTGGGCTTCATTCTGGCATAATCTAGTTACTTGATATTAGTCTGATTCTTCCAAGGGTTGATCTTAAAATTTATTAGGGCAGGTCCAGAATAGTCTTTGTGGTGTAATTTACTAAGGTGATATCCTTTTGAGGACTCTACCTAATGGCCCATGTATTCCAAAGTCTCTGCACTTTGACTGGTGGTAATGTGAACCATTCCCAGCCCTGTGTAGAGCAGTGGGAACTGTTCAGCCTTAGTTTTCTTGAGTTCCTTTATCAGCCTCATAGGGTTTCCATTACATGTATGGATAGATAATAAGCCAAAAAGAGAGAGTCAATTATCATATGGTTTTACTTACTTGTGGAGCATAACGAATAACATGGTGGACATTGGGAGATGGAGAAGTGAGTTGGGGGAAATCAGAGGCGAGACAAAGCATGAGAGACTGTGGACTCTGAGAAACAAAGTGAGGGTTTTGGGGAAGGTGGGGAGTGGGGTGAGCCTGGTAGTGGGTATTATGGAGGGCATGTATTGCATGGAGCACTGGGTGTGGTGCATAAATAATGAATTTTGGAACACTGAAAAAAAAATAAAATTAAATTAAAATTTAAAAAAACCAACAGCAATCATATCAAAAAGTGGGCAGAAGATATGAACAGACACTTCTCCAATGAAGACATACTAATGGCTATCAGACACATAAAAAATGTTCATCATCACTAGCCCTCAGGGAGATTCAAATTAAAACCACATTGAGATATCACCTTACACCAGTTATAAGGCCAAAATTAGCAAGACAGGAAACAACATGTGTTGGAAGGGATGTGGAGAAAGGGGAACCCTCTTAAACTGTTGGTGGGAATGCAAGTTGGTCCAGCCTCTTTGGAGAACAGTGTGGAGATTCCTCAAGAAATTAAAAATAGAACTTCCCTATGACCCTGCCATTGCACTCCTGGGTATTTACCCCAAAGATACAGATGTCATGAAAAGAAGGGCCATCTGTACCCCAATGTTTATAGCAGCAATGGCCATGGTCGCCAAACTGTGGAAAGAACCAAGATGCTCTTCAATGGACAAATGGATTAGGAAGATGTGGTCCATATACACTATGGAGTATTATGCCTCCATCAGAGAGTATTAATACCCAACTTTTGTAGCAACATGGACGGGACTGGAAGAGATTATGCTGAGTGAAATAAGTCAAGCAGAGAGAGTCAATTATCATATGGTTTCACTTATTTGTGGAGCATAACAAATAGCATGGAGGACATGGGGAGTTAGAGAGGAGAAGGGAGTTGGGGGAAATTGGAAGAGGAGGTGAACCATGAGAGACTATGGACTCTGAAAAACAATCTGAGGGGTTTGAAGTGGTGGGGGGGTGGGAGGTTGGGGTACCAGGTGGTGGGTATTATAGAGGGCACGGATTGCATGGAGCACTGAGTGTGGTGCAAAAATAATGAATACTGTTATGCTGAAAATAAAAAAAAAAAAAAAAAGCAAAAAAAAAAAAAAGAATTCAGTCAAAGTAGATGATACAAACAAATAGAAAGATATTCCTTATTCATGGATTGGAGGAATTACTATTATTAAAATCTTCATACTATTATGTAAAGCAATCTACAGTTTCAATGCATTGTCAATCAAAATACCAACATTGTTTTTCATAGAACTAAAACAAATGATACTAAAATGTGTATGGAACCAGGAGTAACCCCAAATAGATAAAACAATCTTGAGAAAGAACAACAAAGCTGGAGGTAACATAGTCCCAGATCTCCAGTTGTACTACAAAGCTGTTGTGATCAAAACACTATGATACTGGCACAAATAGACACGTAGATAATGGAACAGAATAGAAACCTCAGACATAAACCCAGGCTTATGTGGTCAACCAATCTACAAGAATGGAAGAAAGAATATACAAAAAGGAAAAGGAAGTCTCTTCAATAAATGTGCTGGGAAAACTGGTCAGCCACATGCAAAAGAATGAAACTGTACCACTTTCTAACATCATCCACAAAATCACCTCCAAATGGATTAAAGACTGAAATATGAGACATGAAACCATAAAAATCCTAGAGGAAAACATAGGCAATAATTTTTTTTACATTGGCCTCAGCAACATTTTTCTAGATGTATCTCCTTAGGTAAGGGGAACAAAAGCAAAAATAAACTATTGGGACTACAGCAAAATAAAAAGCTCTTGCATAGCAAAGGAAACCAACAAAATGGAAATGCAGCCTACTGGTTGGGAGAATATATTTGAAAATGATATATCTGATAAGGGGTTGATATCTAAAAAATATGAAGAAGTTAATATAACTCAACACCAAAACGCCCAAATATCCAATTAAAAAATGGGCAGAGAACCTGAATAGAAACTTTTTTCCAAATTAGACATATAGATGCAAACAGACACATGAAAATATGCTCAATATCACTCATCAACAGGTAAATACAAATCAAAGCCACAGTGAGATATCCTTTTATACCTATCAGAATAGCTAGAATCAAAAGGATAATAAATAACAGGTGTTGGAGAGGATGTAGAGAAAAAAATGCCATGTACACAATTGGTAGGAACATAAATTGGTACTGCCAGAGTGAAAAACAGTATGTTTTGTTAAAAAAACTGAAAATAGAAACAAAGTAACAACAATGAAAACTAAAAATAGAAATATGATATGATTCAGTAACTCCACTACACGATATATGCCTAAAGAAAACCAAAACACTAATTTGAAAAGACATATGCATTCTTTTTTATTAAGCTGTTATTTTTTTAAAGATTTTATTTATTTATTTGACAGACAGAGAGAGAGATCACAAGTAGGCAGAGAGGCAGGCAGAGAGAGAGGGGGAAGCAGGCTCCCTGCTGAGCAAAAAGCCCCATGCAGGGCTCCATCACAGGACCCTGAGACCATGAACTGAGCCAAAGGCAGAGGCTTAACCCCCTGAGCCACTCAGGCACCCCAAAGACGTATGCATTCTGTATTTGTTGCAACACAATATAAAATAGCTATGATATGAAAGCAGCCCAAGAGTCCACTGATAGATGAATGGATTGGGAATGTAAGACACACACACACACACACACACACACACACACAGTTGTATTTATTCTACACATGGAATTTTTTCTACATACGGGATGTTACATATGGAAAGAGGATGAGATCTTGCCATTTGTGACAACATGGATGGACCTAAAGGGTATGATGCTAAGTAAAATAACTCAGACAGAAAAAGACCACATGATTTCACTTATATGTAGAACCTAAAAAACAAATTAATAAGCAGACAAAAAGCAGAAACAGACCCATAAGTACTGAGAACAGATGGCTACCAGAGGAGAGGAGGATAGGCAGATGGGCAAAATGAATGAAGGGAAGTGAGCAATACAGACTTTCAGTTATGGAATGAATAAGTCACAGGGATAAAAGGGGTACAGCATAGAGCCTACAGTCAGTGGTATTGTAATAGAGTTTTGTGGTGACATATGGTAGCTACACTTGCGGTGAACATAGCGAAATGTACAGAGTTGTTGAATCACTGTATTTTACACTGGAAACCAATATAGCATTTTGTGTCACCTATACTTCAATTAGAAAATGAAATTCTGTCAGAGGTTTGAGTAGACCCTTCCTGTGAAGGGTCTGGAGTTCTCTCTCTTTGTAACAGCTCTGTCCTTTGTGGCATTATGTTCCACAAGTTCTAGCCTAAGTGGGAGTGGGGTAGGCTGTGCACATGGTCACACTAAGAAGTGATCACCTGTAAGTTTCTGGACCATCTTTTGACAGATGTCAAGAGGGGAATGTATGAGAGAGAGAGAAAGTTAAAGTGTGTGTCATAAGAGCTTCTACTTAAAATGAAGAGGGGACACCTGGCCGGCTCAGTCAGAGGAGCATGACTCTTGAGCTTGGGGTCACGAGTGTGAGTCTCATGTCAGGTGTGGAGATAACTTCAATAGGTAAGACATTAAAAAAAAAAAAAAAAAAAAGAGGTCACACAGTGCTGCTTTGTTTTGACACCAAGCTAGCATTCTCAGTGAGCTGGGATTTTAGGAATTGGAAACACACTGTTTCTTAGATACGTTAGAAAGGTTACACACAGAGAAACCAGGGGACAAAAGGAAATGAGGAGGAAGACATTAATGTCTGACTTTCCAGGCGTTGTTCATCTTGCTTTGAGTTAGGAGAGAGGATTTAGAGGAGTCTGTTACCTGAATTCTACAGAAGCAGACCAAGTCAGAGAAATATTGCTGTGTTGCTTTTTCATAATTTTATAGGCTGTTGGTCTGTGAAACACTATGTGATCCATGAGAATCCTCCTGGTCAAAGCATGAGCTGAAAATGAGACTAACATGACTTAGACGGTGTCATAGTAAGAGCTGAACTCTGATAACTGTATGTCAGAAGGAAGGACAGTTACCCCAGGGAAATATTGAATTAGCATCACTGTGGAGTGTCCGCAAAGAGTTGTAGGTTGTCCTATTTCACAATTGATGACAGTCTCAACTTACTTGTTGCACCAATTATTGACGATAATTGTCTGAAAGTGAAAAAAATGGAAGTCCATATATATGTAAAATAAATGGTTATTTAAAAATATGTATATTACTCTGGGTCCTAGCAAATATTACTGGACTGAATGATCTCCAGCAGCATGTTTTGATCTAGACAGACCTTTCTTTGCTTAGGATTATGGAATTTTCTTCGTTTGTTTGAGTCTCTGAATGGAATTTCTGAGCAAAAAAAAAAACGGATTGGAGGATTGAACTTAAATGGAACACTTGTTCATCATTTATGTGTTTGCATAATGGCCAAATAAATTATGAATATTAAGAACTAATACTTCAGGGCACCTGGGTGTCTCAGGTGTTAAGCGTCTGCCTTTGGCCTGGGTCATGCTCCCGGGGTCCTGGGATGGAGTCCTGCATCTGGCTCCCTGCTCGCAGGAAGCCTGCTTCTCCCTCTCCCACTCCCCTACTTGTGTTCCCTCTCTTGCTGTGTCTCTTTTAAAAAAAAATCTTTGAAAGAAAGAGCTAATACTTCAGAGGTAATTTAGGAATCAACAAATAATGCTATATAAATTATGCTTTATATATTTTCTGGAAAGCTAAAGGTTTTGTTAATCCTTTTTTTTTCTCTTCTCCCTTCATGTCTCCTTTTATTGTAGAACCAATCTTTACCATCTTACAGTTTTGTGAGGGCTATAATTTTAAAGTCTGTGATTTGTAGAAATATAGTAATGTTGTTCAGGGTACTGGAGAAAGTAAATGTCAAGTAAACAAGATACTCAACTGGCGACAAAATTTTGTTTGAAATATAAATATTCTCTGAAAAAGGAAAAGGATTAGCTATGTATAAATATAATTTTCTATAAATTTAATTTTTCGTATGAATTTAAACTGCATTTTGAATAGCTCTTTCTGATTTTAATCCCTTTTAAAAAACATTTTACTTTGAAAATATTCAAACACACCAAAGGATTGCAGGAATAATAGAATAAACTATTTCACACACACATACACACACGTATTATTTTTTTTTTATTTCCAGCATAACAGTATTCATTATTTTTGCACCACACCCCGTGCTCCATGCAATCCGCACACACGTATTATTTTTATTTTTGCTGAAGCATTCAAGAATCAGTTTATTTTTCTGATCCAGGATTAAATCTAGGCTCATGTTTTGTGTGATATTTAGTTTTCTCCTTTATCTCACCTAATTTGGGACAGACTTCTTGGTCTTTCATGGCATCACTGAGGCTTTTGAAGACTGCGGGTCAGTCGTTCTGCAAAACGTCAGTTTGGGTATCTGGGATGTTCCGTGATTGGATTCAGCTTCCATCTCTCTGCTCCGCATGACTGCTTCCCACATGCTCTGTTCTTCTTAGATCTCCCTTCCTCCCGCCCTTTGCTCTTCCCACTTCTCCTGGCACGCTGAACTTCCCTCCAGCTTTGCCTAGCACAGAGGCCGCACACGGACGCTCCACCAGCAGGCCCTCTCGCCCTCTCCCTCCTGGGACGTCCCTCCGTCCGTGTGAGGCTCCTCCGTGGGACTCTGCTCAGCAAAGCCTCCTCTTCTCACTCCCACCTCAACTCCTTCATGCCTTCTCTCTTCTCTGCCTTCAGATGTTTTTCTGTGTGCAGACTCTTCCCATCATTTAAACACTGTCCACATGTTTCCTGTGCTCCATAGCGAGCTCTCCCGGAGCCCGTCCGCCCCTCGGCAGCGGCTGCGGCTGCCTTCCTCCGCCCCCTCTTTGCTTCTCAATCCACTGAACTCTCCTTAGAGAACTGCAGCCGAGGCAGGGAACAACCTCTCCCCCATAAACACGCTGACACACATCCAGTCCACATACAATGGTCCTTTGGGACCGCTACCTTGGCAGCATTTGACGCCTGTGATGCTCTCTTTCCAGGGGCGTGGTTCCCTTGCTTTCCACGAGCGCACCTACTCCAGGTCTCCAGGGCTCTGGGTCTCTCTCAGTCCCCTTCGCAAGCTCCTCTTTCGGAGCCAGCCCCGGACTGTTGGTGTCCCTGTCGTAGCCCTGCCCTCCTTACTAGGTAGTCTCCTCGCTTCCACTACACACACTGACCGAGCCTCAGCTGGTATCTCTGTGCCCAAAGTCCCCACTTCTGTTTCTGCCTTGGACCTCTCTTCGGAGCTGTAGACCGCATGTCTCACTGCGTTGATCTCTCTATGTCCAAGCCCGGACTCTTGGTCTTTCACTCCAGGCCCGTCCTCCTTTCTTCTCTTCCCCAGTTGACACTTCCTTCCGTCCCTCTGCCTACATCCAACAAATGATCAAGTCTGGGAGATGCCAACTGTTACAGTTTTGAGTCATTCCATTTCTCTCTATTCCCACTACAAGAGCTAGTATTTCGGCTCATGCCTCTGAAGGGCTTTTCGGACTTACTGCCCTTTAGTCTTTCTATTCCCTGCACTGCCAGCAGAGGGAGCTTCCTACAGTGTAAATCCAAACCCATAAAAATATTAAAATGCTAATGGCTTCCATTAAGAATCAACCCTAAGGATTACAACAGGGTCTTTCATGACCTCGTCTCTGCCTGGAGATCTTTACTGCTTACTGCTTTGCCCTTTTTTTTTTCTAGCCATACGAAAATTAATTCAGATTCTTTCCTTTTCTTCCTTCCTTCCTTCCTTCCTTCCTTCCTTCCTTCCTTCCTTCCTTCCTTCCTTCCTTTCTTTCTTTCTTTCTTTCTTTCTTTCTTTCTTTCTTTCTTTCTTTCTTTCTTTCTTTCTTTCTTTTCTTCCTAAAGATTTTATTTATTTGACAGAGAGAGACACAGCGAGAGAGGGAACACAAGCAGGGGGAGTGAGAGAGGCAGAAGCAGTCTTCCACTGAGCAGGGATCCCAGTTCTGGGCTCGATCCCAGGACTCTGGGATCCTGACCTGAGCCAAAGGCGGACACTTAACGACTGAGCCACCCAGGCACCCCTAATTCAGTTTCTTAAATAAAGCATGTGCACTCTCTTCTAAATCTATCTAGTAATAAATAGTGAATAAATCCCATTTTTCTCAATTGATTGATAAATGCGTTGCCTTTTCTTCTTATGTGGGGAAAATCTGCTTACATTTACACGTGGTATTATGTATATGACAAAGTAAAAATCTTGTGCATATATCCTTTAAAAAGGAGTATTCTTTGGAATGTACCTTCATCCAGAATTCTAGGAACCAACCTTGAGATATTAAAATAAGAGATTAAAATAAAGTAGTTTGGTTGAGTCATTCTGACTTTAAGGTGGAAAGACCAGTAGGTCATTTATGCTGTCACCTCCCCATCCTGCTGGATATTGCTTACCGGCTGTAGCACTCTTTTGAAGAGGTCAGACTCGACATCACAAACCTCATTATAACTCCAGCAAGTCACGGCTAGTAGGAGGGCCTTCTAAGATGAAACCTCTTTGCCATATGTATGTGTAGGCATGGCAAGCAGTTTTGCGGAGGACTTGAGGATAAATGAGCCCTGGGAAGTGAATTCGTGCTTGAATTTGAGTTCTGTCTCATTTCTTTCCGTGAGTACCTCATAACTTGCTGCATATATAGTTTAGAGGAATCTCAATCCAGATATCTTTAAATAAAGTATGTATACCCTGGGAGACTCCTGATGTACACAGCTTAAACAGCTTTAAGGAAATCATTTTGTAGGTACTCAGCTTCTTTTGTGTCCCTTCCTAAAGCTGATCTGTCCCAGAACCACTCCTGCAATGCTTCTCCTTTCCTGCCTCCCTTTCCACAGTTGACAATCTCCCACTTTACAAAAAGAAATGTGTACCTGTTACCCATCTGATTCTTATTATGAGGGGTTTCCCAGGATATAACAATCTTAGGGTCACTAAGCAGAAAGTTTGTTTGAAAATGTAGAGCTCTAGGAGTACCTGGATGGCTCAGTTGGTTAAGCGTCTGCCTTTAGCTCAGGTCATGATCTCAGGATCCTGGGATGGAGCCCCACTTTGGGCTCCCTGCTCAGTGGGGAGCCTGCATCTTCCTCTCCCTCTGCTGCTCCCCTTGCTTGTGCTCTTTCACGCTCTGTCAAATAAATAAATAAAATCTTTTAAAAAAGGAAAATGTAGAGCTCTTGAATGAGAGCCCCTAGATTTGGTAAGATGAACAAACAAAAATAATGGAAGAGCGCAATGCCTGATTTCATTCAGGCCACAAACTTGGGTCTGTGCCCGCCTTGTCTCTGTCTATGTGTGTTGGAACTGGGATTCAGAAACAGAAGTGTTGCTATGGAGCACATATTGACATTTTTACTTAAACTGAAAAATGAAGTTGGATTTTTTATGGCAAAAAGGAATCATGACTTGACTAATTGGTTTGACCATGAGGACTGGCTTGGACAGTGAGGTTTCATATAGCAGTTATGTTTCATTAATTGAAAAGGCGAAGCCTGCAACTCCAAGTATATTTTAAGATATAGGTCTCTATTATTCTATCTTAAGATATATTTAAATATCAAAAATAATATTCAACATATTAGAAATTCCATCTTTATGACTATTACATTTGAGATAAAATTTAGATTCAGCTTAAAAATACACAAGGAGGTATATAATTTTTCAAAATTCATGTCAAATTGCCAATATTTTAAATGCATTGTTAGGTAAAGCTTCAATTTTAGTATCTCCTAAATTTAGTATCCTAAATCCTAAAAATAATAACTTGAAAACAACAAAACTATGCTTTGAATAATATAGCTTGAGCACTTTCAGAGACCATAAAGACCCTTTCAATTTAATGATGAGAATATTAGGATGCAGAAAAATCAATGACTAGCCCTTACCCATACTCTCAGAAGAGGACAGATACCATTTATTTCTTCCAATTTATCAGTATACTGTTCATTGTATTTCTTATAGAAGGCCTATAAAATTGGCATTGACATTCCATATATTTTGATTATACTAGAAAGCACAAATATACTATAAAATGTAAGAAGCACCATGTATAGAGATCACTGTTATAAATTTAGTCTAAAAATGATGTAACATGTATACTAAGCATTAATTGAGCATTTAATTAACAGCAATTTTCCCTACTTTTTTAACATTTAGGAGGTCTTTTAGGAACTATTTTTATAGCACAAGTCTTTTAAAATGCCATCCAGAGAGCTATGGATCAATTTTTAATTTTCTTTTATTAATTTTTTCCTGGCAAATAAAGGCATTTCAAGCTGTTACAATTATCATTAATGTACTAATTAGCCATCATAATACCTTGTAGAAGAAAGGAAACTCAGAAAATAAGAGTCCCAGAACTTCGTCCCAGTTCTACCACTAATTTGTTGTGTGACTTTAGATCTTAGCATGTGTATGTGTTTGTCAGAGCATTGAATAGATTTTACCATGAAGACCAGCTGTAATTGACGACAATTTCCTGGACTTCCACATGAAGAATGATTCTAAGGCTACTTCTAATATTTGTAGGAAAGGGTGCTATGAATGGTTTAAAATATCTATTATGGACATAAATGAAGTTGTATATTTATCAACCCATACGATTAAAAAAAAAAATTATGTTGTCAGTATTTGGTCTTCTGGTACATGAGAGGTGTGGATGTATGTTTCTTCCTTCTAAATGGAAATTCATTAAAATATAAAAAGTCAGGAACAGTCCTATTTCTTTCTTTTTTAAAAAAAATTTATTTATTTATTTGATAGAGAGAGACACAGCAAGAGAAGGAACACAAGCAGGGGGAGTGGGAGAGGGAGAAGCAGACTTCTTGCTGAGCAGGGAGCCCAATGCGGGGCTCGATCCCAGGATCAGGACCTGAGCCAAAGGTAGACCTTAATGACTGAGCCACCCAGGCACCCTAAGAACAGCAATATTTCTTTAATTAGTGTTGAAGTATCTGCCATTTAAGAAGTTCTAAAAACAACTGGCAAGATCACTTCACCATGCCCTCAGACTTACAGCTCACAACAGATCTACTGATGAGAATTAGAAATGCATTTATAGGCATTTGAGGGAAGGCCAATGAGGTTGTTTTTTGAGGGACAATTCAATTTTAAGTAGAGCCTCTTAGAGAAAGCAATGTGTTTGAGTCATCATTTTCTATTGTTTGTTCTATTTCCTTGTAGGTCTAAGAAAAAGATTTGCTTGGTTCAATCAGAGATTACTATCTCTTGATGACAAACTCACTGCTATTAAATTCTCAAACATTTCATACATAATAACATTATATTCAGTTTATACTACGCGGTAAGACCTTTTGTGAATCCCTTACCCAGGATTTGCACTTCCTAGTATTAAAGTATATGGGAAGTGAGCTTATTATGATCAGAAGATGAACATGGAATTAAAATGCTGGAAGTAGCACGTGTTAAATTATCATCAAAAAGGTTCAGATGCTATGCTAGACATTGGATTAAGGGACAATGTACTATAACCAGTAGGGGAGTTGTTTTCCATTTTATCTTAGAATGCTGTATAGCACATTTATGTGACTGTGTTTTGATGAAATCATATTCCCACGAATCATAATTTTTATATTTATGGAACTGAAGGAGGATAATATCTGGGCTGAAAAGGTTGCCAACACCCAGATCTATCTGGAGACAATACTACAGCTAATGGGTGGGTGCTGTATGACACAGAATTTCAACATGTGGATAAGATAATAAAGACCATATTCAAGTACAAATATTCCGAAAGGAAGCAATAGACTTAATGCTAAATTTGCCTTCTTCTTCACTCCGTTTTATGGGATATAAACTATTACGGGAAACAGGAGGTGGTAGGAAACTGAGACGGTGTAATGTGTGGGGGTTGTACTCTATATAAACCCATATCCAGGGTGAGTCTTTGCTCTTTATTTGAGATGCTGCATTGCATACTCTGCTTTGCAGACTCTTAGAATCCATGTTAAAACAGGGAATCAAAATAATGGTTGAGATTCTGAAATCTCTACGTGGCAGAGACAGTGACTGCTCTTCACTAAACATTTCCCCATTTCTTTTTAATAATAGAGTTCCTTTCATGTCAGTTTTAGTGGAGCAGGTGTTTGTCTTGCTAGAGAACATATTTGAATCAAAACGTGGCCATATAAATAAGTTTAAGCCAGTGGGATGTGAGCAGGAATACGTGTAATTTCTGGGTCATCTCTTTAGCACCTGTTTGCCTTGGTTGTCTCTTCTCCCTTGTCTACTAGGTGGAGAATGATGACAACTGGAGCAGTCTTAATGACTAATGTCATTAGTTATCAATGATAAAACCACCTTGGGAGCTCTAGACTGCCTTGGGAGAAATAAAGAGCTTTATTATAAGCCACTCTGTTTTGAGATCTTTTGTTATAGCAGCTGTTGAAGACAGGAAATAGTGCCCAGAGGTGAGGCCCTACATAACAATAGTTAAAACTATATTTAGCAGTCTGACCATGGGTTGCAAGATGATATATCCTATAAGTTCTCATATTGCTGACTACAGACTGTTAAAAATATTTGGTAAAATTTAGTATACAATAACCTGGAAGACAAAATACATGCTTACTAATTCTTTTGATCTAGGGTGACTACATAGAAAAACTCAAACACTGGATGTTTATTGGCTCCTTCTTCCTGGTTTTTACAAAAGAGAAGTGAAGGCAAATGGGATTTACCAGTTTTGGAAGCAGAGAGGGAAAGGAATATAGATCTGCTAGCTTTGAGAATTCATAGGGTTGGAAAAGTCAACTCTTTGGTGCAAACTTCTGAAGATAAAACTACCATTCAGAACTTTTTTCACAAACCTGTTAAGATACCACAACCAGACCAGGGAGAAACTCTAGGACAAGGATCTGATGAAGGGCATTGCTTTTCTTCCCAAGCTTACTGTTTAGAATGGACTTACTGTAGCAATCATGATTTCGAGGAAATATAGAGATCAGTAAATGAAGGGAAAAGTCACTTTTTAAGAACTATGCCTGAAGGAGAACTTTAGGAATGGTTATTGCACTTGGAACTTGGTAGAAGCAAGTCCGCAAAGAGCTTACTACAATTTTTAGAAAGTTCTTTTGCCAAAGAAACAAGTCTGGCCTACAAAAGATTCTGAGTGTTCTAAAGCATCTTTCCTCCCTCTGACTGGGTACCACCAGATAGTTGACATATGTGTCAAGGAACACTTATTTGGTTATAGGGCAACTATCATGGTGAACAAGAGAAAAGCATCCAGACAGCAATGCCAGTAGTCACAGATAATAATTGGCAAAGAGTTGCCTGATGATGAACAACAGAACAGCATCCCAACCAAGAGATCACCTATACTTTTAAGGCAGGGGATTTCCCCAAGTCCTGTCCAACAGAATTCATCATTCCTGCAGATTCCTGCTGTATGTGTGCTCTTCTTGTCTTCTATAAATTGGAAATTTTATGACAGTTATCCAGATCCTTCTCTACCATTCCAAATGTGTGTGTGTGTGTGTGTGTGTGTGTGTGTGTGTGAGAGAGAGAGAGAGAGAGAGAGAAAGAGAGAGAGAAAGAGACGGAGGCAGAGAGAAAGAGAGAGAGAGAGAGAACACTTGCATATGAGTCTATACGTGACTGAAATATGAGAAGCCTCATTTGGTCCTGGTGAAAATGACTTTGCATCACTTAGAGTCCCAGGGTTTTTTAGCTGAATGAATTGGAGGGGACTTGTAAAGGATGTGAGTGTGCTCTCTATGTGCAAAAAGAGGCTGTGCATGAATACTGGGATGACCAGAGGATTGGAAGATGACAGGGATGAGTTATTTCCTCCTAGTATCTTTCTTTTCTCCTCTTCTTTCACTTAGCTGGAAGCGGCATTTCCTATCTCCCTTGCAGCTAATTACAAACCAGTTGGTTGTGAGCAGAAAGGATATGTGTGATTTCTGGGTTATCTCCCTCAAAATTAATTTACTTGACCTAGACACCCTCCTGCCATTTTTTCCCTGATATTGAATGGAAAATGGTGAGAAGTGGGACAACCCTGAGAGCTGAATATGGGGGATGACAGAGTTGGCTTTACTAGGTTGGGTCACATCCAAATGGCTCTGTGAGAGAGTAGGAAACCTCAGTCTTATTCAAGCCACTATATTTTGGAGTTGCTTGAAGTACTTTGCTAGAGTAGTGGAATTTATTTCTTCTCATATTCCTGAAGTCATCCTGATACGCTCCTGGTGGCAATAGCAGAATGTTCTGTTGGGATGCTGCTGCTAAACGTTGAGAAAGTATGATAACATGTTATCAGACTTCATTGCAGAACATCTCTCTAGAGCTGGGGTTGCTTGTGTCTATCTCATGCAGTGCCAGATAAACAGTGATATGGTTTATTTTTTCTGAATCTGGTTTTAGCTTGATTACCTTTTTTTCCTGGTGAGACTTCCATTAAATGAGTTTATGTAACTGATTACATTTTTATAGGGTTGGAGGATATTCTAAACAATCCCAGTGTGTATTTATATAACTGGTCCAACCCCCAGCATTCTTGGACAAACTTACTGTAAAAGGGTAAATTAGTGTGTTGGTATGAGATGATCTTTAATGAGTAAAACAATAAAAATAAAATGAGATTCACCAAATAATGGATGCTACGTGTATTCTACGATAATGATACTATAATAATACCACTCAAAGGAGGTTCTAGAAAGCAATTTTACCTATAATTTTCTATTTGAGATAAATTGAAAATATACATTCATGTTATTCTTTGAGTAAATTGTGGTTTTATAGCAGTGAGGCTGAAAGTAGAACCCAGCTCCCTTGGACACCTATAAGATGACCCATTGTCACATTCATACTGGCAGAGAGAGAGGGGGAGAGAGGGAGAGAGAGAAACTTGAGAGTGACATTATAATCTACCATTTTAACTTAGCCCAAATTGTGGCAATCTAACTAGTATTGCAGTTTTAGTGAGGCAAGGGTCTGTCATAGTGATTAATTATTAACTGACTTGAGGTGTTTTGCATCAGATATATCATACATATAAGGAACCTTGTTTGTGTGAGTATGATACATGGCTGGGATGTACACATTTTTATACCCACAAACACACGGATAGCCCCAAGCCTATCCTATAGTAGACAGTTTTCATAGGTATACTCACAAAAGGATTGATATTATTTGTAAGAATGAACCCCAGAAAATATAAAATTGGCACCCTGAGATGTTTTGGGATAGACCAGTAATTATATGTTCTTGTGGAGGACAGACAACAAAGTACCAAAATAAAGATATTGCTCTTGGTATCAAGAAACTTCTCCATCCTCAAAATAAGTCAACCAGAGAAATACAATTATCAGATGATCTCTCTGATATGAGAAGTTTGAGAGGTGGAGGGGCGTATTGTGGGGGAAGGGAGGGATAAAAATGAAACAAGATGGAATTGGGAGGGAGACAAACCATAAGAGACTCTTAATCTCAGGAAACAAACTGAGGCTTGCTGGGGGATTGTGGGGAGGGATGGGGTGGCTGGATTATAAATGTTGGGGAAGGTATGTGCTACGGTGAGTGCTGCAAATTGTGTGAGATTGATGATTCACAGACCTGTACCCTGAAGCAAATAATACATTATATGTTCAAAACAAAAGAAAACTTCTCTATCCTGAATAACTGATCTCCAAGAGCTCAGATTTATCATCATGATCAATAAGGGAGCTTTGAATCTTGATGATGATTTAAAATATTGACATGATCTGCTTTTTCTGTACAGAGATCATGGTAGTGTCTGAATCATTGCTTACTTATCTAGAGTGCCCATTGAACTGCAATCAGCAGTGAGTGTGTTGCTTGTGTTACTCTATCCAGCCCTTTTCTTCCTGCTTCTGAGAATGAGGGGTCCTTGGTTACCAGAGAGCTGTAGGAGTTAAAGGGAGACTGACTGGTTTTAGGGTTAGGCTTATAAGCTCAGGTTCTACTGCATAGAGTTAGCACATCAGTCCAGACACTAAGTAATTGCTATGCATTTGAATCTGGCACACATTGTTTTTAGGTATAAAAATCAAGTTAATCTTGGAAATCAAATGTAACAGGAATATGTCACTTCAAGTACTTTGGTACTTTAAGTTCTGCCTTGATATTTTTCAAAGCAATTTAAAGACACAAAAAGTAAACTTTTCCTTTAAATATTTCCCTGTGGTGCATAGCATATACATTATTTGTATATTTCAAGCTAATGACTTGAAATTTAGGAAAGGTCAATTCAACTGGTGAGTAGACCAGCCTCTTCCATTCTCTTTATTATAGGTTGTTAGCATTGAAATGTTCTCAGTGCTCTTGTAAAAACAGAGAATAAAACCTTGTCTTTCTTACTCCAGTTTTTCTTTCTACTTCCTTATAACTTTCGGCCAACTGCTCAGCCTGTATCTGAGGTGTGCTGGTGTTATTCTATGGACAGATATCTCAGGGGGCCGAGACAGTAGGTAGTTTTGCAATCTACAATGCTTTTCTTATGTCACATCATTAAATATAACTCAGCTGTAAATGAAGTTATTTTGCATGATGTTTTTATTTTTGTTTAGTTGGAGCAGAAAATGGTCATTGAAAGGTCCCCCAATAATACGTCTGTGATTAAAGGAGCGAGACTGATACAAAACGAAGGTCAAGCAAAGCTTTATTTCGAGCCAAGCATCGAGAATCAAACTGAACGTTCGGGGCTGTGCCTCTTACAGAGACAGCAACCCCTCTCTGCTTCACAGACTAGCTTTTAAGGGCAAAGACCATGTGGCTGGGCCTGGCCACGCAGAGGTGGCCAATGAAATTGTAACACACCGAGAAAGCTGCACAGTCATGCTAGGTCACACATAAGTGACCAACTGAATTACAATTTACCCTAGTAGGTATCACCTAGTAGGTATCACTAGCCTATCACCTTGGTCAGAACTGGTACCCAAAAGGCTCCCAAAGGGTGGGGCCCATACTCCTTGGTAACTAGGGAGACAGTATGTACCCCCCCACTGATTGGATGTCTCTACCGGGCCTGACCCACCCTTGTATTTGGGCTTTGTTACCTGGGGCTGGTTTCTGGGACTAGTTTTTAAGTAAGTCCCTGGGGGAAGGGGGCTGGGACAGTTTAAGGGTTAAACAACAAAGTTATTGTTTAACCGGATGGAAATGCTCTGGCAAAATAGGTCCTTAACAGTCATAATAAAACTTTTAGGCTTTGAGTTCTACAGGCTGACATTCTGAATAACTGAACTGTGACAGTTCAAGGGTTTTTTCCTGCCAGAATGTGTCAGAATGAGCCAGACAGTGTGCCAGAGATACTGAACTTGATGTTTTCTGTCCCTCGACACATTTGGTGTCAGGAGCTGCCTTGGCTTTGGCCGTGAGCTTATTTTATCCACCTGTAACTGTGGAAATTGATGTGAGAAAAGGGTACTTAAGTGATGGAGCACTGGGGCTAATTTTGGCCAATGCTAGGCTTAGTTTAATACTTACACGGTCATAGATTTTAAAAATGCAAGAGATCGTCAAGATGATTAAATCTTCACTTTTTAGGTTGGATTAAGTTGAGCCCATGTCACAGCCTGCTGGTGGTGTTTTTAGTCTCAGTGGTTAAAAAAGTAGGGCAATGCAATGTTCAAGATCTGGTCATGCGATCTTAAAAGTTTCGCCCTCTTCTCTTTCTGAGCGTCCGTATTCCATCAATCCGTGGCCTCTACCTCATCAATGAAACACACTTGTTTTCGGGTCAACCTTAATGAGAAGTCTTGCAAACAGAGCTCTTCCCTTTCAATTTTCACATGCCTAATGTCCACACCACCAAAGACAACATTGCCCTCTGCCCCACCATTTTAATTTCTGTCTTTCCTTAGAAATGTATTAAGAATGGAGAAGGGAATGAGAAGGGAGAGAAGGAAATATCTTGCAAAGACAGCTTTCCATCTCAGGAAGACACATCATTTCTTCTTCCTTTATTCCTGTCCCATCTGAGTAAGACCTCTGTGCCATTAATTGGGAGGCAAGATACTGTATTGCCTAAAATCTTGGATTCTGGAGCTACATTGCTTGGGCTTGAACCCTGGCTGTGTCACTTGGATCATCGCTTAAGTTCTTGGGGCCATTTTGTCATCTGAAAAATGGGGCTATTACTTTTACTAGCTCATGTTGTTGCTGTGAAAGTTAAATTATTTAATATATATGAAGTGCTAGGAGTAGTGCCTGGCAAATGGTAAGTTTTTGCTCGGTCTTTATTATGAGAGACAGACACACAGAAATAGATCATTATTTGGGTCAGGATATTTGAATATTTGTATATCCCTGCTGGAACTCTTGAACAAGGTCTCAAGAGTCATGGTTAAGTGACACAGGAAATATAACTCACACACACATTTGATACTATAGGTTTGGCTACTTTTTAATAACCTCACCATCAGAGCATGTGTGATCAGCTAAACCACAGAGTGTCAGTTACAGTGTTCATCGTGGATCATGGGCTGCATCAATCCTGCCCTGGCTGCCTGCTCAGATTCCCCCATCGAATGTCAAGCCAGCCTTCTCCATCCTCCCTAAATTCAGAACTTCCAGCTCACGGTACTAACTTAACCGTAACAAAAGTGATGGGATAAAAATTATTAACGTGGAGTCTACAGCCTTCTCCCACCTCTATAGAAATGAAGAGGACAGGGGTGGTGTTTGTTATAATTACCAGGTATCCTTATGGGCTATTTCCAGGCAGAGTGGGTAATTCCCAGATGAACAAGAAATATTCTCCAGGACTGCTATTGTGCATGAGGGAAGGGTTGGAGAAGAGGGTGAACAGAGAGGAGATATTTTAACAAAGGTTTGCTTTGTTCTATGCATACCCCTCACAACATTCAATAAATACCAGTGAAGAACTCGAGCTATTTTTGAAATGGCATTTGGCTGTCACACTGTATTTCCTTGTTGCATTACTGAGACTCAGCTGTGTGGTTCCTGATCTCATAGGTGTTACATAAGCCAGTGTCTTCCCTCAGTGTGAAACAGGTTTTCTCTTCATCACTGAACCATGCTCCTCTGTCTATGGCTCAAGATCTCCTTTCTGCTTTGCAATTTCATTGTCAATTATCCGCCCACCCTGGCCCTTTAGCAATTATTGAAGACACTCTCCAGCTTCATGTTTATGGTATGAGTCTTCCCACTGTGAGTCATTTATCCATTTGTTCATCAATATGTGTCTTTAAAATCCACTTAGAAATGAAAAACTGCTTATAAATGAGGAAAACACTTGGTATATTCTTTGCTTCTTTGCATGTTTTATATAATTTATTTTTATGTTTTCCTAAGTGATTTTTAAGGCATGTTTCACACATATTTAATAAATTCTTGGAAGACTCCTTTGTTCAATGAAGATGGAGGGTGTTTACCCCATTTTACAGATGGAGAAATTGAGTCTCAGTGATATAAAGTGAGCTACCCAAGTCTCAAGGCTGATAAGTAGCAAGTAGCAACAATATTCTGTTTCTGAGTTTAGTGACTAACTTTACTCAGCTGTAGCATTAGAGGTTGGACAAGAATTTTGTTGGTCTCTCTTTCCTCATTTGATACTAAGAGGACAAAAAAACAAAAACAAAAACAAAACCCGAAAAAAGAAAACTCTGAGTGCCTTACATTTCTGTCTGAATAGTGTCTGAACACTATTTTAGAATCTCTGGAAACAGAACCTGATTTCTGCCTTTTTATTAACTGCTTCTATCTCATATTACACTAAGGATGAATCACTTGGTAACTTCGGTAACTTCTCAGTATTTTGCAAAGTATCTCAGTGTGTGTTGGGGAGAACTATTGCACATGATAGAGGAACACAAATCATTTGAAAATTGTGGGGAAGTTTAATATTTTAAGTTTCTAAAGAGTTAGATATCAAGTTACTGGGTTTGAAAGAAATATTGATGGTAAGAAATTGATGCTACTATTTGAATTATGAAGACTGTGATTATAATGAGAATTTAAAAAGGAAATTTATATACTTTTGACACAGTCTATAGTATTACTGTAAACTGACTTTCCAAAAAGGCTGCTCAGTTTTGCTGACACTTTGGTGATCTGTTGGACTTAACTGAACACCTCTTGTGCTTAGTCTCAGAATCATAGTAAATGAAAGAATGGGCCAATTAATGAAACATATATTGGCTGGATCAGTAATAAATATTAGAATCACATGACACAATGAGGACCTAACCTCATTTGTTACTGAATGAGTCACCTACCACTTATGCCAGCTGTAATAATTTAAATTAATTTAGGCAAACAGCACTTAGGGCCTTTAAAACTCTTTTTTGGATAATATAAGGGCTTATAAGTGTAAATGACACAAAATTGCTGTCCTCTAGCACCTCGCTATTTCATAGAGGAACAGGACTATTAAAAGAGAATACTCTGAGTGTTGTATAAAATCACTACATAAGCAAAGTGAATATGTATTATGTATTTATACAGTGACATTTATTGTCTACATATTCAACTATTTGGACAACAGTTTCTGCTGGAGTTTATGAGCTTGTACAGGTTTGGGAGACTCCTGGGTATATAAGACACAAACCCTACTCTCACGGTAAGGAGAGATGCAAAGACATATGGGAAGGGCAGTAACAGAGGCTGTGCAGCTGTGCAGGGACACAGTGGAAGGAGCGACCATCTACTTCGAGGATGAGGGAGAAGTAAATAGGAAAAGAAAGGTTTGGGATGGTGTAAGAAGAGCTCATCAACAGGCAAGAATAGAGAGACATTCTGAGTGGCGGGAATGGCTTGTGCACTCCATGTTATGCTTACAGGAGAGAGAAGGAGAGAGAGAGCTGGAGAGGGAAGAGGCTGGGGGAGAAGGGAGCGTATCCCAAGCAGACTCTGTGCTGAGCACGGAGCCCTACTCGGGGCTTTATCCCAGGACACCGAGATTATGACCCCAAGGTCACCACCCAGAGATCACCACCCGAGCTAAAACCAGGAGTCAGATGTTCAATCCAAGGAAACACTCAGGAGTCCCCATGTTACACTTAGCTTAAATGGGTGCTTAAAGTTTAATCAGTGTCAGTTTGTATGTTGAGTTTCCTCAGAAAAGTCTTGATTCAGTTTCTCAACTTTCTATAATTGTGGAAGCAAAATCACTTCATCCTCCTTCCAGTGTGAAAACAGGCATTGAATGGCCATGAACACTGAAGGACTGAAATTATGGTTAGGGTAACTTCCAGATAACAACTCTGGGCATCATCATTGTTTTGTTTTCATTTCTGATTGCTTTATCAGTGCTGAAGTGTTTGAGAAATATGATGTACTAGCTGTGACATTAAATTGGAAAACCAAATTTTATGAAGGTTTGGAAGTCTCATTTCAGAGTCCAAACTTCATTCAAAACTACACTCTTCCTTCTCTTGCAATTTTTTTTCACATTGTAATCCTTTTTGCAAATATTCATTAAATGGCACAGTAAATTAATACCACTTATTTTCTTCAGGGAAGGTATGATCTTTTTAAAAAAGAAAAATCATTACCTGCTAAAATATTTGTAATCTGGAAATGTGATTGTGATAGTTTTTTTTTTTTTTTTTTTTTAAATGGAGGCTTGGGGGCGCCTGGGTGGCTCAGTGGGTTAAGCCTCTGCCTTCCGCTCAGGTCATGATCTTAGGGTCCTGGGATCAAGCCCCACATCAGGCTTTCTGCTCAGCGGGGTGCCTGCTTCCTCCTCTCTCTCTGCCTGCCTCTCTGCCTAGTTGTGATCTCTGTCAAATGAATAAACAAAATCTTAAAAAAAAATAAAATAGAGGCTTGGTTCTGAGTTTGGAAGTAAATACCATGTAACAAGGAAAAAAAAGAAACATAAGTGATAGTGTACTTTATAGTACTTATTAGTTATTTTAAAAATGTCCAGCCTTGTCTTTGTTTCTTAAAAAATGAAAGAAAAATCAAAGGAATGTATTTACTTTGTGTCCTTTCTTATTATTTGTAAGATTATTAATAATAGATAGCATTTACTGAGTGCTTACTCTGTATTAGCCTAAACAAATTTCTGAAGTAGGTACTATTATTTTTTTTAAAGATTTATTTATTTATTAGAGAGAGAGTGCAAGTGGTGGGGGGAGGGGGCAGAGGGAGAAGCAGACTCACAACTGAGCAGAAAGCTGGATATGGGACTCTATCCCAAGACCCTGGGTCACTGTCTGAGACAAAGATAGACGCTTAACCAACTGAACCACCAGGTGCCCCAAGGTAGGTACTATTATTACATTTATTTTATAGTTGAGGAAACTGAGCCCAGAGATACTAACCTACATGCCCAAGATCACTCAGCTAGTATGCAGAAGAACTGAAATTGAAATAGGCTGCTCGCAGTCTATTGTCCAGAGTTAGTGGACTGAGGGCTGAAGGGTGGGAAATGTGGGGGAGCAAAGAACATTTGGCGAATAGCAAGTCTCTGCCACAGCTCGTCTCCTTAAAAACTTCCTTAAAAGTTTCAAATAATAGAAAACCATTGAATAATATGAGTTTCAAACATTAAGCCAGGAGAGAACCTGTATTAAATACTCAGAACATCTGGGCCAACTCTCAGTGGGTCCCTCCTCTTCACCTTACCTTTTCCCCTGGTGTGGTGTTCCTTTCTCTGGGTGGATATATAAGACTGAGGGTTACATTTACTTCATGATTCAGTTTCCTGGCATTTCCTGGACTCTATTGTGTGTGTGGCATCTTACAATGGCTGAGATTCTCTCTCAGCTTTGCCTTCTCCAGGGGTCCTTCCCTTCTCACTGAGATTTGGTACTGCCCTGAGGAAGACCGACTGTCATAGTAAAGCATTTGCCTTTTTGCCCAATCTCCTGAATACATACAACAACAAAAATCTCCAAAATTGACAGAGGGAACATGAAATGTTATTTTTTAGAAGATTTTATTTATTTATTTATTTATTTATTTATTTATTTATTTATTTATTTGAGAGAGAGACAGAGGGAGAGGGAGAGGGAGAAGCAAGTGAGCCTGATAAGGGGTTCAATCCCAGGACTCCAGGATCATGACCTGAGCTGAAGGCAAACACATGATGAGCTGAGCCACCGAGGTATCCCCAGGAATGTTATTTATTTCCTATTTCCTTCCCATGATTGCATTTCCTCATGATTGCATTATGTTCTGTGACTATTCATCCTTCCAAAAGTGCTTGTATCCACCTGTTGATCCATTCATCCACCCAAAAATATTTATAAATTTATTACTAAGTATTCTTCTATAAATGACTCTCGTTTGCATCACTTTTTAATCCTTAATTTTCTTAAAGACTTTTTTTTCCCCTAGAAATGAGCTTACAGGTGTTGTTTCAGACCCAGCCACACCCCTACCTCCCCACCCCCTCATCCCTTCCTGGGGAGTAAACAGCTTGCCTAGCAGTTGACAGGCCTGTCCTCAGTTCTTTCGGATTTCCCTGGAGAACTTGACCATGATAAAGGAAGGATATTCAGTCCTTAGAAATGCAGAGAGGAAAAAAATGTCATGTGAATCCCCAGCATTCTTTTGAGGTAGCAAACATGAAATAGAATCCTTGACTTAAAATCTCTTCATTGCAACTAAAGTAGGACAAGGAAAAATCACAGCCATAAAACTCCCCTCCTGAAATATGATAGGTACAAAAGAGGTTAAACCAGACACTTCTACTGGAAAGCTTTTCCTGTGAAATTTACACACAGCTAGAATAAATGCTATAATATAAGCATATCTATTGCTTCAGGTATGGATTTGTTAACACTGTGGTGGTCTTGTCTGGCTAAAATGAGCATTCCAACCAGATAAACACCTATGACCTTTGGCTCTTTACATGATTTTGGTGGCCTCTGCAGCATCAAAATGGTCTTCTGGGATTTTATGCAGACCTCAGAGTGGGGATTATTGGTGTTTTGAACCCAAAATTGTGTGGGAGGTAGGAAAGGTTTGAGAAACAGAGAGAGACCTTGTGCATAAACAGCCTTTGTGCTTTAAGGTGTATAGAGAAAATCCTCTTTCCCAAGATATTCTTCTATGCACCGCCCCCCCCACACACACTGCCAGTAGTAGACACATTCACTTAGTCATAGCAACAGAAATTCCACTAATTAGGATTCATTTATGTTAACAAGAATCCTTTTTAAGATTCAATTACCTTTGGATGGCAATTGCTAATTCACAAGCTCATGCAAATTTTCTTAATCAGATTGCTTTTCTCTTTAACACCTAGCTGAGATTAATGTCTTTGAAGGAAATGGAAGGAGAATTTGGAATTTGGTGGTGTTAGGGGATGGAGCTGGGCAGAGGTAGAGATAAGAGTGAAAAAGGCAATTAAAAACATGCTTTTCCAATTATGAAAATCCTTCATGCAGTTCATTGGAGTGCTTACGAGAGCAGGTTCTGGAGCCAGATGACTCTTGCCAGCTTTGTGACTGGGCAAGTTGCTTTATTCTTAATTACCTTGGTAATAGGAAGATAATACTAATACTTACATCAGAGAGTTTTATTGTTTGCTGATGTTGATAGATTAAATAAATTAATGCATGTAAAGAGGTTAGTATATAGGAAGTACTTAATAAATATTAGTTATTACAAATAATTTAGAAAATACAAAAAGAAAATGAGTTGCTAAAAGTGCGATAGCAGATCTCTATGTCATTATACTTTAAAATGGGCATTGTTAACATTATGGCCTTTTTCTATCCAGTACGTTTATATACCATATAAAATTGACATATAAATTGGGCTTACATTGTCATTACTTCTTAGTGTTCTAATTTTTTTTTGTTCCAGTGAATATTAGTTTACGAGCACTTTTGGGAAGAACTTCATGGAGGAGGTGACCGGTAAATGCATTTGCCTTTCCACAGTCAGATTTGAAAGCAGTTTCCAGACTAGAGGTACAATATACACAAAAGCATTAGGCGGGAAGTTTAGGAAGAGGTAATGAGGACATGAAAGTGGGGCAGGAGGAATCAGGAGGTCGAGAGGCTAAAGGAGAACTTGGATCTGATGACTGAGGAACAAGAGTATTTACTCTTTGGCACTAATAGAGGGCTGGGGTGGAGGCAGGTTTAAGGAGATCAGTCAGGAGTCACTTGTAATAATCCACGGCAGAAGGGATGAAGGTTTTGAATTGGGCCTGGTCTGTTTCCATTGGGAAAAAAAGGAAACTCTGGATGTGAAAGGGAACGTGAAGAAAGAATTGACACAATATACTGACTGATTAGATTAGGGGCTATTGGAGGAAGAGGGAAGAGAAAAAGATGGCTCTGAGGAAAGACAAAAGATGGCTCTGAAAATTCCTAGAAGTAAGACTGAGAGGGTATTGTATTATTTAGACTTTTGAGAGAAGACTTTTAGAAGATTAAAGAAATCAGTAAATAAAAACCAGATTATAGGGTTAAAAGCACGAGGCTAAGAAGTTCAGAAAACAGAGACAACTCTTTGAAGGGCTTAATGTTCAAGATATAACATGGGCTGTTAATGTAAAGGAGGAATAAAATGGAGATGTCTTGTTTGTTTACTTCTGTGTGTTTTTTTTTTTTTTAAGATTTTATTAATTTAGTTGAGAAAGAGAAAGAGAACACAAACAGGGGAAAGGGCAGTGGGAAAAGCAGACTCCCCGCTGAACAGGGAGTCCAATGTGGGGCTCAATCCCAGGACCCGGGAATGATGACCTGAGCTGAAGGCAGATGCCTAACCAACTGAGCCACCCAGGTACCCTGCTTCTGGTTTACTTATTTTTTTTCTTAGGGATAAGGAAGTTTTCTTCAAGATTTCATCATGAAGATGAAGGAGAAAGAAAAGATAAGGAGTAAGGAAAGGAATGGAACTCTAGGTAGAAGAATCCACCTTGGGAAAGAAGGGATCCCACTGCCTTCTGGGAGGATGGATGAGGATAAAATGGAGGAGGAAGTCAAGGTGGGGGGTCATTGGAAAGACACTGTCATGGAAGGAACTGAAGGAGAATTAAGTCATTGGCTTAATGACTTAAGAGTAGAAGGCAAGTGTGGGGCTGGAGATTTTCATAGAATGAAAAAGATTCTGAATAACCACAGGGAAAAGATGGAATGAGTTTAAAAAGCCATCCCCTCCAAAAAAAAAAAAAAAAAAAAAAAAAAAAAAAAAGATATGTGATATGCAAGAGCTTTCAGGCTTGTCTTATTTAATTAGAATATATTTGCCAATTTTGAACTAGACAAAATTAGACTAATATGCTACATTAATGTTTTAGTTATATAAACCTATTGGTTGTTGAAGACATCTTCTTTCATTGCAGTAACTACAGAAAATATAAATCTACATTAAAGTTTTGTATTAATAATTCTTCTTAGGATCCTTGCTTTGATGATGGGTACAGAAAGAAGAGTAGTTTTTCTGTCTCAGGAAGTGATCATAAGAGTCCTTCCGTTTGTTCAGAGCTTTTCAGTTTAGAAAATACATTCAACCAAATTATCTACCCCCCCCAAAAAAAAATGACTGGAAGGGATAAAAATCTTAAATATAAATCACTGGAAAAATATGTTCAAAGGGGAAGAGTCTCTTCATTCTGAGTAGTCACCATTTCCAGAAAAGGTATGTAGGAAAGAGCATTAATACTCAAGGGCAGCTCCAAGTTCTTCTAAGACTTTGTAAAAGAAAGCTTCTTCAGGTTAGGCACATATTATTGGGGTTTGATACTTTGCCAATAGATATAATATTTCCATCTCTTTAAATTTATGTAAGTGGCCCAGAAGACTTAGAACTTCTTGAAATTTCAATTAGGGCTTTTAGATAGTCCATCAATAATTATTTCTTAAGCGGTATTGAGCTATAATCTAGGAATGATGATGAGTTTCTGTAGATTGGCTAAATTTCTGTGTAAGCATTCTGAAACGTCTGTTTGACATTTAGGGTAGGTTATCAGGGTGAGTAAGAATTGCTCATCACTCGCTCATCAGGGTCTGCAGGTTTGACTTTGGTTTAGACATGATTATCAAAAACTGAGTTAACATCAATGTGGGAGACATTTCAGGGTCTTCTTTATTAGTTTCTTTTTCTAAAACGTATTGTATTTATTTATTTGTCAGAGAGAGAGAGAGAGCATGCACAAGCAGGGGGAGTGGCAGGCAGAGGGAGAAGCAGGCTCCCCGCTGAGCAAGGAGACTTTGTAGGACTTGATCCCAAGCCCCTGGGATCATGACCTCAGTGGAAGGCAGATGCTCAACTGACTGAGCCACCCAGGTACCCCTCTTTACTAATTTCCAATGCTAGTCTTTTACATTTGAAACTTGGAAATGTGGCTTGTTGGATATTCCATATATAAATGTGTTGTTTATAATAATCACTTTATGATTATATCCCTTACAGTTTCATAAATTCTATTTGTTCATTGCAAATGACTATGAAGTGTGCAGAGCAAGGGAATGGTACTTTTTCAACAGGAAAATAAACCTACATGAAGATGAATTGTCCATGATCTCTCTGCTAGTAGGAATGAAAGCAAGGATTTGAAACCACATTCTATGTCATATGCTTTTAACCCTTTAACCTGATATTTGGATACTTATTTATCATGGGACTTGATTTATAAGTAATAAATTAGGAAACTAACTTTATGTGCATTAGATGGAATCATATACAATTTTAATCTTTCTATGTCTAAAATAGTTGACTACTGACAATATCATGTGGCTCTAGACAAGTTCTGTGTGGAGATAATGTAAGCTTTGGAATCACACTAGTCTAGGCTAGAATCTCAGGTCTGCCCCATGTCAGAAATGTTATTTCTAGGGATGTTATTGCTACGAACTTCCTTAAGCCTTTGTTTACTCATCTTTAAAAAAGATTGACAGTGCTACTTACTTTAGAGGGCCTTATGAAGATCACATAGCTCAATTTTACAAAAACATGTACTGTCTCAATATATTGTATAGTCTAAGTTCTAAATATGTCATTGCAAATTATTATTGCCCATAAAGGTCAACAAATCGTACATTGGAGGGGTGCCTGGGTGGCTCAGTTGTTATGCGTCTCCCTTCAGCTCAGGGCATGATCCCAGGATCCTGGATTGAGACCGGCTTTGGGCTCCCTGGTCAGCAGGAAGCCTGCTTCTCCCTCTCTCACTACCCTGCTTGTGTTCCCTCTCTCGTGTTTCTCTCTGTCAAATAAATAAATAAAATCTTTAAAAAAAGAGAAAGAAATTGATTAAAAAAAACAAATAGTACATTAGAAATAAGAGGAGTGAGAGACTATGGACTCTGAAAAACAATCTGAGGGTTTTGAAGGGACGGGGGTTGGGAGGTTGGGGTACCAGGTGGTGGGTATTATAGAGGGCACGGATTGCATGGAGCACGGGGTGTGGTGCAAAAATAATGAATACTGTTATGCTGGAAATAAAAAATAAATAAATAAATAAAGAAATAAAAGGAAAAAAAAATAATTGTTTATTGTATGTTTAACCTTGTGCTTTGAGATAAGAAATGATTTGTCATTCTTCTTTTTGGTATTGGTGTGCTACCTTTTAACTAATAGATTATTTGGGTGTATGGAAGGAAAGTAGCATTACTGATTATTTTCATTTTATATACATATATTTCCTTAATTTTCAAATTAAGCAAATGGTGCTTTTATAGTGAATATGAAGTTATAGACACTACAAAGTTAAGTGACCAAAGTTATTGGTTTAAGCACTATATGATAAAATATCAAGAATTTGAAAAAGGAACTGCTTCCTAAAAAACTAATAGCCTTTAGGTGAAAAGAAGTATTTGATGTTTAAAGCAAAACTCCATTTATCTCTTCTTTCTACTCAATAGCACTTACTTACTCATTTATACATTTATTCATTCATTTAACAAATAATATTTAAGTGCCCACTATGTTTTATGAATTGTGAGGGGATAAAAAGATGTAATTCTTAATTCATCACTGGCTACTGGTAACTTATGTTTTCATCACAATGTGGAAATATCAAAAGAACACCCTTTCCCATAATGGGTAGCCAGATGTGTATACTCTATGTGCATATATGAATGCACTTGAAATGGATCAGAGCATAGACACTTAGCTTCGGGAGAATGATACATTATGTCTATCATACATTCAGTGCCAACTGGTAGACTAATTTATAGAGGGAGGTATAATATTTGCCGTTGAAAATCTTACAAAAGATGCTAAGAATAGGTATTAACTGTCATTAAAAGCCCTACGCTATTATTAAAGAAACTAATAATCAAGGGAATTCACACAAGGAAGAATGCAACAAGATTATATGCTTTAATGAAAAGAATGTTTGGGTTAGAGAAACCTATAAGAAATGTAAAGAATCTTTTAAATGATCAATATCTATTTATCTGTTATGAGTTCTGCATTGTGTTTAGTACAGGCCCCCAAATTATATTTCTCCTTCTTCCATCATATTGGTCAAAGTAAAGACATTTTCTGGTTCAGTATTTTAAGGTTTAAATGGTGTTGATATTTATTGATTCATTTTTAATATTGTGATTAAAAAAATATTTTCAGATAGTATCTGCAACCAACAGTCACCTGAGTTTGAATCCCATTTCTATCCTAATTAGTTGTATAATCTTAGGTCACTGAATCATTCTGAGATTCAGTTTTCTCATCTATGAATTAGACACAATGGTTCCTAAGACAGGACAGTCTTGAGGATTGAATGAATAAGATAAGGACAGCTGTTCCTTCCTTCATCAAGTTTTATTGAGTACCTGCTCTATTCTTGGTACAACTCTGGGACTGTGTACACGGTAGTGAATAAGGCATACCTGGTTTCTGTTCTGATGAACCTTAAAGTCTGGTAAGTGCCATTAAATACAAGGAAAGGATACAGGGAAGGACAACTTTATATTGGGTGAGCAGGGCTCCTCTTTGAGGAGAGGATATGTCAGTTAAGAGTGAAGAAAGAGAGAAGCAGCTATGAGAGAATAGTGAAGAATGGTAAGCCAAATGCCCTATGATAGGAAAGGTGTATACAAGGAAATGATAGAGGTGTATACAAGGAAATGATGGAGCATCAGGAGTTTGGGAAGAATGGTGTGAAATATTAAAAGCTAGTCATAGGTTCAATTGTGCAAGGTTTTGTAGATCATGGCAGGAGGTATGGATTTTACTTTTAGAGCACAGAATTGTAAGATTCAGAATTGTAAAAAATCGGGCCCTAGGGTTGTAATTTAGGTTAGAGATGGTGGTAGACTAGGTTGGCATAAGAGACACAGAGAAGCAAATAGATTAGTCAACGATCTGATACAAAGTGCAGGTTTTTAAGCATGGAATGATGTGAGAGATAGAAGAGATAGATGAAAGTAGGTTGATTTGCAAGATTCTACCTTCACTAATTGGATAGCTTGTGGTAACACTTACTAAAATGGAAAAATGGAGAAGAGACAGGATGTTTGTTCATTCGTTTGTTTAATTTTGGTGGGAGGGAGGTTAAGAGTTTGGAGCATGTTAAGTTTGAAATATTTGTGAGCTATTCAAGTAGTGAGATCAAGTAGATAACTAGATTGAACTGTATCATATACCTGTTCAAAACCCTCCAAAGAAACAAACAAACAAACAAATAAACAAAACCCTCCACTGGCTTCCCTTGTGAGTTATAATAAAGTCTAAAATTCTTATAGTGATGAAAAGTGTCTTGTTTTCCCTTTTGCTTACTTCTCTGATCCCATCTTCCTCCTTTCTTCCCCTTACTCACTGCTCCAGGCAACTTGTCTTCTTTCCCTTTGTAGATACTCGTTATGTAGATATGCATCATGTCCCAGGGCTTTTGCACTCACCTTACTTTCTACCTGGAAAGTCTCTTCCCATAGGTCTTTGCCACTTGGCTTAATCCTACTCCATTCAGGTCTCTGATCAAATTTCACCTCCTCAGAGATTCTTCCCTGACCACTCTACCTAGAATGGTTTCTACATTTAACTTCAATACTCTATCCCAGTATCTTGATTAATTTTTCTTCTTAGCAGTCATTTCTTCTAACACATAAATATTCTACTCATTTGTTCTTAGATGCATTTCCCTACTAGAAAATAAGTTTCATGAAAGCAAGGACTTTGTTAAGCTCACCACTGTATCTCCAGACTTAGACTCATCATCATGTGTACTCAACAACTCAATGTTTATTGAATTAATGACTCTGTGAGTCAAAAAGCAAGGGAGCCATTGAGTCAAGAGCATATATTTGGGAGCCCCTAGAGTAGATGGTGTGTAAAGGTCCAGGAGTGACTGAGATGATCCAAGGGAGAGTATAGAGAGTACATCAAAGAGGGCCAAGACTTAGTGTTAAGGCACTCCCAACACCGAAAGGTTGAATTGAGTCTGGGAGAGGGTCAATGCCAATGGAGACCAAGGGGTGATAATCACAGAATACTGAAAGGAAAGCAGAGGAGCACAGAGATAGGATTCTAAAACATGAGATCCAATAGAAGACAGAAGTTCCCTTCTTGTTTGATCTGTTCTCCAACAAAGTGGATTTTCAGCTTTCACATTATTGCTCAAAGTTAATTTTTCTATATAACTAAAACTTAGCCACGTTAAGATTATTCATTATATATTGAAAGTACTCAATCTGCTTTTGCATATCATAATTACAATCCTTTAATCAACTTCCTTTCTCATACTGTTGTTAAAAAACAAAATTTAACTGAGTAAATTTGAAGATCTAATTGGCTTTATTCAATGATTCATAAGTCAGGCAGCATCCCATCTAGCAAGTAGAAAAGGGCTCCAAGGAGCTGAATAAAATGGAAGGCTTTTATAGGCAGAAGGAGGGTCGACCAAGGAAGTTAAAAGAGTGGATTATTTCAGGCAAGCCATCTTCCCTTTGGGAAACACAGGAGGTCTTATCATTCAGATTGTCTCACTAGTGCTGATCAGGAAATTCCAGACTGACTGATATAAAATTCCATTCCTGGGAGAGGCTGAACCGATAGGTTGGGTATTAGGTGGTGTTGGGATTTAGCAAAGTGACTCCATTTGAGCCTGTTGTTTCTTTTTAACACTGTTTATTAAGCTATCTATTTACCAAATACTTAGATATAAATTTCCTCATAAGATTATTTTGTTCCCACCGCCTGTTCTTTTTGTCTTTGTACGGATAGAACTGTATAGTTTAAATCACAGCTGGATTGAGGTGGGACGGGTGGACAAGTGAAATCAAAGTAGAACTTAGAATAGCTGGGCTATTAAGGAAATAGTATTTGTCACGGATTACTTACTTATATACCAGTATCCTAAAAATGGCAAAAACCGTATGAAGAGATGATAAAAGTTGCTTGAAAAATGGTAGGATGGATATTAATATTTGATCTATTCAACTAATATAGAGTTGATAAATCAACTTTTTAGGTTGGGTGCTACTTAAATACGGCTGTTTGATTTGATTTTCTAAAACATTATCAGAAAATTAATTTTCTTTCATTGTTGATGTTGCAAAATAATTTCCTTAGTTTTGAACTACTTCAGGGAGGTCTTAAATAAATAAAACCAAATATGTATTTTCATAGGTGATTTTATCTGTCCTCTAATATCCTGACTTATTTCAGCATTTAGAAATGCATTTGAAGTCGGTCACCTTGGCCACAGGTAAAATACATGTTATTTGCTTCTCTCAGAAGAAACTATTCTTTCAATTTAAATACCACATAGTGTTTCAGCACTGTTCTCTCGGACCACAAAGAAAATACTGCATTCTCTGGTATTATGGCAAATCATATACAATTACAAAGGGTAGCTCTTGTTTGAAGTTAGTTCTTACTGGTCTGGGCAGTGTTTATCATTGCATATGAAATACATTAGTTTCAGATAAAACTCTAAAGCCAGTATTTATTAGCTTTAAGATATCAGCAAAATGGTTTCTCTTGTACAAAATGGTTTCTCTTTTACAGGTAAAATAAAGTATTATGAATTTGTACCTTCATGTTAATTTCAGTTTGAAATGTAAGGAATGGAAGGCTTGAAACCTGAGTTTTATCATACTTGGAAACTGATTTCTCCTCTCTTCTTCCCTACTTTCTTCTTTCTCTCCTCTTTCTCTTCTGTTTCATAAAGATTTAAATTGGCATACAAAATATATACCTACATACAAAATATACATACAAGGATACAAAATATATAAAGAATAAGTTAAAATAATGATAATACTTATAAAAAGAATAAATGAAACAAGATGGGATTGGGAGGGAGACAAACCATAAGTGACTCTTAATCTCACAAAACAAACTGAGGGTTGCTGGGGGGAGGGGGTTTGGGAGAAGGGGGTGGGATTATGGACATTGGGGAGGGTATGTGCTTTGGTGAGTTCTGTGAAGTGTGTAAACCTGGTGATTCACAGACCTGTACCCCTGGGGATAAAAATATATGTTTATAAAAAATAAAAAAATTTAAAAAAATATACATACAAAATTATAAAGAATAAGTGAAAATAACTATAAGACCAATAAGAAACATGGACAAAGGAAAAAGTAAAAGATAGGAAAATAAAAGGGATTTAGGAGTAAGTTTAAGTGTCCAAATTCCAGCCATAAATTCCCATGTACTTGTTAGAGGTGGGCTGCGAATGTGAAACTAAGCCTTCTAATTGGCAATATGAGGAAGGGAATGCTATACATTTTTCCAAAATGAAAAATAAGTCAGTCTCTTAGGATAATCGTCATTTGTCCTGACAGTGAGACCAGAAAGACTTTTTTTTCTATCCTTGGCCCTCAAAGAGGGAATACTACTATATGTGTAATGAACAGTCACCTGCAACTTTCTTAACAATGAACAGAGGGATCATTCTCATATAGGCTTAGGGTATTAAACCAAAGTACAACTCAGTAAAAGAAATTTAGGTCCATGTGGGGTAGGGGAGTGGAAGGTGTGCTTATCGCATAATCTGGTCAAGGTGAAATACTTGCTAATGATCTACTCTTAACTGGATGATATATGTTTAGATGAATGGCAGGCTTCATAGCCTGTAGGTCACTGATTTTGCATCTGGTAGTGGGTAGTAAAATTAATTCAGTGGGTTGCAACCAACTTTTAAAAAGGACAAAAAGAAATAGACTAGAGGATGGTGAAAAAGAAAAATCAGAGTGTCTTAAGAAACTTTATGATTCCTTTCAAGTGTGTGTACTGCGTCATGATACAAAATGTATTTCTTACTGTGAGTCTAGTTAAAAGGTTTGGAAAACCCTGCATTGAGGCAATTCTCACAGACTATCTTTCATGCCTAATTTTGTGGAAGGTATGGCTTGGCAGTAACTCTAAAATTATTTCCCTTGGCAAGCACCTTGAGAGCTGCAGTTTTGAGTTCAGTTATCAGCTGGGGGCTGGGAGTGGGGGGCACAGAGGTGGGGTCCAGAGAGAAAAACATTGAAATATTCTTGGAAAAATGGAGGTCACTGATAAGTCCTTCATACTGTTGTCTGATGGTGAACCAAGACAAGACACAGCAGGTGGGCCAAGAAGCTTTCTGGAAGCAAAAAGAAAGCCCACATAACTAAATGCATAGCTTAGTATGGAGTCCCAGCTATAACCCACTTAAAAGCTGGAAGTCACCCATCCAAAACAATAGTTTTGGATCTTTTTATAGGCAATATAGTGTAGGGTCCATGATAAATAATGAGTTGACTATGTAATTATGAAAAAGTCACATCATTTACAAATAAGAATTTAACCTATTTGAAAAAATACCTTTGGTTTCCACAAGATAAGTCTAATCATGCTAAAGACTTTTCAGGTCTAGAATTTGATTAGATTTCAGTGACTACAATCCAAAGATTCAAACTCTCTCTTCTCACAAGCTTCAAAGGTGTTTCCCTGTGGGTTGAAGCTCTGCAATTAGAAAATGTCTGGGTGGCTCAGTCAGTTAAGTGTCTGCATTTGGCTCAGGTCATGATCTCTGGGTTCTGGAATCAAACCCCATATCAGGCTCCCTACTGAGCAGGCTCCCTACTTCTCCCTCTCTTTCTGCCCCTCACCCCCTCATGCTGGCATGCACATGCATGCATGTGAGTTCTGTCTCTCTCTTTCATTCTCTCTCAAATGAAAAAAAAAATGACATTTAGAAAATGTCTCAGAAAACATGACTTCAAATATGACTGTCCCTACATTCTGTTTGCCCCAAAAGAATAGCATAAGGGGAGGTTAGAACAACATGTCTTATGAAGTCATCTTTTTTTTTCTCTAAAAAAGATGTACTTACTGTGAATTGTGTTTTTGCTGGCCTTGCCTTCTCTTACCATCTGTTGGCTCCCTGAGGTCAGTGACAGTGTTATACTTTTAAAAAGAGAGTGAGATTACTGATACAGAATTTACTTTCATGGAATTCACTCTTTTTGTTTGCACAGCTCTAATGAATTTTGAAAAATGCATACTATGTTCTGTGACCACCTTACAAATCAAGGTAGAGAACTTTTCCATCGCCACAAGAAGCTTTCTGCGTGTCCCTTTCATGTCAATTCTTTTTCGCTGCTCCCAGGTCTCCACAACCAGTAGTCTGTTTGGGTTCATATTATAGTTTTACCGCTTTCAAATGTCACTTAAATGGAATCATATAATTTGTAGTGTTTTGAGTCTGTCTTCCGCCTAGCGTAATGCTTTGAGATCCATCCTTGTTGCTGCATATTTCAGCAGTGTCTTCCTTTCCAACGTAGAGCTGAATTCCATCTACAACTATTTATCCACTTGACAGATGATGGGTACTGTGTTTTTTCAGTTTTTAGTAGTAATAACTAAAGCTACCATAAACATTTATGTACTATTGTTTATGTTGATATGTCTTCATTTCTCCTGGGCAAATACTTCATTGAGGGATTACTAGGTCATATGGTGGATATATATTTAACTTCATTAGAGCAAGCTCTTCTTGGCTAGTCATTCCTCAATCATTTTTGGCCAAAGATCATTGCTGATATGGAACACATGAAGTTTGTTTGTTTGTTTGTTTGTTTTAAAATTTTATTTTATTTTTTCAGTGTTCCAAGATTCATTGTTTATGCACCACACCGAGTGTTCCATGCAATACATGCCCTCCTTAATAACCACCCGCACACCCTCCCAACCCCCTTCCCTCCTCCCCTCCAAAACCCTCAGTTTGTTTCTCAAAGTCCACAGTCTCTCATGGTTTGGCTCCCTCTCTGATTTCCCCCAAGTTACTTCTCCTGTCCTTCTCCCAATGTCCTCTGTGTTATTCCTTATGCTTTACAAGTAAGTGAAACCATTAGGTACATTTAAATTAAAAACCACCAATCAGCCATTAATCCCAAGGAAATGATTACCAGAAAACATAGAAAAATTGACTGAACTTGCCTTCCATTTCCTTAGTTATCCTTGACTATTCTGAATTAACTGCTGATAAACAGTGAAATGGTTCAAGGCAACAGAGAACAAGTAAGAGATAAAAACTGAAAGTGTGCTAAATCCATAAATTGAAAAATAAGAGTCTAGAGAAGAATTAGCTATGCTTACAAATCATGCAGAGTGCTTGCTTTTATCATTTTCATTCTTTGAACTAGAAAGTTAATAATATTTTTAAAGATTCTGATTTTAAATTAAAGGAGTTGAATTTATATGGAAGTAACAAAGAAGTGACCTAGAATACTTATTTTGAAAATGTGAACTCAAAAATTGATTTTGTGTTTATTGTGGTAACTTTTAGCCATTTGAACAGACACTTGTCAACAAATGCTGTCAGACTGAAATGCTGCTTAATCTTCAGGTGTTTCAGTGTATAGTAGTCCCATGTCATTTGTGGTTTTACAAACACCAGTGGCCAAATGTCATTTGGGGTTTCCACAGTCTGTAAGTAGATGATCCTCCTGATGTGTTGTCAGAAGGTCCATAACGTTGTGTCACAACACCTATATCATTCACCTCACTTAGCCTCATCACACAGGCATGTTATCATCTCACATGTTCACAAGAAGGGTGAGTGCAGAACAAAAGGCTATTCTCAGAAAGAGAGAGTATAATCACATAACTTTATTATAGTATATTGTTATAATTGTTCTACTTCATTATTATTGTTCTTAATATCTTACTGTGCCTAAGTTATAAATTAACCTTTACCATAGGTTTGTATATATGAGAAAAAATATGGCATATATAGGGTTGGGTACTATCTGTGGCTTCAGGAATCCATGGCCTTGGGATGTATCCCCCACAGATCTGGGGAGAGTACTATAGTGTTACAAGTAAGAAACCAGCCACAAGAAGAAAACTATATTTTAATCACAGAATTTCTGTTTGAATTTCTAATATATCTCTCCTATCATTTTATAAGATCTCGATTAGTTATTTTGATAAAGTCTCAGAACTCCATCAATTCAGTGAGAAGCCATTTCATGTATTAAGTGTTTAGATAAATTCTTCTAACTGAGTCACTTGTCTGAAGTCAGTTTGAAGTGTTGTTCACCGTAAGAACTAGAATTCATAAATGCAAAGATTATGTGAATAATGATTAGCTTTATTATTCATTAACAATCAATGTGTTGTAGGGATTTACTCATATGGAAAGCTGTCCTGGTTTTCTTTATCTTTTTGAAATTGTGTGCTTTTCAAATCATGCATTAACTATGCACTGTAGACTATGTACTTATTTGTGGCCATTGGAGTTTGTAAGACAGATTCCAGAGTCATAGAGGGGAAAGACACATCACACTTGAAAGACAGTATTAAATTATCACATACAGGCACCGAATGGTGCTTAGCTGGGCCAGCACATCAATCATTAAGACCTAATTAGGTACAGAGACATCTTTCTCTTTCTGAGGCCTGTGAAGAGTAATGCCATATTTAGATTTAGTGGATACACAAAAACTGTTGGAATTTATACACTGACACTGCCTTTTGTAGTTCTCCTTGGCTGATTGATGTCTGAATCTCACATTTTCTGTATTTCTATATTTTTGATGGAGGTATTAATTCCTATTAAAAACTGTGTGAAACAATGTTGTCTCTTACATTTGTCTTTACACTACAGTATGAAAGAAGGATAGAAAAATAGGTATTACTAGATAACAACAATGGAAACTATAGGAAGAAAGTGAAATTGAAAGTGAAAAGAACTCATAGGTTGAGAAAACTTGGTTCATGTTTGAACCCAAATGAACTAGCTTTATCCTGGAAATTCAAATCACTATGCTTGCTAACTTGCAGTCTTCCTTAGCTAGGACCCAGTCATACCTGGGATCAGCACTGGACCTATACAAGATTGGCACTCACCAGGAGAGATATGATGTTGTCTTGCACCAGGTGATAGCAGTAGAGAGGAGGAGAACAACTAGATTGACTAAAGGCCAGATTTACTAACTGTTGTGCAGGGTTAGGAAGAAGGACAAGGTATGAAGCAAAGACAGACCAACAGAGAGGGCAATGTGGGGCAAGCTAGAGGAGAATCACATTTTGGGAAAAGAATGAGAGATGCATTTTGACTAGACTAATTCTGAGATGCCTTTCAGATATCAAGTAAAGATGTCAAGTGAGTGATTGATATATAAGTCAAAAGCTCAGAGAATAATTTGGGGGTAAGACATGTAAGTTTGGAAGTCATCAGCACAGGCATGTTATTTATTCACTTGGGAGGTGGGAAGCGAAAGAGAGTTATGAGGTAAGAAACAACTCTGGAACAAGCAGTAGAAATTCCTTAAATCTATAGTAGGAAGGATAGAGGAAGAAGAACCAGAGGTCAGATGGAGAAGAAGGATCCCAGCAGAGTATTGACAAGGAAGTTTCAGTGAGGTAAGAGGAAAACCAGGGTGGTCTAGTATCACAAAAACAAGGGATAAAGTATGTCATGTTAGGAGTACTTAACCACGTTAGCTGCTACTGAGAGGATAAATAGAGAATTGGCCACTAGACTTGGCGACATCGTCGTGTTGATGACTGACAAAAAGCCTGTGGATCCATAGGGCCAGAAGACAAAAGCTTGGAGATGGAGGAATGATAAGAAGCTGAGGAAGTGGAAACTTTTGAGAGATTCTATTATGAAGAGTAGAGAAGTGGAGAGGAAGTGCAATGTGGGGCCAATGGATAGAGGTTAATTTCCTTTCTTTTAAGAACAAAATTTAGAGCATGTTTTGAGTTTGATGAACATAGCCCAGTAGAGACAGATAATTAATATGGGAGAGAGAGAGTGAGGAGATAATGCCACAGTGAAGATCTTGAGGCCAGAGAGACAGGATTCACAAAAGCAATTTGAACTCAAATAGCAGGAAAGACACATTTTTCATTTTAAGAAGTGGGAAGGGATAGAAGGGAGGTATCGATGCAAAAAGGTTTATGATTTGAAGATAGGCGGTGAGTGAGTTCCTGCTTGATGGCTCTTGTTTGCTTAATGAAACATGGAGTGAGGGGACCAAAGAGGGAATGGGAAATAATTAAGGAGTGAGAAAATGGTGTAAATAACCACCTTGGAGAGTGGCAAAGTAATGGGGACATGAAGTCAGACCGCTGGCATTTTGAGGGTCTATTAGGGTTAGTGGTCATGATTGTTATGTGAGGTCAGTCAGCTTACCTATGTGATTTTGTTTTTTTTTTTTTCATCTGTGTTCAGCTGTTTGGTTAACCATGTCAAACATTGGCATCAACAAGTGTTTTTATTTTCTACTGGTAGTTATATTTAGAGAGAGGCATAGAGAAGTTGAGCTGAAAATGATGGGGTCCGTGGGATGGAGGTCTTAAAAAGGCTCAAGAATTTTGTCAGGGAGGGTATTAAACAAGTGAACTAGAGAGATTGAAAGCAGCGATTAGAGAATTAAATGCTTGAAATTGATATTTTTGAAGGTGAGACAATTTCTGCTGATAAAATGGAGAGCCTAGGATATAATCATAGTGTGAGTGACTGGGGTGGGGTGGAGGGAAGCACATTGCAGATAGTGTTATTAAGCAAACCAGAATCCCAGGTGGCTAATCTTAATGAATGTTGGAGTCATTATAAATGATAACAGTAGTTTCATGAGACGGAAGAAAAGAGATGGGTGGGGGATGACAAAGGACTCACAGATGACAGCAAACAGGAGAAAAATTAGGTGGTATATTCAGGTGCCCTAGACATCGGGGGAGCAGGATGAATTCTCCCCCTTTACCTTTCAACCTCCCTCACATCCACTGGGAAGACATCTGTACTACCCACTGAGAAATAAATTTGAACTCCTTAGCTCTTGTAATGGCTACCAGGCTCTGCATAATCTGGCTTTCTTCATCCACCTCTCCCATCTTTTCGATACATTTTGGAATATTACCCACATTCTAGTCATAATGGCCTTCTTTCAGATCCTTGAGGAACTCTTCAGGGCCGTGGCATATGCTATGTTCTGTGCTTTACTCTTTTCATGGGAATGGCCCCTTCTCAACCTCAGTTTAGATACCATTTCTCTTCCCTGACCTCATAAATTAAGTTTTGATAAGTATATATTTTATAATCATTGGTTTAGTTTTTTATTATTTGTCGTAGCCCCATGAAAGGAGGAATTGAATCTAGAGAAGCTGGCTGAGTGTTGAGTACATGGTAGGCAGCTCCACAGAGGAGCACCACATCATGGTTAGGTGTGCAGGCTCTGATGTTAGATCGTCTGGGTTCAAATCCCAGCTTAACTGGTATTATTTATGTGATCTCAGGAAGATTACCTTCTCTGTGCTTTGTCCTTCCGTACCCTAGATGTAAAATAGAGAAAATGGTACTTGTCTTATAAAGCAGATGTGAAGGTTAGAAAGAATATATGCAACTGGAATACCTACCACAGAGTAAGCACTCAATAATTGTTGCTGTAAATACACATTCATTGATTCAGTCTTCTATTGTGTGTAAATTTGTCATAGAAAAAGCTCTTTTTGTTGCAAAACCATATTATCTTTAACATTAAGTAATCAAACCTCTCTAATGGTCAGTTTCTTCAACTATAAAATGTGAAAGTTGGGTATTGTGATCTCTGTGCCTTTTTTCTGGCTCTATAATCTTCAATCATATGACTACAGAATTTTTTTTTTGCTTTTAAAGAAAATACACTGCAAAATTGGTTTTGTTTTCCTCCTTTGACTTATCATAAAAGCCATCCTCAATTACTTAAAGCACAGTGCAGTGAGGTTTTTCTTGTGTGTTGTTTTTTTGAAGATTTATTGATATGTTGGTTTCAGGGAGAGGAGCGGGGGGGGGGTAAAAGGAGAGAGGGGCAGAGGGACAGGGAGAGGGTGAAGAAGGAAGACACCCCACTGAGCACAGAGCCTGGAGTCAAGGCTCAACATGGAGGCTCAACCTGGGGCTCTGTCTCATGACTCTGAGATCATGACCTAAGCCAAAATCAAAATCAGATACTTAGCCAACTGAGCCACCCACTTGCCCCTTGTTTGTTTGTTTTAATAGGAGTTGGAGGCTAATGGAAATCATCTGGGAAGGTTTTCAAATTACAGATGTTTCCCCTTCTTCTGTATCTGATTCTGACACAGATGGGGAGGGATTGTTGTAGTTTAAAAACCTCCCCAGCTAAATCAGATCTCCTCCTCCCGGCATCTTCCACTGGTCACCTGTTCTTTGTCTCATTGAGTACCATTGCTTTAAAAGATAGGAAAGGAGAGATGCTCAGCCTCACTGCCTGTATATGAGCCAACCATAACAAGTTTCCCTTCTTGGGACAAAGTGATGACTATGACCATGTACCATTTATTCTCCCCAATTAGGATTGTTATGAATGTCACTGTTCTGAAAATGATTCTGTTCACAGCTCTGTGCAACTATAGCTCTTCAATCCTTAAAACTTCTGTATCAAGTGGCATTTTAATATCACAAGTCTGTCTAAAAATTACACTATCATAATAAAATTCAAGTCACTTGAATTTCCTTGTATCCTACTTCAGTGAAATTCTATGTAGATTCTAAAAGGCATTTATGTTTTTGAAATATGTTATAATCAAATCCCAGAGAAAAATCACAACAAATCTAGGTTTTGATGTAAAATTTTGATGTTTATTCTGAGTTTTGTCTGGTCTGCTTCAATTCTCTTTACTTAACTTTCAACCAAATAGAGAAAAGGGGGAGGCAAATTCACAAACAAGATGGGGAATGAGAGTTGGGTCATGGAATACTTAACCTTGGTATCTACCAAGTTTTGGTGCCTGGAAAGTCTTAAGTGAATGTTGACTTCCTTGATGGTGGGAATCACCTTAAGCGGTGATCATGATTCTGGCTCACATCATGGCCCTTCCTTTGCATTAGATGGACACCTATTCTCTGAAGCCCTTGTTCTCTGCAGTTGCAGCCAGGGAATTTTCTACAACTTGGAAAAAAAAAAAACAAAACAGCGTGAAAAGAAACATTCAATAGAAATCTTTGAAACCTAGTCTTATTTGTATTTCATTTTTCTTCTTATAGTTTTACATTTTTCAAGTATAATCAATTTTGTTGTATAAAATTTCCATTTCAATCACCACCTGCCCCAAAAAGCTTTTCAGAGTGTTTTTATACCTGCTAAAGCTGGCTCCGGTTTTGCAAGATATTTGGATAGGAAAACTTTCTCGTTTGAGGAATATTTTGCAAATTCTTGTTTACTTTTGCTATTGCAGATGTAACTAAAGCTCTAAATCACCTAATTTACTCAACATTCTCTAAAACCTTCCCATGTTTCTGATATCACTGAAACTTTGAAATAGAAAAAAAAAAGTTTGGTGAAACTTTGAATGGAAAAACAAGACAGTTTTAAGAGAGTAAAAATCTAATTGCCTTTTAGCTTCAAACCATAGAAGCATAAGGGAATTGCTTCACCATTCCAGATGTCTTTTCTAAAATTAAAAAAAAAAAATTCAATACGTATCTACTAGTGAGGTTAAGATCAGAGCATACAAGTGTGAGAGAAAGGACTAATCTTCCAAAGACCCCAGAGGGAGCTCCCACTTTTGAGTGTGGGTTATAAGCTAACTGTCATTCAGTTCCATAATATTTAATATGTGCCTATTGTGTGCAAAGCATTGTGGGAGATAAGCATAAGACAAATACTCAGTCTTTTGGGAGTTCACAGTCTAACAGGGGACACTGAAATTTATGCACATGACTTAGATTAAGAAGACCATGAGAAATGATGCCTTAGGGATAGACAAGAGGTGATTTGGACACATAGGGAGGGACTAGGAAAACTTGAGGAGTTTTTGTGGCTTTTTTGGAGTACTTTTAATTTTTATTTTATTTTGTTAATATGTAATGTATTATTTGCTTCAGGGATACAAGTCTGTGAATCATCAGTCTTACACACTTCACAGCACTCACCATAGCACAAACCCTCCCCAATGTCTATAACCCAGCCACCCTATCCCTCCCTGCAAACCTCCCAGCAACCCTCAGTTTGTTCCCTGAGATTAAGTCTCTTATAGTTTGTCTCTCTCCCCAGTCCAAAACTGTTTCATTTTTTTCCCTCTCCACCCGCATGACTCCCCAGCTCTGCCTCTCAAATTCCTTTTTTTTTTTTTTTTTAAGGTTTTATTTATCTATTTGACAGACAGAGATCACAAGTAGGCAGAGAGGCAGGCAGAGAGAGAGAAGGGAGAAGCAAGCTCCCCTGCTGAGCAGAGAGCCTGATGCGGGGCTGGATCCCAGGACCCGGGGATCATGACCTGAGCCGAAGGCAGAGGCTTTAACCCACTGAGCCACCCAGGAACCCCAGCCTCTCAAATTCTTGAGGAGCTTCTTGAACTGAGACAGAAAGATGTGTGTAGCAAGATACATCCTGAAATGTTTTCCATTTCCCTTAAATATCACATATCTTTAGAAATAAGTTAACTCTACCATTTAATTATTAATTTATTCATTCAACAATACTGAAGATTTTCTGTGGGCCAGCTACTGGGCCTTCCTGGATTTTTTCAATATTTATTCATTTAATATACATTAATAGAGTGCCTACCATATGCCCATTACTGTTCTAAACTCCTTACTGTATTCTCTCCCTAGGACTATAATCTTGGCACATTCTGAAGATGGCTAGTCATGGGAAACTGCTTATGGCTGTGGAATACAATTCAAACTTCTTTTTTTTTTTTTTTAAAGATTTTATTTATTTATTTGACAGTCAGAAATCACAAGTAGACGGAGAGGCAGGCAGAGAGAGAGAGAGAGAGAAGCAGGCTCCCCGCTGAGCAGAGAGCCCGATGCGGGCCTCGATCCCAGGACCCTGAGATCATGACATGAGCCGAAGGCAGCGGCTTAACCCACTGAGCCACCCAGGCACCCCAATTCAAACTTCTTTATTCTCTAAATAATTTACAACTAACCCAACATTTTTCACCTTACTATTCATGACTACAGTTTTTCCAAGGTAGGGCTATTCTAAATATTTTTAAAAGATTTTATTTATTTATTTGTCAGAGAGAGAGAGAGTGAGAGAGCACAAGCAAGGGGAGCTGCAGACAGATGGAGAAGCAGGCTCCCTGCTGATCAAGGAGCCCAAAGTGGGACTCTATCCAAGGACCCTGAAATCATAACTTGAGCCAAAGGCAGACATTTAACTGACTGAGCCATGCAGGTGTTCTTGGCCATTCTAAATCTAGTTGATAACATAATTTGGGGTTAAAAGAAACAACAGGAGACAAATATCTAGTCCTGGATTCATCATTTACTATCCTATCTTGGGCAAGTCAGTCTCTCCCTGTCTGTTTGTTCTACACCTTTAAGATGAAGATAATAATCTTGACTTGATAATATTAGAGTGGGTAGCTGTGAGGATTGAATGAGAAAGTATACTTGAAATGCCCTCATAAGATGTGAAGCATATAAAAATGTAATGTCCTTTTGGTCAGCAACTTGCTTAGAAAAGCAGGTACTAGATAATTGCAAAACATTTTATGATGATCATGAAATTGATGGTAAACGCTTATTGATGTTGAATATTATTAATATACCCAACAAGTGATCACTGGAAATGGGTGGGTCTGTTCTGAACTAAATTATGTCCCCCAAATTTGTAAGCTGAAGCCCTAAATCCTAATGTGACTGCATTAGGATCTGGGGTCATTAAAGAGCTAGTTAAGGTTAAATGAGGTCATAAGGATGGGGCCCTAATCCAATAGGAGTGTTGTCCTTATAAGAAGATGATAAGACATGAGGAGTGCTTATGCACAAGGGAAAGGTTATGTGAGGACACACAGTAAGAAGGCAGCCATCTGCAAGCCAAGGAGAAAGACTTCATGAAAACCAATCAAGCCACACCTCAATCTTGGATTTCCAGCCTCCACAACTTTAAGGAAATAAATTTCTGCTATTTAGGCCACCTAGTTTATGGTATTTTATTATGGCATTCCTAGCAAACTAATATAGAATCTTAATATAAATTTCAGTCATTTTCCACTATTTTAATGGTTTATGTCACAACTAAAGTGATTATTAAAATAGAGAAACTGGAATCAGGCTCACTGAGAGTTTTAGAACTGGAGTCACTTAAAAGCAGTAGTAACAGATTCAGGGGGTTACCAGATGTTCAATTGCTACTAGTTTAAGGGACATCAAACATTGGCATCAACAAGTGTTTTTATTTTCTACTGGTAGTTATATTTAGAGAGAGGCATAGAGAAGTTGAGCTGAAAATGATGGGGTCCGTGGGATGGAGGTCTTAAAAAGGCTCAAGAATTTTGTCAGGGAGGGTATTAAACAAGTGAACTAGAGAGATTGAAAGCAGCGATTAGAGAATTAAATGCTTGAAATTGATATTTTTGAAGGTGAGACAATTTCTGCTGATAAAATGGAGAGCCTAGGATATAATCATAGTGTGAGTGACTGGGGTGGGGTGGAGGGAAGCACATTGCAGATAGTGTTATTAAGCAAACCAGAATCCCAGGTGGCTAATCTTAATGAATGTTGGAGTCATTATAAATGATAACAGTAGTTTCATGAGACGGAAGAAAAGAGATGGGTGGGGGATGACAAAGGACTCACAGATGACAGCAAACAGGAGAAAAATTAGGTGGTATATTCAGGTGCCCTAGACATCGGGGGAGATATTCAGTTGTTTCTTGTTGAAATTTTATCCCTAAGTTCTTGATTACACTCAACAAATTTTAGATCAAGTAGTGCACATCTGTTGTTAAGATGCTCAGATGAATTATTAGCAAAAAATATTGATCTCAGTAGAAGTGTCAGATGTTAGCATAATGTCCATCAAAGAAATGAAATGCCAGAAGTCTGCAATATTTACTGGGCTCATTTTCTTATCCAGTGGGAATTATATTTATGTATATTTTGATATCTTTTTTTCATTCATTGCAGAAGGGTTTTCACTTGTGAGATACAGGTTCTTACCTTGTTCAAATGCCCAAATATTTGCAGTCAGAAATACCACTTGTTTCTGCCCTATGACCCAGCAATTGCATTATTTTTCATGCATCTATATAACACTATGTTTTATTTTGGGTGCTTTGTTTTTCACTTAAACAAAGATTATGAATTCATGGCTAAAATGACAACTACTCTTCAGAGTGAGTCACTTGTTATTAAAATGTAGATTTTAGGATATGTATAACTCAGTTCTTATTCTCTGATAACTGATACAGCCTCATTTTAAGTAACTAACACCGTATTTTATCCTGATGAATTCCCAATAGTTCATTTTTGCCCTTGCTTTCCTTACCTCTGGCGATGTGTCTAGGAAGAAGTTGCTGTGGCTGAGGTCAAAGAGGTTGCTGCCTGTGTTCTCCTCAAGGAATTTGGTGGATCCCTCTCTCACATTCATTCAGGTCTTTCATCCATTTTGGATTTATATTTCTTTCTTTCTTTCTTTCTTATTGTTAAGATAAACTAGATTTTAAAAAGTTAAAAGAGGAAAGAGGAAAAGTTAAAAAAAATTAGAATAAGAAAAACAATAAAATTTTAAAAAATTAATTAACTTTGCAAGACCAAAGATTCATGGGGAGAAAGCCATGAATTCTATGCTTGCTTTCCCCCTACCTCTGGAATTCCACTGTTCTCCTTGATCAGTGAGCTTGGTTTTGGCTGGATGTTCTTGATAATCTTCTGGGGGAGGGCCCTGTTGTAGTTATTCTCAAATGACTTTGCCTGAGGCAGAATTGCATCATCCTTGCCAGAGGCTGGGTTAAGTAATCTGCTCAGGTTCACTCTCAGGAGCGTTTGTTCCCTGAACACTTTCCCTAGAGCTCTGGAGGATGGGAATGAAAATGGAAGCCTCCCAATCTCTGGCCTGGAGGAGCTGAGAGCTTGGGGCCCCACTCCTCAGTGTACCCTCGGAGAAAGGCACTCAATCACTCCTGTCTCCCTGGTCTCTGGTTGTGCTCTGAGCTCACCTGGCCTGTGACCAAGTGTTTCCATCTCTGGCACACAGCCCCATTTCGAGTCTCCAAACCCAGCAGATTCCTGCTGCACTGCTCTTCCAGAGAAGGTGGATTTCCCCAATCTGCCACTTGTTGGGTCCCTCCTCAAAGAGAAGTGGTCCGACTGTGCCACAGATCACAGTTTAAGCTAACCCCAGCTCTGTCTCTATAGCTGGCTTCCCCACTCTGATACCTGTGAGCTCTGCTACACACAAACACCGCTGATCTTTCTGCAACTCTGTGGGACCTGAGGCCACACTGTTTCCCTGAGGGCTCCACCCCCGCGTAGACTTTGGAGCGATGTCCCTCAGTGGAGCAGACTTCTAAAAGTTTGGATTTTGTGTTCCACTTCTCCACCACTTGCTGGGGGCCAGGCCCTCCCCCCCACCCACCCGTGGTCTATCTTCCCATTGCTTCACATTCACTTCTCCGCACATCCTACCTTTCAGAAAGTGGTTGATTTTTTGTTTCTAGAATTGCTGCTCTTTTTCTCTTCCATCTCCTGTTGGGTTTGTAGGTGTTCAGAATGGTTTGATAACTATCTAGCTGAACTCCTGTGACCTGATGTCATCTCAGTCTGCTATTCCTCCGTCATCTTGACTCTCATGTATCAATTTAAAATTGTCTTTTGGTTTAACCATCTATCTTTTTCAATTAACCAACAGATTTGTTGGTTCAGTCCTGTTATACTGGATGAGAGTCTCATGTACGACTTGTGATAAAAGAAGCCTCACATTGCCTGCTGTCATTCTAGCTGTCCTCTCTCACCTAGCTGTAAGGTGGATACACTTAAAGCCACAGAATGCTTTCCTCCCCATACTCTAGTTGCTGCATCCACCTTTCAGATCCTTCCTGCTTAACATTCTGTAGGAAAGTGTAGAAGATGAGGAGGAGGCTCTCTCCTGGATCTGGATCTGGCTTATTCCTTCCATCAGCTATTATGTTGGTTGCCCTACCCTCTCTGAATTTCTGAAGTCCAGGCATTGGCTTGCTTTAGTCCCAGAGATTTGCCTTTCCCAACATTAGCACTCACTTCTTTAAGCTGGTGACTTGCTTTGGTAGCTGACAGCTCAGAATTTCTTTTTTGTTCTCACTTCCTGGCTCATGGGTCTCTTGCCTGTATCTACTCATACTTTCTTTCCATGGCTTCCTCTATCCTTAAGTTGCACTTCTGCTTCATGGTCCCTTATCTTGGTCTTCAGCTGGCACTTTGATGCTTTAGACACAGCTTACATCTTCTAGAGATCAATCCCTTAACTGGATAATGAAACGATTTTGCTCTTTTAACAATGTTTTCCAACAGCAACAGAACACTTGAATGTAACAGTGAAGGCAGCTATGCTTTGCATGAAATGCTTTCAGTTCTGTTCCTTATGTTATTTTGAACCAAATCTAGGAGCAAAGATGAAACTGGATAGACTAATCTTTTATAATGTTGTAGCTTGTTCACAGACATATCTGTAGCTTCCACCTACCACAAATTAACTCTGCATATTATATATCTTCATCACTGTCTTGGATTTGAGAAACCAAGGCTAGGATTCATTCCAACCATGAAAGACTGGCAGATTTTGCCAATAAACAGATAAAGAGGAGTAAGGTGGGGTGTTAGTGAATTGTTGTCCATATTATAAAGATATACTATATTCTTGGGCTATGGTAGAGAGTAAAGTCAATGAAGTTTTTATGACTATAGAAGCTGAAAAGGAATAAGAAACCTTGTACTTCCAAACACAAGAAATCTTGTGCTTAGTATACTTTCTAGGAATTAAGTTTGTTTGAAACTTAAAGTTTAAAGAAGGACCTAGAGTAGCTTAAAACATATTTAATATTCCTATAGGAACTAAATGAGAATGAGAACATGCAACACGGCATAGTGCTGGTCCTCAAGGCCCTCCCCGTAATGTTCTTGTCTCCTGCTACATCAGGGTAGTTCAGTGATGCCACAAATAACAATCTATATGAATAAGTACACAAAGGCCAATATGCCTATATCAATTATTAACCCAATTTGAGTCACCAGTCTTACCATTTATGTCTAAATAGATGTGTAGGTAATATTATATACTCAATTAGAGTAGGTAATAAAGCTCATTCAGTATTGAGGATTCTACACCCCCTGTTTGGAATTAATTAGTTAGCTGTAGATACCACATGTGTTGAAATTATTAATAAATGTGACTCAATCTTAACTAAAATATATTCTATATCAAACCACCTCTAGTATATGTCAGTTCCTGAAATCAGTTCCTGGTGAGCAAGGCAAAAGCTTAGGAATATGGTTCAGTGGTACAGAAAAGAAACGCAGAGATACTGCTCCCTATGCTAAAAAACAAGCCAGCCAACCCAGAGCACAGATATAGGACTAATTTCCACAACAGAAAAAGAGTGTCTTTAGGTAATATAATACTGGAAGTATAGACTTCTCATTTTTTAAAAAAGATTTTATTTATTTATTTATTTATATTTATTTGCCAGAGAGAAAGAGACAGAGAAAGAGAGAGCACAAGCCGGGGGAACAGCAGACAGAAGGAGAAGCAAGGAGCCCAGTATAGGACTGAGCAAGGAGCCTGATACAGGACTCTATCCTAGGACCCTGGGATCATGACCGGAGCTGAAGACAGATGCTTAACCAACTGAGCCACCCAGGCATCCCTAGGTTGTTCGGCAACGTGCAATAGCTGAACAGTGTAAATTGTGCTCTCCAGATGGCCTTAGCAGAAGGGCACCATCCTCTGCCACTCAGCCGATTGTTATAGGCAAAAAGTTTACAAACACTAAAGAATCCCACTGGTGTTAGTAGGCTCTTTTTGGCCACTTCTTCTTGATACTAGGAGGGGTGATAATTCAAACAGAAGGGTTTAAATAAATTTGCACAGTGTTTACTAGCAAATGCCAAGTAGCAGTAATTTGAGTTACATTCATTTTTAGATACATTGATTGCTAAAATTATACAAATAGTTTAAAGCACACATCAAAGATTGTTTCATTGATGTATATGCAAAACTTTGCACATAAAAATTTCCTCCGCTTAATAAGTCACATTGCAAAATCAATTTGGAACCTGTTTGCTATGCTAAAAATATAAGATAAAAACACAATTCCAAAGATCTCAGCAGAGTGTGGATATTTTTTGACAGAAAAAAACATACCATACTATTAAGGCATATCTGAGTCTTCTCATGAGGTCTGTTTTCAGCTTCCTACTTCTTATCCTAAACAAGATATTGTCCTGAAACTTCTGAAGAAGGGTCCTCTGGGTTATATTAATAGCAGGAAAAGTGCACTAACACCTGTGAAGTTACATTTATATAATCATGTATAAGGCAGTGATTCACCTCTGAGAAAGTACTCTGGATCTTTTATTATATAGCATTTTTGATACTGAGCTGCTGTGCACCTGTGCCATAGCCTTGCCTCATCTTTGGATAATTAGAACCAAGTTATCTACTCTTACTGAACCTCTTTATTCCTACCACATTATTATCTATTTGAGCTGTACGTGTGTAACTGGTGTACTGAATGAGCTGGGTACAGGACATTGAAATGCTAGAAAAAAGAAAAAAAAGATTTTAATTGTTCCCTTTGAAACTTTTTCTCTGATTCTATTCTTTCATGCTCCTAGATTAAAAAACAAACAAACAAACAAACAAAAAACAAACCCAAGGCAAGCCCTAGAGTTTTGGGGACTCTGAAACTAAGAACAGACTCATTTTAGAAAACAAGATGTCCAGTTGAGTGTGATAGTCAAAACTTCAAACTTCATTTAATTGCGATCTTTTCTCCTCCCTTCAGTTGGACATGATTCAGGCTGGTAGCCTGTAATGGGGGGGGGGGGTGCATGTGATTGACCTCTCTCTCCACACCATTCTTCCCTTCCTCAGTTGTAAGATGAGGTTTCTGAACATTTTGGGTTTGAGCCAAAGGAGGAGAGGGAATTCACAAGAGGAATAGTTTATACATTCTAGGTGAGTTTACAAGATTATAAGGTTCGAATGACCTTGTTCCTTCTGGATGTGTTGGAGACACTTTGGCTAGCTCTTTTTCCAGTGGGGTGTGTGTGTGTGTGTTTGTGTGTGTGTGTCCAGAGTGGGTGCATGGCATCACCTTTTTTTTTTTTTTAAGATTTTATTTATTTATTTGAAGAGAGGGATCACAAGTAGGCAGAGAGGCAGGCAGAGAGAGTGGGGGGAAGCAGGCTCCCTACTGAGCAGAGAGCCCGATGTGGGACTTGATCCAAGGACCCTGAGATCATGACCTGAGCTGAAGGCAGTGGCTTAACTCACTGAGCCACCCAGGCACCCCATGGCATCACCTTTAAACTTAGCCCAGGGCCCGTGTCCTGGGCTGTCTGTGGTATGCACCTCCATAGAGTGGAGACTCCATAAGTCCAACGAGACTGAACGCCCACCCCTCCAGACCTCTTCTCTGTATTAGGACCCTGGCATACCTTTCCAAGTGGCTTTGACCTTGCTTTCCAGTCCCTGCTCATGCCTCTTTGCCAAGATAATTTTCCAGGAATAAGCCACACCCACTGTGTGCATTCCTACTCACACAGGATGGCCAACAGTGACATTTTGCTGGTGGTGTTAAGTGGGCAGAGGTTGGTGGTTTGGGTTTGGGTTTTCATATGCAAGCACAGGAATCTCCTTGCGCTGGAAGGAGGAGTCAGAATGAGAAATCCAGACTGTAGACTGAGGGATGGGAACTCTCCCCCACACATGACTCTGCTGCCCTGTTCTGCCATGGAACTCTGAGAAGTCTGAAAATTGTTAATTGGAACCTGGTCTTCTTGATCATTCTGAAAATATTTTTAAACTAGGAAGATGAAACATTTTGTTCAATAACTTATTAACTTCATTTATAGTTTTAAGTATTTAGGTAATCATAGGTGGGCCTCTAATTGTATTTTTGCCCTAGGTTCCTCAAATGTGTGTATACGTGTGTGATTTATTTCCTAGGGAAAGAAAAAAAAAGATTTTAATTGTTCTCTTTAAAACTTGGTCTCTGATTCTATTCTTCCATGCTCCTAGATTAAAAAAAAAAATACAACACACACACACACACACACACACACACACACACACACACGCAACCCAAGGCAAGTTCTAGAATTTTGGGGACTCTGAAACAAAGAACAGACTCATTTTAGAAAATAAGATGTCCAGTTGAGTGTGATAGTTAAAACTATCACACTATAATTAATAGTCTATTTAATTAGATATAATTATATATCGTCTATATAATATATAGTCACTATAATTACGTAATCACAAACTATAAGTAATAGGGACTATTAATACTATTATTAGTCACTATTAATAGTCGCTATTTGTTAATAGTGACTATTAATAGTGACTATTAATTATAGTTACATTGCTCTAGTTGATGCTTATTATATATATCATATCTAACTCAACCACTGAATTTCTTATAGATCATCCCAAACAAATGATCTCTGTTGCATCCCTCACCCTTTTAGGCTGAGGGAGGTACTTTTTAAAGGACCCTTTGGACATGAAAAATCTTAGGCATCCTTTCCCTATCATCAGAAGAAGTGAGCATCACTTCCATAGGAGGTTTCTTTCTCCTTGGTGCTAAGAGGTGGTTCTAGCTACAACCTCTCAGTTTCCTACTGGAGTCTGTCTCCATCTTCTTAAGTGCCAGGGAATATGCGATGAGTTCTCCCTGTAGTGCTCTCAAAACCCACTTTCACTTGGGCTGAAATAATGGGGAAATATCACTCTCTCTTTTTAAATAAAATAATATTTTATTTATTTCAGAGAGAGAGAGTGTGTGTGTGAGTGCAAGTAGGCAGAGCAGCAGGAAAAGCAAGAGGGAGAGGGAAAAGCAGGCTCTGCACTGAGCCAGAGTCTGATGTGGGGGTCCATCCCTGGACCCTAGGATCATGACCTGAGCTGAAGGTAGAGAAGCTTAACTGACTGAGCCACCCAGGTGCCTTGGGAAAGATCTCTCTCTTGCATGCTCAATGGGAGTGTGAGGTTCTATCAGTCCGCTGACATCCCTCCAGCATGTCTTCTTCCTTGGCATTTCCAATATCGTCCCCATTAGGCTTCAGGTGGGTGAACATTAATGCTGGCAGACCTGGGCTCCCACTGTCTTACCTTGCTCAGCAGTGATAATACAGGGTGCCTCTTCCAGGAGTCTTTGACAGACATTGTACTTATGGACCTTTGAGGTTTCCACCAAAATTCCTCAGCATGAGGAAAAGCCAAATTTAACAACCTGTTACATTTGCATTTGAGATCCCATGTCCTTATTTCTCCCACTATGGGCAGGACAGGACCAGGACTAATGGAAAGAACCTCAAATATGTGTAAGAAAAATAAACGTTTAGATCCCCAAACAAAGGGAGAAAAAAAGATAAGTTGCTGAAATCCAGCAATTAATGTAGACTTACAAGCAGAAAAGGAAAGGGACCAATTTCAGAATCAGGTTAGAATGTTAAAAATCAGCTCAGCTGACCTCAGAGGACTAGGGGCACATCAGAGGAGACCTGAGCACTAGATGTAGTTTCCACAACTACCAAGAAAGATGCAGTGGAATTGATGTCCTGGAATCATGGAAAATTCAAGAGCTGTGGATTTTGAGATTTTTGTGCAATTCATACCAGGAAACCTACTGGTTCATAGTCACCCTCAAAGGCACGGTCTTTAAAAGTATCAGGAGGAGCTTCAGTGTGGGAGACTGCTAGGGCTGATCATCCTGCTGAGACAGGTGTGCTGATGAGGGAGCGGCTGCTCCAAGAAGCAGGTTTTGAAGGCCTCAGACATGAAAGAGCCAAAGGTGCTGGTGGCAGCCTCTGTGACTCGGGGAAAGTGTCTTGAGATCCTGCCACAGATGAAAAAATGCATAGACAGAAGCAGGAGACAAGACCATGGAGAAGGCAAGGCTCTTATACTGCAGGGTGCTCTGATTTTGAAGGCAGAGAGGCAGGGTGTCTAGAGCCCATTTCTAGACAAATCTCTTGCTCAGTGCAGCATTGTGTACCAGGAAGGACGGGCTTCAAAGGGAAATGGAAATTAAGAGTTTTTGAATGTATGAGATGGTGAATAAGACCGCCTCAAGTAAGACGTGATGGCTGAGACAGTCACCCCAGAGCAATTTTCTGAATTTTCAAGCAGCAAGAATATTTCAAGTGCCACTCTACAGGAGAAGGAACTGGTGGAATTCCACCAACTCTCCAACCAGCCATGGGTCATACCCACAGAGACCATCAACAACCCACTTAGGTGAGATTTCTCCTGACCCAGCTGGGTTCACAGGTCCTGGAGTTCGGATAACTGCTAGAGATGTGTCATATCCTCTGAGCCTAGAAACACTCCTCTAATGTTTACTCTGATGACCTCCTTCCCCTGCATTCTATTCCAGTCTGTGCTTCACAGTAACTACCTCTAGACAGTGTTGCAGGAGCTCCATGCATTCTAAGAGAAAGCCCAGGTTCCACTGTCAGAGGAACTCCATTTCTACCCATGCAAGCCTGACTAAGAGAAACTTTTGGCTGAAAGTGAGCTGAATAAGACATTTTGGACAGAAGACTTTGGAACTTCTATTTTTTTGGTCTTTAACTCACATGGGTCTATAATTTTGGACTTTAATTTTCATCTAAAAATTTGATAATAGAAGGGTTTATATTGTTTGAACTTGAGGCATATTTTGTACTGTTGATTTTTTCCATGTCGTATAGGTTTTTTAAAACTTCCATTGTGCTATTTGGACAGTATGACTGGGCATAATCGAGATGGGAAATAGAAGGGAGGGTTAATTTCTAGCTTCAGGTAAAACATAGTCATGGAGTTAATTTAAAGGTCTCAACACATTTAAGGGCTCTCTGGGGACACAAACTGGAAATGCCACCATTTTCCAAGAAGAATAAACAAAGGAGCAATTCTAGGGGCAAGAAGGAGGCAAGGCTTCCTTGAGAAACTACTCTTCTCCTCCTTCAGGGATCCGCCACACCCCTGGTTGGCCACAACTGGGCTGATAAGTCAGATGACTCCAGAGAACAAACAGAAAATGTAAGGAAGGGACCAGTTTCTCCTTTTCCCCATGTTCCTCTTGGCCTATAAAATGGGAACTTTCACCCTATAGGAAATGTGAGGGAGTAGTTTCTGTCCCCCTTTGCATCCTTTTTGACTGCTCCCTCCTTAGAGAGAGACTCTCTCCCTGTTCTGTAAGGGAAGCCTGTGCAGGATGGGCTGCCTTTACTGAGCCAATAAACCTTAGAGCAATTAGATTCATTTTTAGGTGAAAGAGAAAGCTGATTTAGGCTGTAGGTCAAAGGCATGCTCTTCAAAGTAATTTTACCAGAAAAAAAAATAATATTTTGATGTTCATTTGATACTGTTTATTTCTTATTTTGTTCAGAAACCGTAGGGGATGATATTATCACTCTAAAAAACCCCAATTCTCCTGACCCTTGTCAAAGGCTGGAACTGTAGACACAACCTCTTGGTCACAGATACAACCTGCCCACTTCTTGGTCGATCCTGGTCCTCAGCCCTTGTACTTCTTGGAGGCAGAATGACATGAAGCACATGGGATGGGGACCTGTAGGAAGGATGCCAAAGGATCAGTTGACAATTATAATCTCGTGAGTATTTCTCCAGGAAAGAGAATGCTCAGACTACATGACTGGTTACATTTACTGGCACAAAAATACAGGGGAAAACTTCTGAGGAAAACAAGAATTTAATATAAATACACTTCAAAAGCAAAAAAACCCAGAAAACCAAACTCCGTTTGTTTTGTCTGTGCTCACTAAACCATCTTGCTTTTGTTTTTCGTGGTCTATTCACTGGAATTTATTGCTATCTTTTTTTCCCAGGCTTTTAGCTTCATCCTATTCAGGGGATTACTCTCACTTCCACCCATGGGGACTGGTTTTTGCTATTAAAATGGACTGGCAACTATTAACTGGGGAAAATATTTTAACTCTTATCTCCTGCCTAGATTTATGGCTTCGATTATCACACTGATGCTAGTACTCCTGCCAAAGTTTTCTCTTCTGCATAAGCTGTAAATAATTTTGTCTGGTTAGCTGCCCTGGGTTCTTGATCTGTTGGGTGCTGATCTGCAAGTACTGCTCTGCCCTTTAGCTTAGTCTGGTAACTGGGATTCACAACCTAATGTTTGCTTTGGATCTCATGCTAGAGTGTGCATATGTGTGTCTTTGGGTGCTAAGGTAATTAAGTTTGGGTGGGTCTCTCAATGGAATTTCTTGATAGCTACCAGGAAACAGTAGCTATGAGGTTTTGGTTCCTTTAGACATTCTGGGATTGCAGGCAATGCATATTATTGGTTAAATTCAGACTCTTACTCCTTTATGGTCAGGTGAGCTAGAAAGTAGGATTGCCATTCTTCAGATTTGGAGAACTTAATGAGGATTCCCACTTCGATAAGTGAGCCCAGGTAATTCACATGTATAAGATAGTAGTTTTGCTTTGCTCAAGCACAGTGAAAAAGTAATGATGCAAGCAACAAAGTTCTATTCCTAAGGACCTACATGCAATAATTTTAGCCTAGACATTTTTTGAGGTGGGTGTTGGAAAAAAGTTAATTCAACCATAAAAATGAATTCAGTAAACATCTATGAAATATGTAGATTTAAGCACAATTTCTTGGTGAACTTTCCAAAGAAAACAGACTGCAAATGTATCCCAACAGTCCCAGTGATTTTACCTGCTCCTAAAGGGCCATAGATATAGACCAGTAAAATTTGGGGTGAGTCCATTTAAAAATGAAAAAAATTGGATTTTGAATAATTGACATATCACCAGTCTTTCTGGCAGTAATTAGACAATGGCACACTTTCTTACCATATTTTACTTTCAACTTGTAATTGATTCCATTAATACTGTTTTTACTGAATTATTTAGTCAAACTATTTCTAACAGCACTGTTCCTTCTATATAGCTTAAAATATTATGGAAATTTCATCTCCCCATTTCTCTACCTTTCATGTATGAGTTATTCTCTTTGAGACACTGTGAATCCTTTTTTATCAGGAAGGTAAAACTTTTCTAGAGGTTCCATAGAAGACTTTTGCTTATGTACATTAGCCAGAAATGTGTCATACGAGCACTTATAGCTGTGATGATTGGCAAAGAGAACATCTAGCTTTCCAGCATCTAGAGTGGAAGGCACATCAGGTAGAATAGGAATGGGTGTTTAGTTACCAACAGACAGGGTTTTCTATAACAATGCTTTATGCCATGATAAGGAATGTGGTGGTAGAAATAGGTTTTAGGCATTCATTCCCTTATACCTAAATTTAGATATTTGCGTTAGCAAATGGATAGGGAGCACATAAGGAACTCATTTCACAGAGTTAAAATGAAGACAAGAGGAGGTTCAAGGCAAAAGTCCTAATATAGAAAGTCCTCAGTCTTCTGTCTTTTAGTGTAGCAGGTTGCTGTGCACTTCTTGATATCAGGCCAATATATCTTTCTAAAGAACTATTCCATCTGGAGGCATTGCTATGGTCCTTTTCTGAAAATTAAGGAGAAGGTCTTCAAATTTGGTATCCTGCCTCTGAATATTTTCCAAAAATATTTTGGAAAACAAAAACATACCATAAGAAAAAGTGGTAGAATTGTTATGTAATAGAAGATGTAAAATAGTCTCATCTTTCTCTTTCATTTTTTATTAGAGAATATAAAATGTTTGTTAAGCAAACAAATTTTTTTTGTGATATATATTGCATAAGAAGCATATTGGGAAAGAAAAATAGTTATATTTTCATCATTTGAAAAAACTGTTTTTACCTCAGAAAGACATCAGGTAGAATGTTTTCAGTAGCAAATAACAAATGCATCACCTCTAATCACTTAAAAAAGTAGGCACATATAAAGTGCCTATATGGGTGGACTGGAGGAGTCACTTCAGGTACCTTCACCTTCCTCTGAGAGACTCTTGGCTCCACCCTCTTGTGTGTTGCTACCATCTGTAGGCTGTTACCAAAATTATCACAATTCAGGGCATCACATATAAAACAAATTTCCAGAGAAGAGCTGATTCTCAAGAGCAGAGAATTCTCAATTGTGGCTTCATTACAATCACCTGGGGACTTGTTAGAAATGAAATTCTCAGGCCCCACTCCAGAGCTGTCAAAATTGGAAGGGAGGGGATACAAAAAGGGGAGGAGGAAGGTAGGGAGGGAGCTAGGCATTGGTGCCTCAAAAGCTTCCTCAGGCTAAGAATCTTTGGCTTCACCTAATTGTGACCCATCCTCTGGACTGGGTAGAGCCTGGGCCCAGACTTCCCAGAACACATGGTCTTGAGAAGATGGTGGATATCTGCATGGAACTATGGTGTTGTTGGGAATGATGATGGTGGTTAGGAAGTCTACCAAGTGTACCTTCCTCACATATTCCACGGTTATAATCTCAGCACAGATCCAAATTTATACTCCTCTCCTCTTTTAATGTTATAATGTATTTTCATATTGTTATATAGTTTTATTTCATAATTATCGCCTTAATGTCTACACAATGAGTTGAGTCATTTTGAAGTTGAAGTGTATGTAATTTTCACAAACTTAAGAAGTGTTCATAAAGACATGAAGAGCTGGTGTTATATAAGCTTAAAATTACCATAGAAACAGACTCTGCAAAGCTATGCTATCAGAGGCAGAGCAGACGTGTGTGTGATGATGTGTCAAACACGAGGAAAACATAGCTTTTGGAAGCTGTGCTCAGTGTTTCTTTACCTTCCCTGATGACAGAACTTGTATGGAGATAATTCCAAGTAAAAAAAAAAAGTTGTGAAAAAGATTTTCTCAGCTGTACTCTATAATTAGTAGAATACTAGTTCCTCTAGGTATGAGATGGAAACACCATGATTCATGCTGGATAGCTAAATATTTAGGAGCTCAATGCCAGATATTTCCTAACTCTCTCCTGACAATGATCATGGAAAGTGGGACGAAAACTAATTGACAAATCAAACAATGAACACCTATTAGGCACCTATAAGATATACCTACAAGGCTGTATTGCTAGGGATTATGCAAGAGAAGAATGAAGAGTGAAATGTGATCCCTGCTCTTGAAGCACTTATATTATTGCTGGGAGATGAGTCAATGCACATAAAAAGGCAGCTAATTCAAGGAACCAAACAAATAATTAAATGAGACTGTGCATTTATCAAGTGGCTATTATCAACAATGAGATTAATAAGTGTTTAGTGGAAGGTTTTGGATTAAGGTGAGTAGGACAAAATCTTAGAGCAGTGACTCCAAATCCAATCCAGCAGGATTCCAAAAGATGGACAGCATTTAGATCTACAGAGGAGGATCACAGGGTATAGTTAGGTGGGGGAAAGGCCCATTCAGAGGGTACAGCCTTTTGAAGGTAAGGGAGTAAGCCAGTCTAGTTTGATTCTTGTATAGAATGAGATTAGGAATATGGGTGTGGACTAGAGGTGTTTGTGAGCCATGTTTTGGTTTTAAGATTTCCCATGCCTCAGTTTCCTCATCTATAAAATAGGACTAATAATATATACCTTAAAAAGTTTTCATGAGGATTAAATGAATAATACAAGTGCATGGCACCCAGTAATTGCTCAGTAAATTATTTTTATTTTAAGTAACATTAACATTATTGTTTTATTAGTAATTGTAGACCCTCAAAAAGTATTAAACAGAAGATACGGATGATCCAATTTGCATTAAAAAAAAAAAAATTCCCTGGCTGTAGGGTAGAGAATGGATTGAAGTCAGAGGAAAGAATGGGCAGAATAGTGAAATTATGAGGAAATTGTGATGATCTGGCTGACAGAGGGTGGGCACCTGGGTTAGCTTGTGGAAATGCCCTGAATTGGTATCTGTAGTACTTGACTGGATATTTCTTCCAACTATCAAACTAGTAATTATTGAGTTCTTGCCACGTGCTGTCTCAGTGCAAGGATACACCGGTAAGCAAGAAAGACAAAGCTCTTTTTCATTTAGAGTTTAGATTGCAGGGCGTGCGGGGAGATAGATAAACCACATGCAGACTAATAGGTGAAAGACCTGTCAATTGGGATACGATTTATGAAGGTAAGAAACAAACGAGGGGCTAAGAAAATAAATCAGAGGTAAAGGTAAGGTTAGTTTTTGTTTGTTGGTTTGTTTTCCATTCTATTTTATTTTATTTCTTTTCAGTGTTCCAAGATTCATTGTTTATGCACCACACCCAGTGCTCCATGAAGTATGTACCCTCCTTAATACCCACCACCAGGCTAGTTTTTGGTGCTTTTTTTAGAATAGGTGACTCCAAAGTGGCTTTGAAGTTGAAAACTAAAGAAAGTGTGGAAGTGGAGTCTAGGCATTGGGAATGGCAAAGGATATGGAAGAAAAAGAATGGAGCCAGTGTGGCTGGTGGGAGAATGAGGAGGAGCCATGTGAACAACACTGGAAGAGGTTTGCAGGAGCACAATTATGTGGAGTCTCCTAAGTCTTGCAAAGGGAGTTGCATTTGACTGTAACTGCAATGGACAGTCTTTGCAGTGCTTACAATGAGAGTGTGAGAGACACTTGGGTTTAAGGGTGCTATTGTGGTACTGTTGGAGAAGTCCGAGGAGCTTGTTAAATCCAATAATAAGCAAATGAGGTTGAGTTGTGCAAAAGGTATAAACAAAATGCTTTGTCATTCAGAAGAAGGCGTTGTAGGAGATTTGTCCATTTTAGATGGAGAAGCCTGGGTGTATAGAATTATACCTGCTAATGCAGTAGACTATCTTCTGAGCAGATATTTCTTCTATTTGACCAACACTCTAAAGAATCTATAGCGTTAAAAGCAATCTTTAAAAAAAGAAAAATAAAATGATAGGTTTTTCTGTTCTTTTTATATAGGAGAAAATTGTAGATATTTTCATCTGTACCTAATTTTAAAAATGCGTTTCTGAAATTTCAGCTAATTTTAGACAGTCTCTTCTGCTCCTAAAATATTTCTTTTAGTATTGTATATTGGAAAACCCGTTCTCAACAGACAAGTTCAGTAGTGAATAAATAACTGAATCTTAGAACCCTAGAGTTCAGAAGTGTAAGGACAGCTAGATATCATCTTGTCCAAATTTCTACCTCATGTCAGGATTCTTTTCTACAAAGCCCTCTACTCTGCAACGAGTATACTGTTCATTTAGGGCTAGTCCATGACTCCCACACTTGACTGACCCATAGGCAGACCATACTACTTTCTTAAATTGAATTTTATATTTATATGATATTTGCTTTCTTGGAATTCCATACCTTGGTTCTACTTTTACCTTCTAAATTAACAGAAAATATCCACATCCTCTTCTTTTAAAATATTTCATAATGGTGAATTGAATTGAATGCCTTCACAAGTAGTTCCTTTTTGAAGCCAAGCATTTTCTATTCCCTCATTTTTTTTAAATAAAAAAATCCTTGTCAGATTACCTTATCGTTTTGGCCACCTTCTTCTGCTCTAATAGCCTAATAGTTATCTCTAAAACCTAAAAAGTAGTTAAGAGTAACAAGGCTAATACTGTGTTTCATGTGGAACTCTAAGGAACTAAAGCTCCTAAATTCTATTTGAATTAAGGAAATTTTCTTCTCGTCTGAATTTGTGTTCAATTTTGTTGAATAAAGCTTGGGATTTTACAGTTACCTTTGTTTAAATTTTATTCTTGTGCTTCTATTTTTAAAACGATTTTATTTTATTTATTTAAGGGGGGTAGGGGCAGATGGAAAGGGAGAGAGAGAGAATCTCCAGCAGATTCCCTGCTGAGCTCAAAGCCCCACTCGGTAGGGCTCAATACTAGTACCCTGAGATCATGACCTGAGCTGAAATCAAGAGCTACCTGCTTAACTGACTGAGCTACCCAGGAGCCCCTATTTTTGTGCTTCTAGATATTATCTAAGTATTTTGAAAAAACTTGAATACTTATTAGCCTGTTATTGGATTAAATGTATTCTAAATTGTGTTCAAAATACATTTAGTGACCATTATTATGCCATCTTTGTCTTTAACCCTTCTCTGGAAAAATGATAGAAAGTCATAGAAAAGAACATAGTTCTAGGACACAAGTCTTGTGACTTTTCAGTAGTTTCACAATAAGACTTTACATTCAAACGATAACTAATTGCTTCTTGAGTGCAAGGTGCTTCAAATTGCATTGCATAGATTATTTAATAGAATACCCTGTAAAAATGGTACTACATTATTATTTCATTCTTATAATTGAAAAAAAATGAAGCTTAAACTCAAAGTCACCTCTTAGGGTCACCTTCAAAAGAACTATGGAGCTAAGATTTTTAACCCAGACAACCTGAAACTCTGCCCACACTCTTCTCCATTAAAGAGTCTTCTCTTTAAGTCATCTAGTTATGTCATCCAATGTCTTTCATCTTGATCTCAAGGATGCAGCCGAGTATTTTGTCCAACAGGTTTCTACAATCCATTTTTCAAAATATTTATTTCTCTGGTTTAGTATTTTACCTAGTATTTGAGTTTAGCTTAGTAAAATACCTAGTTTTTTAGTTTTTAGTATTCTATGGTTTAGTATTTTACCTGGTATTTTAGTTCAGTTTAGTAGAATACCTAGGTTTAGTAAAATACCTAGTATTTTACCTCAATTAAAGAAAAGAAAAGAACTTAACTTATGTGGGCAACATTAAAGTTTCTCTATTTTAAAGATTTTGCTTATAATATGATAGAAATATGTAGAGCCCATTTGGGTCATTTATTCCTCAGGACAAATGATGCTCGCTTTGATTATAGGGAGAAGATAAAGCGTCATCATACTTTTTCTACGTTCCAGTCAGATGTCGTGGTGAGGCATAAGGTAAACCCCAGTCTAGATAGTATGAAGAGAAGTTATTTAAAGGATGAAATTTTGTAAAAATACTCACAATATTTGGGGAACAAATTAAAAAACCAAAACTTAATTTGTGTGTGTGTGGGGGGGGGTTGTCAAGGAAAAAAAGGAAGGGAATTAAGGCACCCACAATTCCACCATTTAGAGATAAATTTTCGTAGTAGAAATGTGTATATTCTAGAACTTTTCCATGTTTTTATTTTTACCTTTTAAAAAATTAACAAACTTTACTTTTTAGTGTAAAGTTTACAGCAAAATTGAACAAAAAGTCCATAAGGCTCCCATTCAGCCCCCACCTCCACACATGCATAATCTCCCTTATTATCAACATCCCCCAGCAGAGGTACATTTGTTACAATTGGTGAATCTACATTGACACATCATAATCACCCAAAGTCTGCAGTTTATGTTGGGGTTTACTCTTGGTGTTTTATATTCTGTGGCTTTGGATAAATGTATAGTGACATGTATTCACCATTATAATACCATGTAGAATAGTTTCACTGAAATAGTTTTTTCAGTTTCACCTAAAAATCCTCTCTCTGTTCTGCCCGTTTATTCCACCTTCCTCCTAACCATGGCAACTGCGAATCTTTTTACTGTCACCGTACTTTTGCCTTTCCCTGAATGTCATATGGTTGGAATCATGGAATATGTAGCTCTTCAGATTGGCCTCTTTCACTTAGTAATAATGCATTTGAGTTTCCTATATGTCTCTTCATGGCTTAAGAGTTCATTTATTTTTGGCACTGAGTAATATTCTTTTGTCTAGATATACCAGAATTTATTTATCCATTACTTGTGGAAGGACACTTTGGTTGCTTCCAAATGTTGACAATTATGAATAAAGCTGCTATATGTCTAGATATACCAGAATTTATTTATCCATTACTTGTGGAAGGACACTTTGGTTGCTTCCAAATGTTGGCAATTATGAATAAAGCTGCTATAAACATTCATGTGCAGGTTATTGTATGGATATAAGTTTTCAGTTCATTTAGGAAAGTACAAAGGAAGTGATTGCTGGGTCATATGATAAGAGTTATGTTTAGTTTTGTAATTAAGGAACACATTTTAAATTCAACTGAGCCATTTAGAGGATTGAATGCAAAGTTAGTTTTCTCAAGGGCTTATGTTGCCTCATCTCTTTCTCTCATATTTTTGACTTTCCTCTCCAGTCTGACTTTTTCTGTACTGCTGCTCTCTTGTAATTTTGGCAGGTTTGTGGGGCTGATCTAGCACTGATGCAACATTTAACCTTTCTAATGAGTGTACCTCATCCTCTGGTGTCTCTGCTCAAATTCAGGAAAGGAACAGTCTGATTGGCTCACCCTAGCCTAGGATTGATTGGTTTGCTCCAGCTTTGGTGTCCAGTTAGCTGGAAACGTGCAAAGCCAAAGCCTTTAATTGCACTGTGCTTCTGGAGAGGCTTAGGGAATAGATGGGGAGGGTAATAATTTCAACTCAGAGGGTTTAAGTTAAGAGGCTATGCTCGGTCTGTACCATCAGAGACTACTTTTTTCTCTGGTCTACTTTCTAACAATAGCACTCCCTTTTCATTTCCAAACTATTCTCATATGGATGATAAATTTTATGTGGACTCCAAGTACAACCTACTTAAAAGTTTTGACTGGGATTATCTGTAGTGATCAGGTCCATGGTAGGGAGGTATTCTAGAAATCTTCTTTTCTGGAGACTTCTCTGTGTATTTGGGGAATAAGAATAAGAAAAAGAAAATAAGTTCGAATTATAGTCTACAGGAGTTTGATTACATTTTGTTTCAGGCTAAACAAATATTAGTTCTCAAAAAACAAAATGAAACAGTTCAGAAATTTTCTGATGTTGACCATCTTCTATCACTAATTTATTTTAGTTAAATGCAGATGAACATAAAAATACATTAGTCCTCCCTTGTCCGTGGTTTTGCTTCCCGCATTTCATTTACCTGATGTCCACTGTGTTGCAGAAACAGATGCTCCTCCTCCTGACATATTGTCTGAAGGTCAATAGTAATAACCTAAAGCTAGGTCACAATGCCTGCATTACTCACCTCACATTCACCTCAGTCATTTTATCAACATACATCATCACAAGAAGGGTGAGAAGGGTACAATAAGATATTGATATAATTGTTCTATTTCATTATTAGTTATTGTTGTTAATCTCTTACTGTGCCTAATTTTTAAATTAAGCTTTATCATAGGCATGAGTGTATAGGAAAAACATAGTATATATAGGGTTTTGTACTACCCAGTTTCAGAAATCCATTGGCGGTCTTGAAACATACCCCCAAGGATGAAAAGGGACTATGGTAAGTTTCTTGTTGACTCAAATTTACCTGTTAATTAAAGAAAGAGTTCTTATTTTTTGCATCTCTCCAATGTTTGAGCACACCATACATTTCATGAAAATAGTTCTATCTTATAAATTCAGTAGTTCTTCCTGAAAGGTTATTAATATGTAAATGGTTGGCTTTTCTGCCCATTTAACCAAAGACTGCCCCCCCCCCCATTTTTTTAAGCTTTCCTTTCTCCGGCATGCTTTTCCTTCAACATTGGATCCCAAGCAGTTCCAGCCTTAACATATTTTTAACTTTTTAGGATTACTTGAAACTTACTTCAGCTTTAGTTTGTAACCCTAAAAGAGAAAGGGAAAAGGAAGGAGTTAGTTCTATAAACTATACTGATCCTTGTCACAGGCCACAAATATTTGCCAAGAACTGATTAAATAGATATATCTGAGATGATGGCATCTCTGTTTTCAAGGAGAAATATTCAAAGAGTAAACATGAATCCTTTCACAATTATTTCTTATGTTTCTTTTGTTACATTCTTTAAATAAGCCATAGAGGGTGTTATGTAGGGAATGAAATGAAGATCACATTAAAACTTGATTATTGGAAGTCTGGGAGATGGTTGTCCGATTTTAACTGTGCACTGGTATTATTTCAGAATCCTCTTAGGAAAAAAAAATTATAAAGACAGCTCTGAGGATATCAGTATTGTAAACAGTAATTTTGACAATCTGCTTGACACCAGCCAAGTGATGTCTGGGGACAAGAATGTTCCAAAGTGGAGGGATAAAAAAAGTTATGGAAAAGTGCTAGCTTCCAAGAGTGCCAAGCCTCACAGATAGAATCACCAATTTATCAAATACCATTATAACATCCAATTCAACATAATGGGGCCTTTCTCCATGGTCTGGCCTACAGCCCACGTCAGCATTGCTTTTCTTATGTCGATACAAAGAAATCTATTACACTAAAAACTTATATAATAGAAATGGATGTTGATTGCCAATCTCTGCTGCCCTGTCAGTAGACTACTATTAAATGGAAACATTGTCCTTTTGAAAAGGAGTTGGGTACAGTAACTCCTGGAATACAAAGGCAGATACTCTCAATGCATTCTGATATGTTGATAGATTCCCCACCCCCTTCTCCTTTCAGAGCTGCAGAGACTGAGAGGTAGAACAGAGCTCTGTCCTCAGACCTGTCCCATTGTGGTTGATTATATGTACATCTCACAAGGTCAGCTCAAATTATATCTCCTTACAGATGATTTCCCCGACCTTCCTGCCACTACCAGCTAACTTTAGGAAACTCCACCCTTTCATCAATTCTATGTTTTAATACGGTCACTGTAAGCAGTAATTCCGCAGGAGTTATTCTAGTGTGTATATGTTAAAATATAACATATATTTTATATGTATGTCCTGATCGCCTTGTCAAGGATCAGGTGGTTCTAGTAATATTTATTCTTTAAGTATCAAGCATTCCATTGAACAAATGGAAATCACTCTTTGAATGCTGAATAAAGAAAGCTAGAGGTCTTTAATTTTTTTCTATTTTAATGTTTAAATCAGATACTCAGAGATGGAGTTAATATGATGCTATTAAGCTTGAACTTTAGTGACCCATTTTTGCAGGGCCCCCTTTAAGGCACGGAAGTGGCCTTGGTATGTGTTCACATGGTCATACTATTTTGTATAATTTGTAATAGTTGTCATTTTAACCTTCATTAGTTAACACTGTTGTCTCCTTCCACTTATACTGACCCCTGTCACACTTCCTTTCAGACTGAGTGCAGGCATTTTGGGATCCAGCTGAGGGGAATTTTATTTCATCTGGTGTTTGTGGGATGTATTTATATGGCTTGCAGTCATTTTAAACTCTAGATTACCTATTGTTAGCTGTCCTGGTGGAGAAAGAGCTTCTAAGACTGCACCCCACTCCTTGTGCTGAATTACAAAGGAACAGGGCTAGAAGCCATGTTGTCATGTCCTGTTGCACCCAACTCTGGATATACACTGAGAGTGGAGGAGAAATAAGATTTGAAATGTTTAGAAGAACCAAAAACTAGTATATTGGAGAATCTTTCCAGTATTGCAGCCTATATATGAAGAACAACATACATATATATTCACACCACTACAACCACAACTGCCAATGGCAAAAACCTTAATGAAAATTTTCCCAAATTTGACATCATTCCTAATAAATTTGTGGGACCTTACTAATAGTGAACTATGAAACAAATGAAATACTTTTCAAGCTGTTAGTAATCAAAGAATATGAACCTACAAACTGTAGGAACCATTTTAGATAAGGGGAAGCAAAAGCTTCGTCAGACAGCCACCTTCTTAAGAACACAAATATAAGCCATTTAGGGAGGTAGCCTTCAAATATAAGCCATTTAGGGAGGTAGCCTTCAAATATATTTATATTCAAATATAAATATATTTGTATTTTAATACAAATTTAATTTGTATTAAATTTAACCACATAGAACTGTTAGAAATAAAATCTACCTTTATTATACTAGAATATAATTTTTTTAAATATTACATAAAATAAATTGCCTATGGTTATGTTCTCGAAACCACTCTATTGTTTCTTTATTGGATTCAACCTGCTGCGACCTGCCATATGTCCTTCCTGCTCTGGCTGGTTGGTTTATTTATCATTCTCCACCATGCTGGGCATCTGGTTCCCTGTAATGGGCTTGCTTTATTCAATATGCCAGTATTTAAATTGTTACCACCTAGTCAAATTCTACCCTTCCTCAGTATGCAGATCAAACGTCACTCCCACCTGCAAGGAGCCTCTTCAGATCCTCCTGTAAACAGAGCAAAGGCCCTCCAAGTGTTTATTACACCTACTTCTCAAAACCTTGTATTTTTGACATACCTTGTATTTTTGTCTCTGTTGGCATTTAACTTTGTGTGTCTCAGTCTTACTTTCCCTATTAAATTCAAATGTTCTTTGGGACCCTCATTAGTCCTCCTATAATTATTTGAGGGCTCAGAACTGTAGGAATTCAATACTGTTTTTGAATAATTGTTTCTCAGGAATGGCTAGTTTTAAATCTGAGGGTAAGGTTTTAAGCTAAAAAGACCAGCTTGTTGGTGTAAGGGGAAGGGGTGTTTTTGCTGAGATTAGGCTCCAAATACTTGTTTTATTTCATTTTTATGGAACTGGGAACAACTTAATGTTTTGAGTTTCTAAAGTTTTTTTTTTTCTGTTTCCTTAGAGGTAGAGGCTTGAATTCTTATTTAATGGCCCTTGGCTCATTTGCTTTTGGCCTTGCTCCTCCTCCTTTTCCTTCTTCTTCTTATAAAAAACAGTAAAATAGATATGTCTATGGATTTTAATATATACAAATAGTTGTATATACAAAGGTACTTCAGGATATCCTCTCTTTTAAAAATCCTGTTATATATCTCCTTCCAAGTATGGTCTCATTTATTTGCTCCTTATTCCCAACATAATTTCTCACAGTATTTCTTTTCTTTTTTTTAAATTAACATATAATGTATTATTAACCCCAGGGGTACAGGTTTCTCATAGTATTTCTTTTTCTACTTCTTGTTTTCTCCTTTATCTACTCCCATTGAACTTCTGTTCCTTTTATTCCATTATAACTACTCTTGTCAATGTCATAAATTATTTTTATGTTGCCAAAGTTGATGGTCATGTCTCTGTCCTGGCAACACTTCCATTCACATTTACAGAATTACACACCAAGGAAATCCAGTTATTGAACTCTGTGGACATAATCAAAATGATAATGAAGGCAGGTGAAGAACAGCCCTGGAATATACAAAAAGAAAAAAAAAGGATGAATGAACCAAGATTTACTATAAAATCAAGATTTAATAGAATGAAATCCTAAAAATAATAACAGTACTAAAAGAGTAAATAATCCAATGACCATCACGGCTCATCTTCATCAGATACTTTAGGCAGTGGTGTGGTCAGAGCACCTCATGTGACTGAGACGCTTTGCAATACTGCAGAGAAATATAGTCTAAAACTTTTCTTTCTATAAGGATTTGTTTTTATAAATCTAGTTTTCAGATGCACTGTATTGAAGAAGGTGTAAAAAATTATGACAGTCCAGTTTATAAATAGGGTGAAATTCTCACTTCCTCAGCTTTCTGTGATGATGAACTCCCCATGCAGAGTCAGTCATAGACATCAATACCTTATTGCTGAAACACCAAGGACTATGCTAAACTCCAGTTCCTTTTTGGTTCCTTCAGCTAATGGGGATTTTCAAAGTTACTAAAAACAGAGTAATTTAATTTCAGTAAGATGAGTCCTTATTTTAAAGAAGGGATACTAAGCCTTCTATTTTAGATGCATATCTACCTGTGTTGCAAATCTGTGGGTTGGAAATCCATGTTTTGTCATTAACGGTTATTCCTCGAAGCTGTGAGTTGCTAGCTCTGCCATTTACATTGGTAGTCACTCAGGATATTTTATACTCACCTGAAGCAGACAACAACTTTGAATTTAAATGGTAAGTGAGTGTTTAAGTGGTAAGACAATCTAAGCAAAACCCAAAGCCCCAGCAAAATCTAAGCAAATCTCAGCATTGTTCAGAGTCATTTTCCTACTCACATGGTAGGTCTGGGTGCTTCATGAGGGAGAAGGATGAAGAGAGGAGGAGAGAACCAAAAGGAACATGTGGAAGGAGAGGGCTTGAAAGAGGAGAGGAAAAACTGGAACAGAAAAGAAGAGAGAGCCTGAGTCTGGTGTAGGGGGAAGTCAGCTGGGGCCATAGGGTGTCGCACAGTGTCCGATTGTTGTCAGATTCTTGACAGCTTGGTGAGGGCTGAGAGGAGCATGGAGAGTGGTGTAGGCTTGACTCTGATGCATTATCCACTCCTCTGTGCTGTGATTTAATGGAGAAATTATACAGAATTCCTTGTTGAAGGGCTATTAGGAATGTCATTGTATCTGTAGCTGTGACAAATAATACAGCTTCAAGAAAAGGACAGCTAATTAACTCTTCTTAGTACATATTTAGTGAATTTTACATAAATGACAGATGCATACAGAAACAAAATCAAGTTACTCTAATGTTAATCAGGGACACCTAAGGAATAGGTAAAGGTTTAACTAAAGCAGAAGTAAGAGAAGACTGCTAGACCATTCCTGCGGGTTAATGACTGGACAAGGGACCACTCTGTTTGATACTAAACACTGGAGAAAACCTCTGCTGGGTAATTTGTTAACATTGTGATCCTTCTTTTAACATTGATAGCAATTTCATAGGATAATCTGAAGGGAGCATTAAATGATTCCATTTTATGTCAGAAATTTTATCTCAGAAATTTTATGAGGCATGAAACAGATGAGTGGGTAATACAAATACAATAAAACCTAATTTCCTTTTTTGTCTCAGTCTTGGCGCAGATTTGAAGTACATCTATTCCAATTCCAATCTCTATATAGCATCCATGTAATGACAAATCTGAAAAGATACGTTTTTCTAGAGAATAGCAAAGAAAGAACCAAAGACATGTGATGAGAACAGCTTTATTTGGAATCAGGTATCAGTGAATTTTAAGTTATTCAGCATTTAAAATGGTACACGGTTCAGAGATGAGGAGGTTAGAACTAAAAATCAATCAAAGACATTTGGTTTGGCTTTTTAGTTCCTGGCTCAGTGTACTTCTAACCCTCTTTGTCTTTTGAGGAGCTCAGGTTTTTAAATTTTTGCTTCACTTTTCACTTGTCTGGTTATATGGCTGCCTTTGTTAGGTGTAATATTTAGAAATAACAATAAATTAAAAAAAAAGTTTTCGCAGAGAGTATGAACAGACATTTCTGCAAAGAAGACATCCAGAAGGCCAACAGACACATGAAAAAGTGCTCCACATCACTCGGCATCAGGGAAATGCAAATTAAAACCACAAGGAGATACCACCTCACACCAGTCAGAATGGCTAAAATTAACAAGTCAGGAAATGACAGATGCTGGTGAGGATGTGGAGAAAGGGAAACCCTCCTACACTGTTGGTGGGAATGCAGGCTGGTGCAACCACTCTGGAAAACAGCATGGAGGTTCCTCAAAAAGTTGAAAATAGAGCTACCCTATGACCCAACAATTGCCCTACTGGGTATTTACCCTAAAGATACAAATGTAGTGATCTGAAGGGGCACATGCACCCCAATGTTTATAGCAGAAATGTCCACAATAGCCAAACTGTGGAAAGAACCTAGATGTCCATGAATGGATGGACAAAGATGAATTGATAAAGAAGAAGTGGTGGGTGTGTGTGTATGTATATGTGTATATATATATATATATATATATATATATATATATATATATATACACATATACATACACACACACACACACACAAAATGAAATACTATGCAGCCATCAAAAGAAATGAAATCTTGCCATTTGCAACTAGAGGGTATTATGCTTAGCAAAATAAGTCAATCAGAGAAAGACAATTATCATATGATCTCCCTGATATGAGGAAGTTGAGAGGCAACATGGAGGGTTTGGGGGGTAGGAAAGAATAAATGAAACAAGATGGGATTGGGAGGGAGACAAACCACAAGAGACTCTTAATTTCACAAAACAAACAGAGGGTTGCCGGGGGGAGGGGTCTAGGGAGAGGGTGGTGGGGTTATGGACATTGGGGAAGGTATGTGCTATGAAGTGTGTAAACCTGGTGATTCAGAGACCTATACCCCTGGGGCTAATAATATATTATATGTTAATAAAAAAATTTTAAAAAGGTTTCATTCTCTCTTGTCTAAGGGAAAAATGTTTTCCCAACTGAACTTTAAAGACCATTGAATGGAATCTTCACCTGGGTCTCTATTCAGTTGCTACCCACTATTGGTTATATGATTTTTTCTTACCATCCCCTCTGTGACATATTAAATAGTGACTTCTTTTCTTCCCAGGATTCTGGTTTTCAAAAAGGTCAACCCGGGGAAGATTTCGTATGGACAGCTTGCATTGTAGCTATCAGAATTATTGTCAAGTAATTGTGGATCTCAGACACTCTGTTTGCTTTCAATCATGGAGGGACCCACAGGAGGCATGGGGTTTTTGATCTGTTGCTGTCTCCATTTGGAGGAGCAGAAAGCCTTGCTGAAACTTTGGGTTTCATGAGGGAGAACCAGATGAACTTCTGGGACCAAGTTACACTGATAATGCCCTGTCCTTGCTAGATTTTATCCCTTCATGTCTCCTGCTGGAATTAATTTAGAACCACATTGAGGGGAGATCTCTCTTCCATTTTGGGATTGGTCCTGCTAATCAATAATCAACCTGACTTATACCCATTATTTCTTAGAAATCATTTTTCTCCATTAAGGTTCTCACTGGATTAAGGAGTGATGCCTCTCTCATCCCACTATATGTCTTTTCCCCGTTGATGATCCTGGAGAATCTTCCCTCAGTTTTCCCAGAGTGACTGTCTGTTGCATGAATCCCATGGACCCATCTGCTACCAGCAGCCAGTGTCACATTGTCTAGCTTATACGGCAAGAAATCTTTTCCTTTGGTTATCGCCTAGGTGCAGAACAAGCTGTTTGCTCTCTTGCAAAGATGTGTGTTGCCTTTGGATACAGGGATTTGCTTTTGATGATTAAAAAAAAAAAAACACTTTATTCTCCACACTGTGTAGTAGAATTAATCATTTTAGGGGGCCTGATAGGGGTCCATCTGGAGCTACTGAGCAATAGAAGGATTATATCCCCATAGGACATACATTGAAAGATGGCTGTATTAATTTAAATAGGAAAATTCTCAGCTAATCCATAAACAGAACTTGGTGGGATTGAGTGGTAGTTTTTAATTATGAAGATGGAACATTTCAGTGAATAATTCCTACTGAATTCATTATAGATGTTTCATTTTTTGTTTCCTCTGGCCTCTTTCTAACATGCTATAAATGCATAATCAAAGTGAAATGCCATGATGATTAAAAATTGTTACAGCAAATTTCTTTGTATAACAAAACAGCTTGTATATTCCACACTATTTTGTGGACATTTGAACTTCATGATAAGGAACACAAAAGAAGTATTTCCCACATGCCATTACAAAATTTAAGTTGTCTTTTATATTTGAAGTTATAATTATTGATGAGAGGAGAGACTGTTCCACTATGTAGCTGAATGCCTTACCATCATCCCACGACACAGGCAGAAGGTAAATGGTTCAATAAGTGAATAACTCCTCCTAAGGAGATGTGAGAAATCCCCGTGGAGGGACTTTTGGGAATAGCCAGCTCAGACCATGATGGTTTTTCTTCTGTTACTGGTTACATCAGATGGTACTCTAAAATAACTTGTATTTAGATCTGGCATATCAGCCTTTTAAAAGGCAGGATCAACCCACATTTCCCCAGAGACTGAAAGTTCTGGGAGCTCCAGAACATTATATAGTATATTTCTCTGATTCATAAATAAGCACACAGGAAGAAAAAGGTGTCGTCTCAGGATGGATTAAGAAGTATAAATAATAATAAAAAATGATTACCAAATTTTGCATTTTGTTCACTGAATGACTCACTTCAACCTAAAGATTGTTAACAATTACTTTACGATCTATGCATTTCTCTTAAAAGAATGTGTCATTTTACAATTATAAGGAAACAAATGTATGAATAGCTATCAGTCAAGAAAACAACTTGCTTGATACTTGGCCAAGTTCTGCACAGTTTTATAAGCCACCTATATTATATGATTAGAAAATTGAAGATTTTAAAAATTAATGATGAGTGAATAGAAATACCTGTCATTCTACCATTGTTCCTGTGCGAGCAGTGCCATGGCTTTACTGGGCTCTATTTCTTAGGGTCTGTACTCTTAGAGTCTCTAGCTGCATCTGTATTCCTAGTCACTGCCTTGCAGGGGGTTTGGGGGAAGAGCTTAAGAGGAGAAGAGGAAGATTGCATGGGTGGTGCTTCTCATAGCTCACTCCATCCCCTTTTTAGCAACAGCATGGTGCAATGGTACCAGCTGAGACTTTGAGTTCACACTAGCCTGGTCTCCATCTATTTCCCTGCCAGTCACTGGTAGTATAGCCTTGGACATTAAATGTCACTTAATGTCCTGAGCATGAGTTTTGTTTTCCATAAATGGAATGTGACCACTTCTCCTAATAGCTGCCTCAAAGCATAGTCATGGGAATTAAATAGTTGCCTTAAGGCATAGGGAATTAAATGAGATAATATATGTCAGGTGCCTCACACAACTGCTAGTACATGGCAGGCCTTCAGTAAATGTTAGCTTTACTTTGCCATTCCTCTTTATATTTTTCCTTGATCCAACTTTTTGCTTTCTGCTTCTTGTTCTTGGAGAAAATTGTGAGCATGCCTAGGTTAGTGAAGAATTATAGTAGTTTAGTTCCTTATCTAATCTATTAAAATTGTTCCTGGGGTGAAATTTCTAAACATAATAAACATGTCGTCTCTACTTGACTTGATCTTTGCACATTTTACTTTGAGAACAGCAAAAGTCCACATCCTCCTAGGAAAAGTTTGATTCCTCTCTAGTCATGGCAACAACCACCAGAATAGGTTTTAAACTTTTAAATTAATCAATGATAGTCCTATGACTGTGCCAACAAGCAAATTCCAGAGCTTGTTTTAAATGTCTCCAGTTGACCAGTGACATCTCACTTCATTGAATATGCCTCTGAAAGCCAACCAGTGAGCGACAGACTGACACTTAGGAAGTCCAACAATTGCAGGTGGACATGTTCCAAGGAACATTCTTCAAAAGCTAATGCCAACCCACTCTTACTTTTGCGACCAACGTAAAGCCAAATAAACCATCCCCACCAAAATGTATGTAAGATTAGCAATTTGCTTCCTCAGTAAGACTACCTGACCAGTAGAACTCTCCTTTACTCAAGAAAGGAAAAATTTAGCTTCGGATTTTTTTGTTTCAGATTTTTTGTTTTCAGGTTTTCTATGATAATTTTATCTTTTAATAGACTTTTAGGACTCAGCTGGGATAAACTGATTCAGACACTCTAGCTGCTTAGATCCCGCGCTTCTATTCAGTCTTTGCTTGCCCCCAACTCTCCTTTGCCCGTCTTAAACCTTGGTGTTCCTTAGGTGGTTTTATCTGTAGCCTTAATGAAATTTTTTACTCACCCTCCACTTTTGTGGAGCAGAGAGAGGAAGTAGAATCTGAGAGACTAACCATATTATGTATGTAGCTAAAGGTACTGTTGAAATGATTGCACTGAGCTGAGTATATGTTTCTCTATATTATTTAGTGTGTGTACAGATATAAGGAAAATTAAGACAGTTGTATAGAGTAAAAGAAGTTATGTTTTCTTGACTCATATGAATACAGTGTGATAAATTTGCTATCTCATTAGCGACAGTATTTGAGGAAACGGGGGAAGCTTGGGAATTGGGATAATTTGAGAAATTGCCTGAGTATAACAACTGATATCTTTGCAACTTAAGATCTCAGGGAAAAAAAGTTTAAGAATTTCCTTCAAAGACAAAAAATTATGTTTTCAACATATTTATTATCATTTAAAAGATTCTATTCTACTGTACTAAGAACATTTAGCATGAGATCTACCCTCTTACTAAAATTCTAAGTGTTCACCACATTACTATTGACCATAGGTACAATGCTGAACAATAGAACTCTAGAGCATGTTCATCTTGCTTAACTGAAACTTTATGCCCTTTGATTATTAACTCCACATTTCCCTCTCTACTGGCCTGTTTAGTAGTTATATTAATCATAAGTTTTCCCCCAGACAAATATACTCACTCACAGGCACCTTCATCCTTTTGGTGTATCACAATCATAGGTGAATTAACTGGAGAGGTCCCCTTTGACAGGTCAGAGATACGGGACACAGTTTTGACTATAGTGTCAGAGAACCACCTTTGGGTTTATTGTTGACGTTTGTTGTTGTTGTTGTTATAAAAGTCTTGATGATCTTTAGCACCAACAACTTTGGTCTTGAAAGGTGACCTAAGATCATAGTATTTACACTACAGTACAGAGAGTTTCAGGATATAACCTGCCTGTCATTGACTTGCTTTACTGGTAGAATTCAGTGTACTTCTCTGTGGAAGAATGCCCTTGATATATAATAAGCTTGTTTAAGTTCCTTTTTCTAACGGTGCCATTTTTTGATAACCTTCCACGTATTTAAACTTCTATCTAATTACAGACTTCCAATTTCCTTCTTCATTGACATCTTAACCTAAACTTAATTTCCCACTTATCTATTATAATATCTATTAAAAATTAAATTGAGCCCTTTGTTATCACATTCTTTATTGTACTTATTATCAATTTAATGTTATTTCAAATGACATTAATAAATTTTTGTTAATATGCCATTAACAAAATTACTATTAATTTTAAAGAAGGGCAAGTGCTGAATATATATTATCTAATAACATAAACTGATTTTTTAATTAAAAATTCTCTTTTATACCTTGTGTATGTTTTATATATAATCTAGAAGATATTGGGCATGAAGCAAAGTTCTAAGCTACTGCTGCCTGGGGATGTTTAATAGTATTATACAGGAAGTATATAAAGTATTGTGCAAGTAAGAGTCTGTTTTTAGTTTGACTTGAAGCTACAGGAGACTTTACTCACTAAACAGGCTTTAAATTTTCTCCTCTATCATCACAGTGCAATAAAACAAAACAAAACAAAACAAACAAAAAAATCCCACAATTCTAGTTCCATCCATGTTGTCGCAAATGGCAAGATTTCATTTCTTTTGATGGGATTGGGAGGGAGACAAACCATAAGTGACTCTTAATCTCACAAAACAAACTGAGGGTTGCTGGGGGGAGGGGGTTTGGGAGAAGGGGGTGGGATTATGGACATTGGGGAGGGTATGTGCTTTGGTGAGTGCTGTGAAGTGTGTAAATCTGGTGATTCACAGACCTGTACCCCTGGGGATAAAAATATATGTTTATAAAAAATAAAAATTAAAAAAAAAAAAGAAAAAAATCCCACAATTCTGTAAAGAGAATGCAACTGCCAAAAAGACTCAGAAACAAGGGTGTGCAAATTAGAAAGACCGAGTTACAATACTACAAAATCACTGCTGGGGTTAATAAAAAAAAAATAGTAGGGATTGTTCATGATCAGGAATGCAAACACAGACCTTCTAACTAAGGATTCATTATGGAGCAGACTATGTCTCCTGGACACTGTTTGGAATTTATTTCCAAATATTTAGTGTGGAAGAAGCAAAGAAGATGTCAGAACCCTGGATAGATCCTGTTAAATTGGTTTAATAATGTATGTAATTTGTATACATTTTTGGCTAGGGAGTGTAGGCTTAGTCATCTGAAATTATTTTGAGAAGAATATGAAAAAGAAATAAAGTACAATATTATAAACATAGGCACTCATATCACTTCAAATTGATAAAGTAATTTTCAATAAATTCTTTTATCATTGTCAAAAACCCAATTAGGCACACTTGGGAATTATTGAATATAGATATTTGGACCCTACTTATTATTAGAGACAAGATTCTGTTACAATGGGTAAAATCAAGTGAGTAGATGTTGCTGACAAAGTGATGCTTTGAGTTAATAAGGTTTATTTCTTTCTAGTTCTGATTGGGCTATGGTGCTTAGGACTTAAGAGAGGGAAAATCACCGATGTTATTCTTATGTGCTATGCAGTAGAAAAAACCCCCCAAAAAGTCTTTCAGTGGGCATTTGGGATGATAGAAGTGTGAGGGCCCTAAAAGGCAACAGAAGCCAGAGCACTGGAGGCGTCTCCTGCTCTTTGTTCCATAGTCTTTTACCTTGTAGCTTTCATGGAAGGGATCCAGGACTCACTGAAATTTCAATGAGATTTGTGTTATTCATAAGAGTTTCATAATGCCCTTATAAAAATTCAAAGCAAACAAACTAATATAATGCTTTAGTTGGTTATCCATTTTTCCCCCTTTGGACCATGTGTTAGTTTGCTGCTCCCATAACAAAATAATGCAGATTGGGTGGCTTAAATTGGAATTTATTGTTTCATAGTTTTGGAGTCTAGGAATCTGAGATGAAGGTATCAGCAGGATTGGTTTCTTCTGAGATCTCCTTCCTTGGTTTGTAGATAGCCGTCTTCCTGTGGATTTAGGTAGTCTTCTCTCTTGGGATATCTATGTCCTAATCTTCTCTTTTTATAAGGACACCAGTTGTATAGGATTAGGGCCCACCCTAACGACCACATTTTAAACTTAATTACCTCTTTATTTTTTTTAAGAGTTGTTTATTTATTATTTGAGAGTTAGAGCTTGAGAGCAAGAAAAGGGGAGGGCAGAGAGTGTGTGTTTCGCGGAGAGGGTAGTGGGCAGAGGGAGAGAATCTCAGGCAGACTCGTGCTGAGCAAAGAGCCTGATGTAGGGCTCCATCTCACAACCCTGAGATCATGAAACCAAGAGAAGGATGCTTAACTGACTGAGCCACCCAGGTGCTCCTAAACTTAATTACCTCTTTAGAGATACTTTCTCCAAATATAGTCACGTTTAGAGTTTGGAGTTAGGGAGTTATGGTTTGAACATACCAATTTTGAGGGTGGAGCAGACACAATTCACCCCATAACAAATCACAGCTCAGACTGCTATAATCTTTCTAACTCCGAATTTGTGATCTTTCCTTTCCTACTGTTCTGCTATCCTGCCAAAGCTGGTGTATGACAACTCGGGGAGATGAGAACATCAGCTGGAGGTGATTAACAGAACTAAAGCCCACACCATCCTCATCACCTAGAGGAACGGAACACAAATGAAAAATTGTGATGGTAAATTTTTCAAAAGGGGCTGTAATGAGCAGATGACACTTTTGACCATTGTTCTCTGCTTTGTGAGCAGCTATCTCATCCGGTTTATGACATTAATAAAGCTGGTGTTTGGCATCATCTATTATGGCAGATTCCTGCATATGTACAAAGGTCAACATTCCATATTTAAAAATAAAAGAATGGTGCAGATTTTTTTACCTCACGAAATACCTCTGATGAATAAGACCGCGTCAGCATGCTATACTTCTTGGGGATGGTTAATGAGAAATTTGTGAGGCAATGTCTGGGTCTGCTTTCACAGTCACATTCATAATACGAGCAAAATTCTTTGGTTGAAAAGAAATGGGCAGTACAAGAGAGGAAAATGGATTAGCTTGTTTCTTCCTCTATTAGTTTGTTACTCACAACCAGTTGAATCTTGAGGATATTTTTGATTCTGATACCAGCATATTTCATAGCAGTAAAAGGGATATTGAAAAAAAAAAGAGCAGTATTTATTTATTTGGTGTCTACTTATGGGTCAAATGGTATATGAAGAATGCAGGGAAATGTAAGTCTTTGGTTCCTGGCTATTCTTCAGACTCAGCATTGACATTCCAGTTGGAGAAACAAGACACACAGGAAGAATTTAAACAACAGTGACAGCCTGAACCACAGCAGATAAGATAATAAATATGTAGTGCTAAATGAATGGAATAAACACTAAATTTTGTGGAAGAAGAGGTCTTTTCCAGCTGGGTGGGCAAAAGAAGGCTTTAGGAGGAAGAAAAAATTTGAGCTGAACGTACAAGGGAAAAAAGGGAATGTGTAGAAGAAGGAAAAGCTGATCTTGAAGGAGATTATTCGAGAAATTCTGAGGTTTAGAAATCATTGAAGTTTTGGGGCAAGAACAATGTGATGAAATTGCTGTCTTAGGAATAGTTTAGACACTGTTATAATAGTTAATGTGTGGAGTGACTAAGATTTGACATAGCAAGGTGGTATGAAAAAAGGAAGATAGCGTGGAGAGAAACTGGAAATAAAGAATGGAATAAATGCGGTAAACCTTGAGATGATGTAAGGGAGAGGAAAGAACTGAAGGTGATGTCTGTGTTGTTAAGCCTGAATGAGTCTGGGTGACCCAGAGAAGACTGATAGCATTAATGATTAATGACTTGACGAGTAAGGAGCGGACACTGTTTCTCTTTGAGAAGATGAAGTGTTTCACAGATGCAGCCAGATAGATGTTCAAGGAGGGGTATGCTGTGGGCAGTTGAACATGTAGGTTTGGGAGGCAGGAGAGCAGCTGAGAGGACCAAGACATAGAGAAGGATTACCCTCACTGAAGAAGGCAAACAGGGACTCTAACAGGAACATGATAGAAAAAGAAAACTTTAATTGTAGAAACAAATTATGTATTAGTTGTTAGGAGCAGAATTTTTTCTGCATTTCAGTATGTAAGAGTGGAACAAAACTTCTTTTGGTGGCAAATAAATGTAATATGGAATCTGATATATGTGACATTAAGAGAAAACTATGTATGCTAGTTTGTATTTGTTGAAGAAGCACAAAATAGCTATAATTTTTATGAATCAAATAATGTTTGAGGAAGGTGAAGGGAATATGATAAACATACATAGTGCATCTATGTATTTAGGTAAGGTACTACTATTGTTATTGTCAGTGCAATGGCTGTTATTGCAGTGGCTCAAGTGTTCAAATAAATATGATATTTCTAGTTTCCATTATGGGATGCCTGGGTGGCTCAGTCAGTTAAGCGTCTGCCTTAGGCTCAGGTCATGATCCCATGGCCCTGGGATTGAGCCTGCATCAGGCTCCCTGCTCAGTGAGGAACCTGCTTCTCCCTGTGCCTGCTGCTCCCCCTGCTTCTCTCTTTCAATAAAATCTTTAAAAAATAATTGCCTAAAAAAACTGAGCTCGTATTCATATATCTAAGGCATGATGTGACTTTTAGTTCATTCAGAATCTGATGATTTTGAATTAAATGCAACCCACTTTGACAAGTGCTTCTGAGTATATGCATGGCACTGCTGGGGTCATGGAAGTCTACCAAGATAAGTTAAACACTCCTTCCTTCCAGGAGTAAGGAAACAGTATGTGCTTGTTAAATATCTGCTTACCATGTGGGGCAGGCACGCTTGCTCTGCTCATGTTAACCTTCATCATATATGTTATCTTATAATCCAGTGGGAGATCAAGCACATATCACAATGACTCTAATATCAGCCAAGCCTCAATAAAATGATAGAGGTTAGTATGGGCAGCAAAGAGAATAATTGCAACTAGGAAGATCTAGGAGAACTCCTTTTATAGGGTAATGTCTAAGCTGGACTTTGACATATGAGCAGGAAAATGAATATTTTTTAACAGGACCATCCACGTGCCATGAAGGCAAAATCAGTTGCTAGAATAAATTGTCAGGTTATTAATATCAGATATAGGCAAAATCACTGAGAATTTATTTTGTTTAGTTTCTCAGTTCTAAACAAATAGCCAAATGCATTGACATCTTGGATGAAATGCTCCAAAATAATTTATGTACAGATATTAAATAGAACAGGATTTTTCAGTATTGAATCATTCAGAAGAGATTTTTTTTTGATCTGTGGTTAGTAAGTACGATGGTAAAACTTTATGTGGGTAGGCTCTGGTACTCAGTTGTTTGGGCAAACACTTGTCAAAATGCTACTGTGAAAGATCATTCACCAAGACCAGGAGGATTTATTCCTGGGATGCAAGGGTGATTCAATATTTGCAAATCAATGTGATACATCACATTAATAAGGGAAAGGATAAAAACCATATGGTCATTTCAATAGATGAAGAAAAAGCATTTGATGAAGTATAATATCCATTCATGATAAAAAACCCTCAACAAAGTAAGTTTAGAGGCAACATACCTCAACCTACTAAAGGCCAGAGAAGAGCTTGGGTGGCTCAGTTGGTTAAGCATCCAACTCTTGGTTTTGGCTCTGGTCATGATCTCAGGGTTATGAGATCAAGTCCCACCTCAGGCTCCATGATCAGTGCAGAGTCTGCTTGAGATTCTCCCCCTTTTCCTCTGCCCCTCCCCCTACTTTGTCTCCTTCTTTGTCTCTCTCAACAAAATAAATAAAGTCTTAAAAAAAAAAATAAAGGCCATATATGAAACACCCACAGCTGACATCACACTCAATGGTGAAAAACTGAGAGATCCCCCCTTAAGATCAGAAAGAAGACAAGGATGTCCACTCTAACCACTTTTATTCAACATAATACTGGAAGTCCTAGTCACATGCCTCAGACAAGAAAAAAGAAATAAGTATCCAAATTGCTAAGGAAGAAGTAAAACTTTTGCTATTTGCAGATGACATGACATTACATATAGGAAAACCCAAGGACTCCATCAGAAAACTACTAAAGCTAATAAATGAATTCAGTGGGGTGCCTGGGTGGCTCAGTGGGTTAAGCCTCTGCCTTCAGCTCAGGTCATGATCTCAGGGTCCTGGGATCAGGCCCCGCATCGGGCTCTCTGCTCAGCAGGAGCCTGCTTCCCCCTCTCTCCCTGCCTGCCACTCTGCCTGCTTATTCTCTCTCTCTCTGTCAAACAAATAAATAAAAATCTTAAAAAAAAAATAAAAAAAAATGAATTCAGTTGGGTCACAGGATACAATCAGCATAGAGAAATCTGTTGCATTTCTATACACTAATAATGAAGGAGCAGAAAGAGATTTAAAAAATCTCATTTACAATTGTATCAAAAATAATAAAATACCTAGTAATAAACTTAACCAAGGAAGTGAAAGACTTGTTACTCTGAAAACTGTAAAACACTGATGAAAGAAATGAAAGAAATTGAAGATGACACACAAGAAAATGGAATGATATTCCATGTTCATATATTGGAAGAACAAATATATATTGGAAGAACAAATATTGGTGTTTTTTTTTTTTAATTTTTAAATTTTATTTTATTTTTTTTTTAGTATTCCAAGATTCATTGTTCATGCACCACACCCAGTGCTCCATGCAATACATGCCCTCCTTAATACCCACCACCAGGCTAACACATCCCCCCACCCCCTCTAAAACCCTTAGCTAGTTTCGGAGTCTACAGTCTCTCACGGTTCAAAAAAAAAAAAAAATTGTTAAAATGTCCAAAGTACCCAAAGAAATATACAGATTAATACAATCCCTATCAAGATACCAACAGCATTTTTCAAGGAACTAGCACAAATAATCCTCAAATTTGTATGGAACCACAAAAGACCCTGAATAGCCAAAGCAATCTTGAAAAAGAACAAAACTAGAGGAATCACAACCCCAGACTTAAAACCATAAAAATCCTAGAGAGAGCACAGGCAATAATTTCTCTGACATCAGCCCTAGTGTCATTTTTCTAGATTTGTCTCCTGAGGCAAGGCAAACAAAAGCAAAAATAAACTATTAGGATTACACCAAAATGAAAACTGCACAGAAAAGGACAAAATCATCAAAAGTAGGAGACAATCTCTGAAAGGGAGAAGACATTTGCAAATGGCATATCTCATTAAGGGATTATATATATATAATGGATATATATATATATATATATATATATATATATATATCTATACAAATAACTCCTACAACTCAACACCAAGCAAACATATAATCCAGTTGAAGGGGAGCTGGAGTGCTGAGAGCAAGTTGTAAGGCATGTGATTTGTGAGCTTGGCAGTGGCATGGTCACAGAGTAGCATGTATATTCATAAACATGATCCTAGGAATCACACTTAATGTTTTCATTTTGTATTTTTTAGTTGGCTCTTCCTTCCACCTTTTGAGTAGGGTTTAAAATGAAAACAATTTATTTACACATCATACAAATAGTTGGTAATATGAAACTTGAGTGAGGAAACGATAAGTAATTTAGATAAGAATTTTTAAAGACTAGATATTTCAATTTTTTTTTCAAGTGCTAAGATAACATTTATTAATCAAGGCCAGCACATTCTGTAAGGATAGAGGGCAGAGAAATTTGGACCAATAACACTGCAAACACTAAAATGCATCATAAAATACTGGCAGGGAACATTGATGTAAGCCACATGAAAGGATTGAACAGTACAGAGTAATAATTGTGTGATCATCCTAAGCTCCTTTAGAAATCAATTTTTGCTTATAAAGGAAGCATGCTCTGTAATGTTTCCAGCCCAGCTTCATTTAGGAAGAGAAAATGAATTGCTCTGTTACTCTGGAGCCCTCACTCAGAGTCTCAAGTGTAAGTGTCAATGCCTAAAACCCATTTCCATAGTCGTTCTGGTCTTTGTGTGATTGCTCACACCAAATGGTATGGTTGAATAGACGCTGTATGTTTTTCATGTATTTTGATGATGTGAAATAGCACTTATTAAAAATTAAAAGTGCAGAATACAAAATAGTACATAACATCTGATATCTATTTTATAACAAGTTTGTGGCCTGAGTTTCTCTAGGCTTCACTACTCTAGCCTATGAGTGCAAATGAGGCTTCATGAATGGTTGTGTTATAAATGTCACTGTCTGTTGCCTCTGTTTGCATAATTCAGTCTGACCTGCTGTGCCTAGAAGGCCCTGACACTGTCCTATATGTACTTATAAAGAGTTACATCAATTGTCTTTACCTCAGATCTTTTTGTTGGTATCCAGGGCTTACAGAGTCCAAGGTGCTCAGGTTAGATCCAAGCTGGGACTGGCTATACATAAACACATGCAGATTCATACAGAAGACTGTCTAGAAGAAAGTATACCAACTGTTTTCTCTATGTGCTGAGATTATGGATATGTTTTTCTACTTTTTTGGGTATTTTCTAAAGTGTTTTTAATGAACCTTATTCTACTTTTAAAGAAAAACTAGATAAAGTAAGAGAAAATGGTGAGAGGAGCAAGGGAGTGGTATGGCGAGAGAGAGAAGAAAGAGTTTGAGGAAGAAAAGGCCGAAAGTAAACTTCATCTATTAGATCAAGGGAATGTGTCTTATGAATTATGCTAAAAATGTGGCAGAGTCATAGAAGGTTACCAGTTGCAGAAACATACATTGAACTGCTTGGAAACTCAATGTCTTGCTGGCAAGCTAGAGAACTAACAGTTTCAGCCTATCATTCTCCAACTGTGAGAGACAAGCAAGTCATTCTGCTCCTGTGGGTCTGACGTTCCCAGTTATAAAACAGAAGGTTTGAGCTCGGTCTAGTAGATTTCTTGCAGTTCGGTCATGTGATACCATTGTTCTTGTAGAAGCAACATTCTCTGAAGTCATATAGACACAGTGTGTGGATTGAGGGGGCCTAAGAATTCTACCTGTTCTAGGTAAGGTGGAAGTCTGGCTTGAGCAACAAGATGAATGCCAGATGAATGGTTTGTCTTTCCTGGAGGATGGTTGGAGATACGTGGGACCAATAAGAGTAGTCCTGTGAAGCTTAGTGGTATGTAGAAAAGAGGGACCAGCTGATGGTTAGAGCTGCAGGAGACTGAATGCTTGCACTCTTTCCTATTTCTCCTATTCAGTTCTGGTAAGATCTGGCCAAATGCGTAGAGACGGAGTATCCCCAGAATGTCCCTTGTGAAGGAGTATTTATTGTATATTAGTATTTCCTAATTCTAATGATCTCCATAGTCTGTCTTTATTTTCCTAAGAAAACTGACAACAACTTGCTGAAAAACTGAAATGATATGGCATCCATTTGCTCACGTTATTAAGTACTGCCCTTCTACACTTCACTTTCTATAGATCAGGAGGTGCCGTGACCGATAAAAGGAATTTTCTGGCCTGAGACTCAATATACCTAAGTGGTCAGCTCCTGAAATATTGATGGCTTAGTATTTTTCTTTTCCAGAGTCTCAGAACTTTATTTTTGTTGTGGGTTGGTATTTTTCCTGAAGGTAATTATGTATAATATTTAACTCTAGTTTTTTTTTAATTTAATGAATGAAATTAAATATTTCATTTGAAGTATTCACCAATTTTTCAAAAGCCAATCCATTCTCCTCTGAAAATCCAATTTCCTTAAGAAATATACAACTTGGTTGGCTGTTTCTTTCTTTCTTTCTTTCTTTTTTTTTCCTACAGAAATTCTTAACACTTCTATAATTTGAGGACATTTTGCAGTCTGTAGAGAGGACAAGTGTCTGGGCACATCTTCCTTTCCATGTGCTTTACTGTCATCCATCCAGCTCAGCTCTCTCCAACCCAGGGGGCAGCCTACAACAAAAAGCAAGAAGTTGAACAGAAAGAAACTGAGGAGTTTGTTCCAACATTAAAAAAAAAACACATATAAATAATATAAAATAGTGCCTTACTACTTACAGTTTATTCACATACATTATTTCATGTGAGCCCTTCATATGTGTTGAAATGGGTGAGAAGATCTCGCTGATTTGTGCTTAGCAATTTCCTTTGATCTACCTCTTCATGTCCTACATGTCTCTTCCATTTCCACAGTCATCATGCAATGTTATTTCTTCATTCAGTAAATGTATATTTAATGATATAACATGCTAGGCACTGTGCTAGGTGCTCAGATATAATAATGAAAAGACAAATACAGACTCTGTCTTCTTGGAGCTTATAATTAAATGTAAAAAATAAGCTTTGAACAAATTCCTTTGTCCATGGTCAGAAAGTGTTATTTCAGAGAAAATAAAGAGGGTTTGTGGAGCATAAAACAATGAGTCAGGGAGAGTGTATCATTCTGGATCCTAGCAGAATTCTACACAAAGAATAAGGCAATTTACAGAAGTGTCAACTTAGGCAAACCAGCAGTGGGTGCCGAATCATTTAGGGACAAGCAGTCATGGAGAAGTTATTATATACCTCATCTGGTAAGAACAATACCACTGAGAACAGGACACATTTTCTCCTAGAACCACAGAGCCGAAGCAGGGAAAGAGCAAGGAAAGAAATACCTTGAACTCTCTTTCTTTTTTCATTTGGCTCTCTTACAAGTGCTTTCACTGGCTATCCTAGCCAGAACCAGAGGGCAAAAGAACCCCAGAGAGATAGGTGGTATGTCTGAGCCTTCTGGGACACAAAATAGGGTATGAAAGAAGAGAAAAAAGAACTGGGGGGAGGGGAGAAGAAATGAAAATCACTATTACAATAAGCCTCCTTAAGAAAGAAGTGATTTAGGTTGAAATCTGAAGTATATAAGAATTAGCTAAGCTAGGGGTGGGGAAAAGGAGGGTTTCAAACACTGACCATGGCATGTTTGAATGTCCTGATGTGAGAAAGTGGACATGTTCAAGGAACAGAAAATACAGCATATCGCTGGTGTGGAACAAACCAGGAGAAGTGTAGCTTGAAATGAAATATCTCAGTGATTCAGGATTTTATCTTAAGAGTAGAGGGAAATCATGGAAGTCTTTGTGTAGAAATTGACCTGAGTCAATTTCACATTTTAAATAATTATTTTGGCTCCTATGTGAGGAGTAGTTTGGAGGGATCAAAAAACAGATGCACGGAGATCAACTAGGAAACTGTGAGAAACGGAGGTGATGAAGGGATTAAATTAAGTGGAAATATTTGAGGTATATTAAGTGGGAAGATCTTCAGGACTTGGGGATTAAGTAAGAATGGGTGGATGTGATAGGGAGTGGTCAAAGATGACTCTCAGGTGATTATTGCATGATAATGCCATTTACTAAATTAGAAACCACCCAGAAAGCAGCTTTGGAAGTTGGATATGAATTTGTGTCACTCATGGGTGGAGACATCAAGTAGAAAATTGAGTATGTAACCTTGGACCTCAGAGAGTGGTATCTGGGCTACAGATAACTGATGTGGGAATAACTGGCACATAGATGAAAATCACAGTCAAGACCATGAATAAGATTATCCAGGGAGAGAATGTCAACTTAAGGTATTAGAATAGAGCTCTAAGGCATGGGAGTTTTTAAAGATTCTCTTGAGAATGACTTTAGGAGATTGAAAAACATCAAAGGAGAAGCAAAGCCAAGGGCATACATTGTGGCAGCCAAGGGAACAGGAGGCTTGGAAGAAAGGAGGTACTCACCTGTGTGGCATTCAGGTTCTGCTTATCTAATGATGAACCCACTGCAGTAAACAATTTCTGTCCTTCCATTTCTAAGGTCTTCTTCTTTGGTCTTGACAGACACAGAGATGAAGGAATCATGTTTTGTTTTTATTTTATACTTTTATCTCTCAGAAACTTTAAAGTATTTTAAGCCAGAAACAGAAATTCTTACTTCAAAATCTTAAAGTTGTCTACTGATTAATTTTCCTCACTTTGGCTGTCTGAGAATAAGTATATAATTAAAAGTAGAATAAATAAAATAAGTATGGAATAAAATAATAGGAATAGATAGAAACATAAGTAAGTGTTACTATCTTTGCTACAGGAAAAACTGAGATGAGCAGCATACAACTAAAAGCAGGATGTGAAATCTGGAGGTACTGTTTGCTTTTATGAAAAGATACTTGCATGTACTGAATGAGAGGGTAAAGCATGCTGAGGACCAACGCTAGAACTTAATAGAGTGGCTGCATTAAAAAAAAAAAATTATTAACCTTCTACTCAAGGCAGATTGTTAAGCCAAGTTCAGAGCCATGATTGTGAAAACTAGAGATCCTGACATGGAGGGTGGAGACAATGAGTGGATACTTTCAAATACTTTGATTTCTCAGACTTCTTGAATCATCTGGCCAATTCTGGGGGCCCACAACTTCCTATTAAAAGCCAACACAATGACATCCTATATGGCAATGAAGAGACCTCTCCCCCAGAAGGCAACAGGTGCCTCTCTCAGGATCTGCTCCCTCCTCCCATTCTGTCAACTACTCCCAGAATTAGGGCTAATTCTCAGCACAAGCCAGTGAGGGCTATGCTGGGTATGAAACGGAGAAGAGACAGTAGCTGTAAGATGTAACCAACACATTCTGGGGGGAGCCAGGTATATGTGTGTGAGCTTGGATGTTGAGGGTGTTTGATCAAGGATACCAGAAGATAAGGTCTGATAAGTGCACCCAAAATACAGAATTTGACATTTTGGCAAGAACCTCAGGAGATGATGCACATTTATTATTAGGTTGGGTTCTTGAAGCATGGAAAAAAATCATAGCTTACAATTTAACAATGTGGAAATGCAGATTGCTAGGGACTAGAAGTCATCAGGATTTGGATAAGCTGGGATGGATGAGTAGGTTTCACAAGAAGGCCTGGAGGACACACCATTTACCAAGGCCACAAAAGTTTACCAGTGAGACAGGCACAAGGTTCATAAGAATTTCCATGGTAGTTGTCCTCCATAGGCCAGGGCTGACAGTAGGTGAGGTTGTTCCTGAATGTGGCATGCTGCTAAAAGTAGAGATGCCTGAAGCATAAAGACCAGGTGGTGACATTTCACTGCCAGACCCCAGAAGGTTGCCATTATAGTTCCAGTTGGCAAGAATGGAATGGCAGCCAAGGTGGCCTGACCTGCAGAGAAGTATGGAGATGATTAATAGCACACAGTGTTTCTAGATGGGTAGCCAATGAGACTATCACTCAGTCTATATGAGAAGAAATCATGGATGATTGCCCTAAGTTGATTATAAAAAGTCACAATCTCATTTCTAGTTTCTAGACCTGAGCCAGTTTGCAGATCTAGAATCTGCTGACTGGAGAGCCAGGAGCTGTAAGATGATAGAGAGTCATAAGGCCATGTGAATACTGAAACAATCCTTCATAAAAAAGAAGCAGTGCAATTGGAACCAATAAAAAGCAAACTGGGAGCACATTGCCTGGACCCCAAAGTAGACACCTCTGTTGCACCATCACCTTGTTTCCAATCCATGCCTATGATTGTATTAGGGATTCCAATCGAACACCTGAAGGAAGTGGGAAAAGCATGAGCTTGGTTAAGGGTAAGACAGCTTGATATATGGGCTCAAGTTGAAAACAGAGAGCAGCGACAGTAAAGACCACTCAGAGGTAGGCTTGGAAGATAAGGTGAAGGGAAATTGTTCCCAATGGGCAAGACTTCAGATGGTGTACCTGGTCAAGGTTACTCACTATTTTTGGAAAGAGAAATAGCCTGAGATAGAAAATATATGGACTCTGTTGCAGTGAACGCTAGGTTCAAAAGACAGATGAATCACAGAACTGTACTCTTGAAACAAAAAATACATTATATGTTAATTAATTGAATTTAAGTTTAAAAACTCCACAAAATTATAAGCTAACTATAAAATAATAACTTTAAAAAATTTCAAAAAAGAAAATATATGGTCTCATGGACATGGTGAATAGTCTGGCTGGGAGTGAGAAGATGTTTGATGACAGGATTCTGGATTAGAGAAAGTGGATGGACATACGGGAGTGGCCATGAAGTATAAAGATTTTTGTTACTCACCAGAGAGCATCCACCACAGAAGAAGTACTAAACTGAGAAGTATGCAAAACTATTTGGACTGTGTATGTCACCAGCCTCCATCATTGGCCAGCCCAGTGTTGTCATAATAGGCAAATGAACAAAACGGCAATGGCACCAGAGATGGAGGTTACATATGGGCCCAACAGCTGAGACTCAAACTTACTGATCTAAGTACGGCTGCTTTTCTGAGACCTTTCCCTGGCACCATTCCTTTGTGTGGTACTAGGTTCTGGGATCAGGAAGTAGAAGCACTAGTGATTGCATTTATTATTACTCCCCATGATGTCGTGGAGGACTTCGTGCTTCTCCTTCCTATGCCTCTGGGCTTTGCAGGGATAAAGGCTTGATTTCTAATTTCTGGGGTCTCTTCAACCAGGGAACCCAGAAAGCATCTCCTTTAATTCTAAGCTGTGGATGTTTCCAGGGTATTTTGTGTTCCTTGTGTCCAGAGACTGGCAGGCAAAAAATATCACTGTCTTGGCAGGGGTAATTGACACTGATCATTAGGGGGAAAAAAGAGACATGGAAAAACGTGTAGAATCTAGGGTGATCTATTTGGGTACATCTTGGCATCCTTTTGTCAACTGTGAATACAAATTTTGGCAAACCTGGAATAAGCAATCATGGGGACCTCTCAGGGTCTGGGTCACACCACCCAGTAAGCTAGCAAGACCACCAAAGGGGGCTCTGGAAGGTAAAAGGAACCTAGAATGGATAGTGAGGAGGGAGATAATGTGTGAAGTTTGGTCCTGAGACCAGCTGCCACAGTGGGGTTTGTGGTTAGTTTTTCTTCTAAGATTCCCTCAAGAAGAGAGGTTCATCAAAATTCTGGAGGAGCTGCTCCCTGAATATATATGGTGAAGTGGACGTGAATTGGACAGAGTGAACTGTGGTAGAAATGGATATGTGCCATCAAGTTCACCCTTCAAGGCGAGATTCACTGTCCAATTCTTGGGTAACTTGTTCAGTTACCCAACTGGTAGCTCTTTCAGATCTGCCTCCATTGCAGACAATACCTCCCCTCATGTTAGGTCCTTCCCAGGGTATCTTACAATCAGTGATTGAAAGAGGCCGGAGTGAAAGTCATGTCAAGTTGGGTCTGCACGATGCAGGACAACTGAGATGGGCAATTGTTGGTTCAGAGCTCCCTAGCAGATTGCAAAATCTTCATCAGGTTGTCAGTCTGGCTTTCCCCCCTGCCCAATCTGCTTCCTCCCCTACCTTTCATAGGTAATGTGATACACAACTCACTCTTGATTCACATCTCATCCCTAATCCCATTTAAGGTTCTGCTTTGAGAACCCAACCCGTGAGGAGAAAGTTCCTATTCAAGGTTAATATAGAAGTTCCCAAGTAAATAAAATGTCTCATTTTATGTAAAGTTCATGTGTTCTCTGGCTCAAATAATTAGCAATCCTTTTAGAGCCTATCTTATTATTATTCAGGGATTTTATATATCTTTTATTGCTAACTCTGTTGGAAATATCAATAAAATCAGTTCATAGTTTAGAACTATCAGTTCATAGTTTAGAATTATGGTTCTTTAGACCAACTTTTTACTGGATTTTTTAAAATCTTTCATATATTGTTACATTTATCCTTTATTTTGAAGGATTTCTGTAAGGGTGAGTTTACTTAATAGTGACTCATTCATGCTTGAATTAAGAATGAGGAGTAATGTGAAGATCCTGAGGTGTTGCTGTTGGGTGTGCAGACGTTTATGATGAGATAATTGGAAAATCGAGGGTTTAGAGTCAACAAAAATCTGCCTGAAGTGATGCCTCTTTTTAAAGTTCTTCACGGTATTATTTTCATTTCAAAGAGGTCTATTGTTGGTTCAATAATTTTTACTACATCTTCTAATAGTTTAAAAATGACAGTGAACAGTTCTATTTCTTAAAATTTTATTTGGAAATATTTCATAGTCACAAAAAACTGACAAGAATAAGAATAGCACAAAACTACCTGTATATCTTTAACTCAAATTAATCTGTTCTTAACATTTTACTCCATATACTTTATCACTGGCTTGTGCCCCCCCGATACACACACACACACACACACACACACACACATACACACACTCATACATACGCACATACCATTTATTCTGAACCATTTAGGGGTCAATTGCATAGTCTTTTCCCCTAAATGCTTCTGTATTGTTTCTTAAGAATAAGAATATCTGGGGTGCCTGGGTGACTTAGTTGTTTGGGAATCTGACTTTGGTTTCTGCTCAGGTCGTGGTCTCAGAGTCATGAGATCAAACCCCATGTTAGGCTGTGCTCAGAGAGGAGTCTGCTTGAGATTCTCTCCCTCCCCTCCCTGCTTTCTCTCTCTCTAAAATAAAATAAATAAATAAAATCTACACAATATAGTTACAACTTCAGGAAATTCAACATTAATACAATATGTTTGCATAATGTATCTTCCATATTTCAATTTCATCATCTGATCTAATAATTTCATTATAATATTTTTCCACAGTGTAGAATCCAGCTTAGGATCATGTGTTGCATTTAGTTATAATGTCTCTCAGGCATTTTAATCCATGGTCTTTCTTTGTCTTTTAATGGTATTGATGGTTTAAAAAAATTTTTTTAAGATTTTACTTATTTGAGAAAGAGAGAGGAGAGATCATGAGCAGTAGGGGGAGAGGGAGAAACAGACTCCCCACTAAGCAGGGAACCCGATGCAGGGCTCGACCCTGGGACCTTAAGATAACCTGAGCTGAAAGCAGAAGCTTAACCAACTATGCCACCCAGGCGCCCTGGTATTGATATTTTTAAAGAATACAGTATTTTTAAAAGAAAATATTTCTGACTTTGGGTTTGTCCAACATTTTCTCATGTTTGCATTTAGGTTGTATATTCTTGGCTGGAACACTTCATAAGTGATGTTTTACCTTCTCAGGGTGTTGCATCTTAGGTCCATCATGCCCATCTGCTCCTTAATGGTGATAATTAACTTGCGAACCCAGTCAAGATGTTCAATTCCTGACTGAATAATCACCATCTTTCCCTTGTAATTAATAAGCAATCTGGGGAGACACTTTGAGACAACACAAATTTAATAAAAATTTCCTCGTTGGTTTAGTGCCCATTGATGGTGCTGAACCAACCTTTAATAGGATGGCTGCAGAATGGTGGTCTGCCAGCTCCAGCACTTCTGCATTTTCCCATCTGCACTTGGCATTTTCCTTTAAGCAAAAACCCACTGTTCTTTTTCATTAATGGATTTATCCTTCCTCTCTATTTTAGAAAATGAATCATTGATTCCAACTTTTTCAGGAGCTTGTAATTTATTACTGCCCTTAATTATTTTAGTGCTCAAAGTATCACAGATATGACTATTGGGAGTCTCACTGGGAGCTTCTGTGTCTTGGGACATGTACCTTCATTCTTTGACTACTTTCTTACTTTTTCGTGTAAAATATTCCAGGTTCTTCTTGTAATCCACATTGTTCAAGTTCTGAAATTAACCACTTTTTTGAGGGGATGTGGTAGGTTTGTTTTTGCTTTGTTTGTTTTTTTAAATAGGGGATGGTATTAGTGATCAAGGTCTGGGTGCTAGATGTGCTCATTGTTGTTGGGGTGTATTTGTTTCTAATCCCTAGGGGCAGATCTAGAAAATGTATGTTCACATGCACACATATAAATACATAACATACACATACACATACATATGGATTTAAGGTTTCCATAACTGTAAGAGAATAAATATGTATTATTTTAAGCCACCAATTTTGTGGTTATTTGTTACAGCAGCCATAAGAAACTAATACAATTGTCTTCTAGTTTCTTTTCACTGAGAGGAGATTCTAGGTGCAATCAGTTTGTTCTTATGCACTGCCCCCCTTCAGCTCACTTCCTCAAGTATTGTTTGAACTTCCACTGTGTGTGAGAACTGCCCAGATGTTGGGCATATAAACATACATACGACGTGGGTACTTGCACTAAATGTACAAAGTAGATGGTCGTGCCAAGGGAGACATCAGTTCTGCTTGGGGTGATGAAACTGGGGGAGGGGAATCCAGGAAAAAATCCCATAGAAGGAGGTTATCCTGCCAGGCAAGATTGCTGCCTTCCTGCTGTATTTACCCTCCACCTACAGGCTCAACACAGATTTTCTTCTTGACCCATGGCCCCATCCTGCTCAACTTCCCACCAAGACACCTAGAATTTGACACATTCTTTTTTTTTAAATTTTTTAAATTTTTTATTTTTTATAAACATCTATTTTTATCCCCAGGGGTACAGGTCTGTGAATCGCCAGGTTTACACACTTCACAGCACTTGACACATTCTTTTTCCCTAGGCTACCTATGCATGACCTGGCTCCTTAGGAACCTTACAAGACTACCAAAGGGGTGGTCTTTGATGAAGTTTTGATGAAGTTCTCTCCTTCTCTCTGTCTGACTGGCTCCTAAGCCATTTCAATCCTGCCTCTGCCCCAAACTCAGGTGACACCTTCACTGTACTCATCTTTGGCAAGGGACTTTGACTTCAGCTTCTCATGAGGCATTCTTTTCTCTGACAGCTGTAGGCAGTTTGCAGCTTCTCAGCTGTAATAGATCTTACCTTCTATCTTAAAACATTAAATATTATCTGACTTAAAGTGATTAGTATGTCTACAGAAAAATTGTGAGGTTTTTCATACCTTCAAAAGGATAAGTTCTTTTCTACATTTTATCCATATCCATCATAATGAGTTGCATGTTGTAACCCTTTGAAAACTGTTTTGTACTCACTGTTTTTGCTGTAGAGTCAAAGTTCACAATCAAGAGGACTGACCACTATAGTCTCAGTGGGCTCACTCCCTCATCCCGGCTGCATAGGGAAGGGAATGGCTCTCTCAGAGGCCAGCCAGGATGAAGCTAGCTTTTCAAGAGAGATGCAGGAAACCAAGTAAGATCAACACATATTGGGAATGTCGATTGAAAAACAGTACCTCAGAGGCAAATCGCTAGGTATATTTATTTCAAAGCAAAACAGCAATGTGGTGATGAATGATTGGTGAGATGGCTTAGTATTTATGATCTCTGTCAGAAAAATGAGTTCTCTCTGTAGCTTTCAGTTTTGGAGGAAGTCACCCTGTTGATGGGAGGGTCTGAAATTCTGATTTCTGACTTCTGGTTATGGACAACTATCTTTGAGAATCCCTGCCTACAAAACAAGAGCAATGTAAACCTGGGGCAGGTGTTAGGGCCCACATAGTCACTTGGAACAAACCTGTGCCTGAATGAGACACATCTGTCCTTGGACATTTGTTTCTGGAAACAGTAAACCTAGAATTCTGAAAGAACAATGAGAATGACAAACAATACAGGGGAGGAGGGGATGAAAGAGTATATATTTACTTGACATGGGGAAGAAAAGAGCCCTTAGATATTTTTAATATTTTAGGTTCATAGCTTTTCAGAAGTGACATGCCAAATTTCCAATCTCATGTTTTCTATTTCTGTGTTGTGTAGGAGAGGAGTATGGGGTAGAGAGAGTAGAAGGGAAATGCTCTTGGAAGCCCATTCTTGTGTTTGTTGAGAGGGAAGTGATAAATCTTGCTATCTCATGGCTCATAATATACCTGCGAACTTCATGCAATTTGGGGAAAAAAGGAGTAAGAAGCAACCAACTCAGGCCTGCATACGGCCTCACCTGCTCCTGGTCTTCCCTTTCTCAGAAGATGGTAATCGTTTTCTTCTCAGATCAGAAACCTTCGAGTCATTCTTGACATTTCCTACACCTTGTATACATTCTATTTGTAAATCTTGTTGACCTTGTCTTAAAAAGATTTCTGGAGTTTAACCACCACTCACCAATCCTACCACTCTGACTCTTGTGGTGGACTTGGTCTTGATCCCTGGTCTCGATTGTGCTTTAGCCTCCTTACTGGTCTCCTTGCTTCTAGCCTTGCCCATTACAGTCCCTTCTTAAAACAGTAGCCAGAGGGATCCATGTGAAAAGATAAATTGTGTCCTGTCATTCCTATACTGGAAGCCTTGCAATGGCTTCCATTTGGCTCAGTTGATAAGACAATTTCCTTTCAAGGGTCTCTAGGCTCTAGCCCACTCTATTACTCTGTCCAACTTCCTGTTGTTCCTTGAATTCACTAAGTATGTTGCTGCATTAAAGCCTCTGCTGTTGGGGTGCCTGGGTGGCTCAGTGGGTTAAGCCTCTGCCTTCAGCTCAGATCATAATCTCAGGGTCCTGGGATCAAGCCCCGTATCAGGTTCTCTGCTCAGCAGGGAGCCTGTTTCCCCTTCTGTCTCTGCCTGCCTCTCTGCCTACTTGTGATTTCTGTCTGTCAAATAAATAAATAAAATAAAATTTAAAAAAGCCTCTGCTGTTCCTTTTATCTGTAACATTCTTCCTTCAAACATTTTTATTGTTTATTTCTCACGTCAAAACTCTGTGGAGTCAAAAATCAACTTATCAATGAAGTATTTCTTGGTCACCCTTTATGAAACATTAGCTCTCCCTCTCATTATCTCCATCCCTTTTTTACTGCTTTATTTATTTCCAGAGCACTTTTCAGCATCTGGCATACTATTTATTTTCTTTATTGTCTGTTTCCGTATTAAATTAAAGCCCTTTAGGACTCCCTGCTTCTTTTATTTATTATTATATACTCAACACTTGAAAGAATGTCTGGCACGTTTTCAGTACTCAGCTAAATAATGGAGTAAATAATCCCCATGGGGAGGATCAAGTTAGGGACCTATAAAACTAAATTCTAGTATGAAATATGTAGCTAAGAATAAGGGAGAGAATTTCCTGTTAATGAAATAAGTTCAATAAATGCTCAGATATACCAAGGGATCTCTTCATGTCTTTAAAAGGATGAATGATTGTTATTAAATTTCCACAATTTACTGTTCAGTAATCACCCCAACATAAAATTTTAATCCTAGAAATTTTAACAGGTTTTCCTCATAAATCTGGAATTCTTAGGTGATGAGGATTCTAGACAAAGGGAATAGGGGATCCAGAGCTCCATAACCAAACAGAGTGGCATTCATGTTTCTCTAAGTAGCAGTTACATTTTTCATGATGAGTCTAGGAGGATCATAACCAGTAAGGAGATTGAAGCAGTCATCAAAAATCTCCCAACAGACAAGAGCCCAGGGCCAGATGGCTTCCCAGGGGAATTCTACCAAACATTTAAAGAAGAACTAATTCTCCTGAAACTGTTCCAAAAAATAGAAATGGAAGGAAAACTTCCAAACTTATTTTATGAGGCCAGCATTATCTTGATCCCAAAACCAGAAAAAGATCCCATCAAATATCCTTGATGAACACAGATGCGAAAATTCTCACCAAAATACTAGCCAATAGGATCCAATAGTCCATTAAAAGGATTATTCACCACGACTAAGTGGGATTATTCCAGGGCTGCAAGGTTGGTTCAACATCTGCAAATCAATCAATGTGATACAATACATTAATAAAAGAAAGAACAAGAACCATATGATACTCTCAGTAGATGCTGAAAAAGCATTTGACAAAGTAGAGTATCTTTTCTTGATCATAACGCTTCAAAGTGTAGGGATAGAGGGTACATACCTCAATATCATTAAAACCATCTATGAAAAACTCACAGTAAATATCATTCTCAGTGGAGAAAAACTGAGAGCTTTTCCACTAAGGTTAGGAACACGGCAGGGATGTCCATTATCACCACTGCTATTCAACATAGTACTAGAAGTCCTAGCCTCAGCAATCAGACAACAAAAAGAAATTAAAGGCATCCAAATTGGCAAAGAAGAAGTCAAACTCTTTGAGGTGATATGATACTTCATGTGGAAAACCCAAAAGACTCCGCTCCAAATCTGAGAGAACTTGTACAGGAATTCAGTAAAGTGTCAAGATAGAAAATCAATGCACAGAAGTCAGTTGCATTTCTATACACCAACACCAAGACAGAAGAAAGAGAAATTAAGGAGTCGATCCCATTTACAATTGCACCCCAAACCATAAGATACCTAGGAATACCTAACCAAAGAGGCAAAGAATCTGTACTCAGAAAACTATAAAGTAGTACTCATAAAAGAAACTGAGGAAGACTCAAAGAAATGGAAAAAGTGTTCCACGCTCACGGATTAGAAGAAAAAATATTGTGAAAATGTCTATGCTACCTAAAGTAATCCACATGTTTAACGTAATCCCTATCAAAATCCCATCCCTTTTTTCAAAGAAATGAAATAAATAATCCTAAAATTGATATGGAACCAGAAAAGACCTTGAATAGCCAGAGTCTGGGAGGATCAAGATCAGTGGCACAACAGTCAACACTAGAAGTGACAACAGGCAAGTGACCTCTGTGATAGCTAAATGCCCGGTGAAGGGCAGGCGACTTGGACATAAGGATGATGAAGATGATGAGGACTCTGTTCTCAGAAATTAGTGTTGTAGGAAAGGGAATTTGGTTCCACTCAACTTGATTTTTCAGTTTCCACAGAGTTCCAGACCACAGATATCTGGAAGTAGGAGATTAATCCAAATACAGTTTAGCAATTCTAAATATGTGCGCTTTAAGGGGTTATATTTTCATAGGTCCCAGTCAAGTGGTAGACTGCAGAGGGACTTGCTGTACTCAAAAAGCCCCTCTCTGTTTTTTTTTTTTACACTTAATTTTTAATGCAAAAATTTTCATAAATACAATAAGAGAAAATATGGTAATGAGCTACCATGAACTCATCATTCAGCTTCAAGGATTACCACACTTTGCCATTTTCAGAGCCCACTTAAGATATCTCCACTTTGCACTTAATATGACTTTGCATTTCTGTGTGAATAGTAGATGATTACATCCTGACAAAATAAAGGCACCGCAGCTGACTGAAAAGTCAACTACATAAAAATTTAATTACCTCACTCATTGTGACACATTCTTTTTCTTTAAAAATGGTTTTACTAGTTATAAATGATGTATCAGGCATAGGTTCACATGCAAAGAGCTCCAGCTTGGTGGCTTGTTCTGCTGAGTACAAGAAGAGAGAATGGAAAGTGCATTCTTAGATAAATGAGATGCAGAGAGAGTTGAAAAAACCCTTAAAAAGTCATTATTGTTTCATATAGATGAGTATTTATGATAATGACTATATAAGGTATGAGCATTTCAGTGGGAAAACAAATGTAGGTTTTTAAGCGAGAAATAGAGAATGTAGAATATTTAAGAAGGCATCATGGAAGGTTCTGGGCCAGAACATACTTTGTGTAACCCCTAGCTGTGGGCTGAGGAGAGTGATGCTATGGTGTTGGGGTTGCTCATAAAACCGTTGGTGTGCTTCCTCACGCAGCTCTTGTAGGTGTGGGTCTGATGAAGTCAGAGAATAGCAGGTCAGTCAGAGATGGTGCAGTTGCCTCTAGACAGGTGCTTTTGATGAACAGATCTTGGAGAAATTGGCTTTTGTCTGTATTTGGTTTGCTCTACTTAACATTTTTAGTGGGGGCAATCTTATGGTAGTATAGTAATTTGTAAAGCATTTATAGAACTGATTCATTCTTAAATAAGGCCAAGTTGTTGAATAGCTTGTCAGCATTTCCAGACTTAGAATTTCCAGTCAAAGAATAACTTATTGCTCTATAACAATCAGCCATTTTTAAATAAGAGGGTTTAGAGTATTGTAAATTAGCATAAAAACAGACCTATTTTCGGATATCTAGAGGTATATTCATTTTAAGTCCTAAAAGTTGGCACAGAAAATATCCTTTTTCTAGCTTACAGATATTGTTTATATGATTAAGGGTTTTAACAATTTTTAAATTTTTTTAAAAAATTGTATTCTTTTTTTTTTAAAGATTTTATTTATTTATTTGACACAGAGAGAGAGAGAGAGCACGAGTAGGCAGAGAGGCAGACAGAGAGAAAGGAGGAAGCAGGCTCCCTGCTGAGCAGAAAGCCCCATGTGGGGCTTGATCCCAGGATGCTGAGACCATGACCTGAGCCGAAGGCAGAGGCTTAACCCACCGAGCCACCCAGGTGTCCCTTTTTTTTCAAAATTTACTTCTTTGACAGACAGACAGAGAGAGAGAGACAGTGAGGGAGAGAATACAAGTAGGAGGAGTGGGAGAGGGAGAAACAGGCCTCCTGCTGAGCAGGGAGCCTGATGAGGGACTGGATCCCAGGTCCCTGGGATTGTGACCTGGGCCAAAGGCAGACGCTTAATGAATGAGCCACCCAGGCACCCCCAGTTTTTCTTTTTATTCAGTTTTTTAAAACTGTAAAATATTCTAGGTGTGGGGGGGTATGTTTATCATAAAATATTCACATTTGATCATTCACAATATTTTTAATATAAAAGAAAATACGTACTAAGACAAAATTCATCTATTTTAATGAGATAGGAAGCTATGATGAAGATGGGACATTTATTAACCAGGGCTCAAATGTAAATTAAACAGTATAAATGATATATCTCAGTAAGATCTTTAAGCTATTAAACTACATAAGGAATTTTATATTGCATGAAATTTCTCAGAATTAAAATCAGAAAAGTTTTTTTTTTTTTAAAGATTTTATTTATTTGACAGACAGAGATCACAAGTAGACAGAGAGGCAGGCAGAGAGAGACGTGGAGTCAGGCTCCCTGCTGAGCAGAGAGCCCGATGCTGGGCTCGATTCCAGGACCCTGAGATCATGACCTGAGCTGAAGGCAGAGGCTTTAACCCACTGAGCCACCCAGGTGCCCTTCAGAGAAGTTTTAATGGAACAAAAATCCAAAGATTTTCTGGTGGAACTTGAAATTTAATGATAAGCAACAAAGTTCTTTGACATGGGGATCTAGAGTTATGGACTTCTTGTCTGTGTATGGTATCATTAAAAACTTGCTGGGCTAGAGTGAACCCATCTAGGTTCTATCCCCTGCTGTGCAAATTATCGTGGGAGCTTGGTTGTGATTTGATTATATAAGATATAACGATTTTTAAAATTCTGTTTAGTTTCTAAGAAATTGTGAACTCCTCAAACAGAATGTCCTCTGCTAATTTCTTCTTTGCTTTTCTTCCCCCACATCCCTCACTTTTGGTCATGCTCTCTGGCTGTCACTACTTAGGACTTTAATGAAAGTTTGGCAGACCTAGTAAATGATTTCTAGCTGGAAACTTGGAATGTCCAAATTGTGCTGTGTGAAAACCCTTCTTTCTGTGAATTTCTCAAGGGAAAGTTATAAAAGGAAATTGAATACTTAAAAACAATGATTTAGGATGTTTATTTCTCAAATTGTAATGTAGTACCTTTAGCATTCCTGAATATGGCTTAGATTTGAGGTCCTCTCTTCACTAAAACCTAGATCTTAAATCCTGTTTCAATGAAGTACCTAAAAATGAAACAATGAAAGTGTCTAAGTGCTCCTGATAGAAACAGAAGAGAAAGCAAGCAAAGTGGTTTCGTTTTTCTACTTGTGAAATTTAGCATCAACTCTGTTTAAAGAGTTAGGATGACTTTTGAACAAATAGCAACCTTCTCCACAAGTGACTCCTGTGCGATCCGTGTTTTAGAATCTGACCCCACCAGATTTCATTCTCTTGGAAAAAGTGGGAGTGGCCCAGATATCTGCGTCCCTTACAACTAATCCTGCTCAAATCCTGTGAAGAGTAGAACTTAAGTAAAATTAGTGGTCTGTGTGCTTCTAGTATGGTTGAGTAAGCTTCTACGAGATTGAACTTCCCACTGATAACTATAATCTTTGGGGAAAATAAAAAGATCAACCACATGAAGGCACTAATTAAACAAAGGATGCAGATTCTGGGGGGAAGTTAGCATTTGGGCAAAAGGAATGATATGATGAGAATTTTCTTAATTTTATGGGTTATAGATTGAGGGTAGATTCTAGTCAATGCTACATGAGGTGACCAAAACTCTTACAGAAAACTTGTCACCCTGTTGCTTAGAAGAAAGAGTTCATGGCAACCAGAAACCATTGAAAAGCAAGAGTAGAATTTTAGAAAAGCAAGAACCAGAGAGGAAACAAATTCTGTGTATAAACTTTGTACAAACCTCTGATCCTTGAATCACACATGTGCATAGGCAGCCCACTGAAGGATTAAAAAAGCTGAATAAGTTTTGAGTTCCTGTTCAAGACACAGAATTTACAGTTTTAGTCCAACCAAGTTGACTGATTTCTAAACCAAAATAATCAACACTCATCAGAGGACTATAGCAGAGCTCAGTGTCCAGTACTTAACATTAACAATGTCAGAGTACAATTCAAAGGTTCTTTTCAGAGAACAAGAAAATATATACCATTCTCAAAAGAAAACGCAATCAATAGTTACCCTCATGTTGGTAATAGCAAACGAGAATTTTAAAATAGCTCTTATAACTGAGCTCAATGACATAAAGAAAAATAGGCTCAAATGTATCAAAGATAGAAATTATCAGCAGAAAAATAAACATTTTTATAAAAAGCCAAATGGAAATTCCAAAACTGAAATATATAATGTCTGGGTTAAAAAAAATTACTGGACAGACTTAACAGCAGAAGAAAGAGTTGGTCAATTTGAAGATTGAAGTAAAAAGACTGATGTCAGTATACTTAATTGCTTACAGAATTTACTATAATCTTATATCTTCATCACCAAGCTATAAAATCTTTGCAGAATTAATATTAGCTCCAGTGCCTTACTCAGAGAATATGCCCTGTCATTTATCTGTAAGGAGAATAGTGAACCAAAATAGTGCAGTTAGCATAAACCAATTAACTAATCAGCTAGAGGTTGATATAGATTTCTCCTTATTTTAAAATCACTCAAGCTCTTTTAGGATTTTCATAATTAACTGCTTTAATTGGTATGGATGTTCATAAAATCCAAGCATTTTCCAATTAAAACCCCCTATCATACTTAATTTTTAGCTCTTCAGGTATTTTACAAGAATGAATCCCAGGGAATACCAGTAGCTGAACTTTATGGATTGCTTACATCACTATTCCTCACAGTAGTCTTAAGAAGCAGTTATTTTAATGCCATTTTTAGAAATGAAGAAACTGAGACTTTTTAACGATGCTTTACATATATTGGAACATAGCTGGTAAATCGTGATGTTGGGATTTAAACCAAGGCTCTGAAACCAAAGGCCATATGCCTCTCCAGTCCTTACCTGTTTTATAATCAGAGTAGTCACAGTAGCAATAATGAGATTCCACAAACCTCATACACAGGAATTAAAGCTGTGCATCTTTAATTATAAATGATTCTAACCTTTGTCAGTTATTCAAATTTAATCTATGCCAGTACTGTCCAGAAGCAAAACATTTAATGAAGTGTGGCTAACAACTATAAAAACTACTTGTCTTCATAATGTTTTTACATTGTTTCAGTGTGAACTCTGCTCAGGATTAACAGATATTCTTGAACAATTTATCATCTCTAGGTTACGTACAATGATGCTTTCTCTGACTTTAGGGCTACAAAATATATTAATTATGATGATTAACTCACAGTGTATATTGAAAATGCAAATTAACTAATAAGGATTCTATGCTATGATAAATTTTAATTAAAAAACAGGTAATGAGGTCATTATATGCATTTGTAAAAAGATCTTTAAGACTGCTTTTGTTTATTCAAGAATATTTTAATTCTCTGTTACAATAATCCATAGTATGTTTTAAATAGTCTGTAAATGCAGTAAATGACAGTGGTATTCTCTCCTTTTTCCCTCCACCTCTCGTCCTACTTCCTAGAAGTCACTTCCTTTAACTCTTTTAGCTATTTTCCATGGTGCTAATCTATTTTTCTGAATAATATAGATATTTTGCTATTTTCTAAATTTATTGAACACATTGTCTATTGAACTTAGCTCATCTGTGGAGAAGGGCTATTTGTGTGTGGTTGTTTGGATGAGATAATAAGCTTCTAAAAATATTATATAAATATTAGCCAGGATACAGAGGAACTGGAACTCTCACACACTGCTGGTGAGAATGTAAACCAGTATAAGTGCTTTGGAAGAAATTTGGTCATTTCTTAAAAAATTAAGTGTATACCTACCATGTGATCCAGCCATTTCTTGCCTGGATATTTACCCAAGAGAAAGGAAGGCATATGTTCACTCAAAGACTGTACATGAAGGGTCGTAGCAGCTTGATTTGTAGTAGTCCCCAACAGGAAACAGCCCAAACGTCTATCAGTAAGTGACTGGAAAAAACTGTGGTATATCCACAGGAAGAAATAGTACTCAGTAATAAAAATAAATCAACTACTGATACAAGCTACACTGTGGTTGACTCTGAGGTATTTATGTTGAGTGAAAGGATGCAGACAAAAAAGAGAACATACTTTAGAATTCCATTTGTGTAGAATTCTAAGAAATGCCAACTATTTATGATTAACAGAAAGCAGATCATTGGCTGCCTGGGAGTTGGGAGGAGGCAAAGGAGGCAGGGATTACAAAGGGACGTGAGAAAATTGGGGGGAATGTGGGATACGTTCATTATCTTGACTGTGGAATTAGTTCCATGACTGTATATAGATGTCAAAACTTACCAAACTGTACAGTTCACATGTTTGCCATTAATTATTTGTGAAGTATATCTCAATAAAACTTTTGAAGCTTATTTCAAAAACTCTAAAAATATCTTTAATTGCATGCAGCCTAAAAAAATTGCACTATCTGTGTCCATCCATAATTGCCATGTTTTACTTTTTCCAGAACCATTTTCATCTCATTCTTAGTAATTGTCACACTTTCTGAATTATATTCAAATGCAAGGTGACATTTGGTTAACTTTCTGAGCTTTTATGCTAAGCAGTATGCTTAGGTGTTTTCACTTTCATTATATTATTTACACATGTCTGAATATGTACATTTAACTTAGCCCTTGCCTTTTTAATGCTCTACTAACAATGGACCTTAACTGTCCCATACAAGGCTTTCAGTCCTGCCTCCAGATCTGTGCTCAAGTGCAATCTGCATAGAAATTCCAGTCCATCCTGGTTTCCAGTCCTTATTATTATTAGTAGTATTTTATTACAGACCTAGCAGAAGTCCTTATTCCTCTAAGAAGCGTAATCATATTATCTCACAATTAATTCTTTTTTCCATTTTTAACACACTCTGCCTCGTATTAGTGTCATTGGTTTATATATGTGAAGTTCTCTATCCTGTTATGCTATGAACACCAGAAAGAAGGATTCTCATTATTATTCATATTTCCAGCCAGCCCTTGAATATGGGGGACAGTAAACACATATTTGTGAAATTGAATTTCTACTTTTAATGGACATCTATTACTATCTGCTATCTTTTGCGTTCTATCTGGAAGACTCCCTCACCCTTCTAAGACTGTTTTTCATGGAATTTAAAATAAGGAGCAAATTTTAAAATAGTTTTTTAAGGTTTGTTTCTTGATTTCATCTTCTGCTTTCTCCAATTTTTTAAAACCCTGACTATGTGAAGACAATTTTTAGTTTCCAAAGAAGCCTAAGACTTAAAAATGCATGCATTACATGTAAAATATTTCTTCAACAATCTTATGTGGGCCATGGAAACTCACATGGCACCAGACAGTGCTTTTATTTGCTGCCATTATGTTCTCTGAAAAGTGGCTTTCACATCAGGATACCTCAGTGCAATTCTTCTCAAAATCAGGGATTTGCCAGGCTGTCCTTCTAACTTTTGTTCTACAAAGTGTTTCTTTCAAAATCATTTTTCCCCTGATCCTTTGACTAGTTTTGCTGTTCAAATTAGGTAAAGGGGAAGAATAGGAGTCTTATATGTTATAAGAGTTAAATAAATATTTATATTGTGAATGAATGAATGAATAATAGTTTTTATGCAGAAAACCATTGCCATCTAGAGAAATTTCATTCATTCATTGTCTAGAATGTCAAGATGAGAGAATCAAATAAAAACAAGTCAAATCAGAGAGTCTGTTTTAAAGGCTTCCATCAAAATTCAGCCTCTTTGCTGTCCACATTGGAAATGTGCTAATTTGGGGGGTGAATGTATTATTAGTTTTGAGTAGATTGTTAGATCAGAAGTAAAAAGGAATCCCTACCTCCCCTATCCACAACTCTAGACACATGTATCCAGCTTCCAACTTATTCACTTGGACATCTAAAAGACTTCTCAGACTTGATGTGTTCCAGACAGAACTCCTAATCTCTCCCCTTCAAACCTGTTCCACCTACAATTTTCCCATCTGTATTGATGATCATTTCTCAGGCAATTGGCCTTGGAGACATCCCTATGTCCTCTTTTTGGCTTCCTCTCACTGGTTCTCTCCCCCTTCATGCTACTGCCCACATCCAAGCCATCACGATATCTTTCCTGGATTATGGCACTTGCTTTTTAATGGGTTTCCTGTTTGTCTCTCTTAGCCCCCAGAGTTTACTCTCTTTGCTGCCAGTGATATGATCCCTTTAAAATGTGCATCATATCAGGGCACCACTCTGCTCGAACCCCCAAATAACTCCTCATCTCATTCAAGTCAGAGCCAAAGTTCCCTCCATGGCCCTCAGGCCCTTCAAGGTCTCACTGCCCCCAACAGCGCTCTGACCTCTTCAATGACTCACTTCAGTCTGTCCCCCCGACTGGCCTCTGCTTTCCTCCAACATGCCAGGGGTGTCCTACCTGAAAGCCTGAACTGCAGTTGTTTCCTCTGCCCGGGACCTTCGTTTTCCCATGTCTGCTTGGTTAATTTTCTTTTTCTTTTTGAAAGGTTTTATTTATTTATTTGACAGAGAGAGGCACAGTGAGAGAGGGAATACAAGCAGAGGGAGTGGGAGAGGGCCACTGAGCAGGGAGGCTGATGCGGGGCTAAATCCCAGGACCCTGGAATCATGACCTGAGCTAAAGCTTCACGACGTAGCCACCCAGGGGTCCTGCTGATTTTCTTACCTAATCATTTGTGTGAAGTCAAATGTACCTTTGTCCAAAGACTGAATGGGAAGTAAAGAAAACAAAGGGATTAGAAAGTGATCTGGAATTTACCAAGGAAAAAAAAAACTTTGGGTGAGAGGTTGTTATGCTTCAATGTTGCAGTGTAGGGACTATGGAAGCTATGACTACTTTGGTTTAATGAAGCTTCAGAGGCAAGATTTGAAATTATTTTTCAATGTCTCTGGAACCTCTACTGTGAAAATGGCAGGACAATATGGAAACTGGAAAGTCCAAGTAATCAAAACTGGAAAGTCCAAGAACCCAACAGCTGGTAAAGGCTATTAGATATTATTGAAACACATTCATTTGGCAGTGGGAGCAAAACGGGAAACAAAGGAAGTTCTTTATTTGCTGGCAGTCTTTATGAGCTGTTGCTGAGTAACAGGTTGCACAATTCCAGTCACTCTGAAAAGGATGATCCTTGCCAGCGCCATTGGGAGGGCTCACCAGATGCTAAGTAGCCACCGGAGAGAGTGAAACATATCTCAACAACCAATATTCCATTTGTTTAAAGAAACCTTTTAGAATCTCAATCTCAATTGAGAATGCAAAGAGCAGAGGAATGTCAGAAACCACTACTGATGTCAGTCCCTGAAGCACTGATCTTTACTCCTGGCATAAAGTAGGAATAGAAAAATACCGGAATTTTTTCAAACATGATTTTCATAAATATGCATTTGTCTTGTAACAACAATAACGACAAAAGAATTTTTAATTACTTACCTATCCTTCACATTTGGATTTTGTGATCAAAAGAGCACCCACGAAAGCTCATTCAATCCTAGAATTGTTTTTTTTTTTGCCTGGTGGAGGGAGGAGAATCAAGGCTGGGAGAGCTTAATTGCAAGAGAAGGGATGGACATGGGTGAGACATAAATTTGATTATGTTCACAAATCCCAAAGCTGTTTTTTGACTTATCATGAGATGAACAGCGCCACTGCATGTGAATATTTACATAGAATTCTATTCCACATGTAAGTTCTATTTACAGAGATTTTGATTGCATAAGATTTGATTAAGAACAGTAATAAAAAAAAAAAACAGTGATCAGTCATAACACAAATAATGACTGTAGGGAAGTAAAGACTAGAATGGGAAACTGAATTTACCTTTCTTCAGTGAGAAAGATCATGATTTCCAATGAGGCTTTCTTTTTTTTTTTTTTTCCCCCCTTTTCAATTATGCAGAATTCAGGAGATGTTCCTTGATTCTCTTTCCCAATGGACCAATGGTTGCAGTTCTGCTTTTCCTTCTTGAATTCCTTTTTTCTTTTGGAGCCAGCTCCATAGTCTTGCCTTATGATATACCATATATCTGTTGCCTAGCTTGATTCTATCTTTCCAGTTTCTGATCATTCTTTTTAGAGAATTTGTTCCAGAAACTGCTGGACTTTCTGACATCTCTCATTTCTTTTAAAATTGCTTTAGTCCCTCCATTTGAAATGACACACTTCACCCTTCCACTTAGATAGATGTCCAGTCCCAAGTTTAGAATGATCAAGTATCCCATATTCCAACCCTTAAAAGTTCTCACAGAATAGAATTGGATAAAAAAAGGGGGGGAGGGTGGATAAGCTGATACAATTACAAGCCAGGAGACTTCTTAAGGACACTCTCATGACACGGTCTTTGTTCATATAATAAATAAAATTAGTGTTTATTTGAAGATAGTGGTGTGTTGGTAAATATTTAACAAGTGGTCCTCAAGGCAGGGAAAGGGATAGGATGAGAGTTCTGTAAACACTTCGGTGCAGGTACTAGCGTGAGACACTTGCACGAGCCTGAAAGCGAGTGCCTTCTTTAAGTTTTGTGCCTACACTTGGCCCTGATGCACATATATGATTATATACACTTATTATGGATTAAACTGATACCAAGAATGCATAGCACACACTTAACAAGAATAATATACATTATTTTTATTGTAAATTTCAAATGACCAATGAATTCTTTTTTTTTTTTTTGATGATTTAAGTTTTAATAAGAGATTGGCTGCCCAAAACAAGTATCATTGAGTTCCTAAAACATTTGCTCCTTTCTAATCGTAAGTCCATTCAAATTAAATTTCTAAAAATATTTCTTGTTTCCAGCACGTACCTTACTTAGTAAAGTCACTTCTTGCAAACATCTTTAGTTAACGATATATATATATTTTTTGAAGCAAACTTCTTTTTTCTTTTTTTAAATTTTTTAAATTTATTTTCAGCATTAACAGCATTTATTGTTTTTGCACCACACCCAGTGCTCTATGCAATCCGTGCCCTCTCCAATACCCACCACCTGGTTCCCCCAACTTCCCACCCCCCGCCCCTTCAAAACCCTAAGACTGTTTTTCAGAGTCCAAGTCTCTCATGGTTCACCTCTCCTTCCAATTTCCCTCAACTCCCTTCTCCTCTCTAACTCCCCTTGTCCTCCATGCTATTTGTTATGCTCCACAAATAAGTGAAACCATATGATAACTGACTCTGTTTGACTTATTCCACTCAGCATAATCTCTTCCACAGCAAATATCATCCTCAATGGGAAAAAGCTTGCAGCCTTCCCATTGAGATCAGGAACATGACAAGGATGCCCACTTTCGCCACTCTTTTTCAACATAGAAGTAGAAGTCCTAGCAACAGCATTCAGACAACAAAGAGAAATAAAAGGTATCCAAATTGGCAATGAAGAAGTCAAACTCTCTCTCTTCGCAGATGACATGATTCTTTATATGGAAAACCCAAAAGACTCCACCCCCAAACTACTAGAACTCATACAACAATTCAGCAACATGGCAGGATACAAAGTCAATGTACAGAAATCAGTGGCTTTCTTATACACTAACAATGAAAATACAGAAAGGGAAATTAGAGAATTGATTCCATTTACTATAGCACCAAGAACCATAAGATACCTGGGAATAAACCTAAACAAAGAGGTAAAGGATCTGTACTTGAGGAACTACAGAACATTCATGAAAGAAATTGAAGAAGACACAAAAAGATGGAAGACCATTCCATGCTCTTGGATTGGAAGAACAAACATTGTTAAAATGTCTATACTGCCTAGAACAATCTATACTTTTAATGCCATTCTGATCAAAATTCCACCGATATTCTTCAAAGAGCTGGAGCAAATAATCCAAAAATTTGTATGGAATCAGAAGAGACCCCGAATTGCTAAGGAAATGTTGAAAAAGAAAAACAAAACTGGGGGCATCACCTTTCCTGATTTCAAGCTTTATTACAAAGTTGTGATCACCAAGACAGCATGGTACTGACATAAAAACAGACACATAGACCAGTGGAACAGAGTAGAGAGCCCAGATATGGACCCTCAACTCTATGGTCAAATAATCTTCAACAAACAGGAAAAAATATACCATGGAAAAAAGACAGTCTCTTCAATAAAGGGTGCTGGGAAAACTGGATAGCTATTTGTAGAAGAACGAAACTCAACCATTCTCTTACACCGTACACAAAGATAAACTCAAAGTGGATAAAAGACCTCAACATGAGACAGGAATCCAGCAGAATCCTAGAGGAGAATATAGGCAGTAACCTCTTCGATATTAGCCACAGCAACTTCTTTCAAGATATGTCTCCAAAGGCAAAGGAAACAAAAGCAAAAATGAACTTTTGGGACTTCATCAAAATCAAAAGCTTCTGCACAGCAAAAGAAACAGTCAAAAAAACAAAGAGGCAACCCACGGAATGGGAGAAGATATTTGCAAATGACAATACAGACAAAAGGTTGATATCCAGGATCTATAATGAACTCCTCAAACTCAACACACACAAAACAGGCAATCATATCAAAAAATGGGCAGAAGATATGAACAGATACTTCTCCAATGAAGACATACAAATGGCTATCAGTCACATGAAAAAATGTTCATCATCACTAGCTATCAGGGAGATTCAAGTTAAAACCACATTGAGATACCACCTTACACCAGTTAGAATGGCAAAAATTAGCAAGACAGGAAACAACATGTGTTGGAGGGGATGTGGAGAAAGGGGAACCCTCTTCCACTATTGGTGGGAATGCAAGTTGGTGCAGCCACTTTGGAGAACAGTGTGGAGATTCCTCAAGAAATTAAAAATAGAACTTCCCTATGACCCTGCCATTGCACTACTGGGTATTTACCCCAAAGATACAGATGTAGTGAAAAGAAGGGCCATCTGTACCCCAGTGTTTATAGCAGCAATGGCCACGGTTGCCAAACTGTGGAAAGAACTAAGATGCCCTTCAACGGATGAATGGATAAGGAAGATGTGGTCCATATACACTGGAGTATTATGCCTCCATCAAAAAGGATGAATACCCAACTTTTGTATCAACATGGATGGGACTGGAAGAGATTACGGCCAATGAATTCTTAAATAATACTTTTGTTGATTTTTAAGTAAATATTTTGCTTTGAAGTAATTTCAGACTCACAAGAAATTGCAAAACTAGCGCAGTGAGTTCTCATGTACCCTTCACTCAGCTTCCCTCAATGATCATTTGGCACTTTTAATGGTGAAACCCTGATACAGTCCAACACTGAAGAGAGCCCTTCTTAGAAGGTAAGCCTGCACCTGGGCGACTGACTTGGTGATGGTGATCCCGTGATCCCAGCTGTGATCCAGCTACAGACCTGAAAACAACTCTGTAGCCCCAGCCTTGGTACTGTCACCCACAACCATACAAGAAAAGACCGAGGAGAAATCATGTCCACCCATGAGTAACAACCTTACAGAACTCAGTCCTGGCTCCGTGTACTGTGAGGTGGCCCCTGAAACCAGATCCATCTCCTCTCAGCCCTTAGGGGTGAGCACACCAAACTCTTTCAGCCTGTAGATTTCTGAAAGGGCCGTGTAACCGGGCTCTCAGTGCTGCCAGCCACACTCCACCAACAGCCCTGCCAGTACAGGGACCCAGGGGGAGACACTTCTGCTCCTCAGGATATCCTGAAACAGTCCTATTCTCAGCTCCAGCCTCAACAGTCATGGTCAGGATGCAGTCCAGTCTGCCCAGGGAACTGCTGATTCATGCCATGAAAGCCAGGCTGCAAATCTTAATCTTGGCTATAAAACCTGAAACAGCCTTGGAGTTCAGCCCTCTCAGCCTGGTCTGGGGCCAGCTATGCCAACCCAGGAGCCTAGCCCGTGATCAGGCAGGATCCCTTCCAGAGACTTGGCAGGCGCTACACCCACCTTACACTAATGCAAAACATTTTATCTTTTTAAAGTAAATATGTGTGCCCTCAACATAGGAGCACCAAATATTTAAGGCAAATGTTAACACAGCTGAAGAAATAGCACTATAATAATAATAGAGGACTTCAATACCTGACTTTCAAATTTGAATACATCATCCAGAGAGAAAATTAAGAAGGAAATGGCCTGAATAATGCTATAGACCAAATGGACTTAAGAGATATATACAGAACATTCCATCCAAAAGCACCCCAAAACACATTTTTTTAAAATGTGCACAAAATATTCCCTAAGACAGATTTTATGTAGGGTCACAAAACAAGCTTTAACAAATAAAAAGGAGATTGAAATCATGAGGCATCTGTGAGGCATACCATCACTCTCAGCCCCCATAAAAGCAGAACCCCAGGCCATGTGCTCACAACTCTCCTCTCCCATAACCTTTCTGGCCCCAAATGTGCCATGTGCTTTCTAGGAACTGTGAGTAATAAATTTTTTTTCCCTCGAAGTTTTCTGATGGTTATTGCCAAAGGACATCATGCAATCATAACAAACACAAGGGCTGTTCCAGTCACAACATTGGTTATTGATAAGTTGAGACGAGCATGAAATATTTGTAGTTGACACATATTTAAAAATTTCCTTTCCAAATATCTGTTTTAAACATATAGGCATATAACTAATTCATATATTGTCCTAAAGATATTGTTAAATTTCATTTATCTATAGATTCTTCTAAATTTTCAATATAAGCAATAATGTTGTGTGTGAATAATGATAGTTTTGTTGTTTTATAATCCTCGTAATTTTATTTCTTTGCCTAGTCTTACTGTACTGGCTAGAACATCCAATACAATACTGAGAAGAAGTAATAATAATAGACATTATTTCATATTCCAACTCCAGAGGGGAGCTTCCAAACTTTATTGAAGGAGATTTTCTTATTTTTTTGCATGTTTTTTAGATAGGCTTCTATCTGTATTTGTTAAAAGGTTTTCTTCTTTTTTAAATCATGAGTGAGTTTTGATTTTGCCAAATGTTTTTTCTGCATCTAATTTCATGATTATGTGCTTTTCTCATTTATTCTGTTAATTCTAATAGTCAGTTTATTTTTTTTATTTTGTAATATGATTTTCTTTATTGTTTACTTTATTGAAGACCAATTTACATATAAAATTCATTCATTTTAAGTACATTTTGATGAGTTCTTACAAATTTATACTCCCATGTAACCAACACCATAATCAAGATATAGACTGTTTCTTTCATTTTTCTTTTTTCCTGTCATTTTCCTTCAAGCTGAGCCCTGAGCTGTCACTGATATGCTTTCTGTCACTATAGAGTAGACTTATCTTCTCTGGAGTTTCATGTGATAGAATTATATGATATGTACTCTTTTGTGTCTGGCAACTTTTGACCAGAATAGTGTTTTTGAAATTCATCCTTTTTGTTGCCTATATCAGCAGTTCATTCTCTTTTTATATATGGGTGATAATTCCAAGTATAAATATAGCACAGTTTGTTTATTCAGTTACCTGTTGATAAACATTTATAGTTCTGAGCTATTATGAACGAGATTAGAAAAGACTTAAGCAAATCATGGTTTCCAAAGCAACAGAAATTCAGCCTTGCTATGTTTGCAGAACTGTCAATAACATAAAAATGGTTCTTATGTTGTACGCCTAAAATAAATATATTGTATATTAACTATACTTCAATTTCATATATACATATAAAAGTGGTTCTTAATGTATTTTCCCTAGAATGACTACTGATAGAATTTAAGTATTCCATGAGGGCAGGGATTAAGGGCAAGGAATAGTCTATTCTGTTCACCATGTATCCTAAATAACAAAATAGGTGCACATAATAGGTGTACTTATAACTTAATAGGTGCACATTAAATATGGAGTGAATTAATAAAATTACTTTGAAGAATTTAGAATTTTTTTCCTGTCTCAAATTAATATTTTGTCTCAAAGTTAAATCAGTGCACTTCATCTTATAATTTTAAAAGAAAATATATGAGTGTTTAGAATTAAATAATAATGAGAATCAGCCACTCAATCTTAACTTTTTTTATGGAAGGACCAGAGATGAAAGTTTTTAATTTCAGTATTCCTAGGTTAAAACTTTCCGTGATTGATTAACTTTCTAAATGTCATTGACTTATTGATATCAGTTTTATTTATTATTGTCAATGTAATCTCTCTAGGCCAGAGTACTTTTAATTCCACATCTATTTACCTTCTTGGGCATTTTCTGTTTTCTTACTATTGTGTGTATTATCAGATAGGGAAAGTATCAAAAATCTCAGTTTATGGCAAACATACTTACAATTCACAAAGGTATAAATATAAAAATCAGGAACAGGAAAAGAAAGAAGAGATAGGGTCCTATTCCATTTATCTTCAAGCCATTGTCTGATTTTGTCATACTTCCTAGGTTCTGGGTGTGCAAAGTTAGAGTTTTAAACAGATACTATTCATATGAGATATAATGAATTTCCTCAGGTGATACAAATTGTTTGGAAATACATTGTAACATGTTTTCATTTTATTATGTGTGCATGAATGTGTGGGTGTGTTGCAGCCTTGGGAAAATAGTTAAACGAAAATTCTTTCTTTAGATTTGATTTGATTGAACAAGTGTTCATTGAATTTATAACAAAATTTCTCATTTTGAGATAATTGTAGACTCATATACGGTTGTAAAAAAATTATAGAAATCCTGGGTAGCCTTACCAAGATTCCACCAATAGTAACATCTTGAAAAACCATAGTACAATGTAACAGTCAGGATATTGACATTGATACAGTCAAGATAGAAACATCTACATCACCACCAAGATTCCCTCATGTCACTCTTTTAAAGCCACAACTTACTTCCCTCCTACTCCTTACCCCTCCACATCCCTAGTAATCGCTAATCTGTTCTCCATTTCCATAGTCCTGTCATTTCATGAATGGAATAACACATTATATAACCTTTTGGGACTGGCTTTTTCCAGTCAGCATTATTTTCTAGAGATTCAATTAGGTTGTTGCAGGTATCAGTAATTCATTTTTTTTGATTGCCAACCAGAATTCTGTGGTATGATTGTAAATAGTTTAACCATCAGCTCATTGAAGAATATCTAAATTACTTCAGGTTTCAGCCATTATAAATAAACCTACTATAAACATTTGCACACAGATTTTTGTATGTATATAAGTCTTCATTTCTTTGAGATATATTCCCAGAAGTGCAATTGCATGTGGTAGTTGCATGTTTAGTTTTTAAAGAGACTGCCAAGCCATTTCCCAGAGGAGCTGTACTATTTTATAGTTCCACCAGAAATGTATGAATGATACAATTTCTCTATATCCTCACAAGCACTAAAGTCACTATTTTTTTTATTTTAACCATTCTAATAGGTATGTAGTAGTATATCATTGTGGTTCTAATTTATAATTCCCTAATAGTTAATGATATTGCATCTTTTCACATGCTTATTTGTAATCTGTGTCTTCTTTTTTTTTTTTTAAGATTTTATTTATTTGACACAGAGAGAGAGAGAGATCACAAGTAGGCAGAGAGGCAGGCAGAGAGAGAGAGGGAAGCAGGCTCCCCGCTGAGCAGAGAGCCTGATGCAGACCTTGATCCCAGGACCCCTGGATCATGACCTGAGCCAAAGGCAGAGGCTTAACCCACTGAGCCACCCAGAAGCCTATCTTTGTGTCTTCTTTGATGAAATAGCTCTTCATGTCTTTTGCCCATGTCTAATTGTATTGTTGCCTTTTCTCACTTTTGGGTTTTGTGAGCTTGTTAATTAATTTTAAATTTCATTTTTTTGATGCATATTAGAAATTAATTGACTTTTGTATATTATCCTTGTATCCTGTGATCTTGAAATAATTACTTATTAGTTCCAGGAGTTTTGTTCTGTTTTATTTTGTGGGGGAAGGGTCCATGTGATTTTCTCTATGGCAAATATGTCACCTGCAAATAGAGAACTAAAAGAGTTTTGACAATTTATACTACATCAGACAGTATTATGTTTTGCTTCAGTTATCAATAAAACTACAGTTTTATTTCTTCTTTCTCAATATATACACATTTTATTTCATTATTCTTGTCTTATTATGCTGAGCTAGGACTTTCAGTATGATGTAGAATAGGTGTGGTAAGGAGGGCCATCCTTGCCTTGTTAATGATCTCAGGAAGAGTCTAGTTTCCCATGATGAAGTAAGGCAGCTCTAGAATTTTGTGGTGTTCTTCATGAAGCTGAGGGATTCCATCCCATCCCCTTCCTAGAATCCTTTTTTTTTAAAATCATGAATGGTTGTCATATTTTACCATATATGTTTTTGCATCAATTGATTTAATCATATGATTTTTCCTTTTTTAACCTCTTGATGAGGTGGAATAAATGAATTGATTTTTTAAATATTGAACTAGACTGACATATTTGGAATAAATACTACTTTGTTGTGCTTATAATTCTTTTTATGTATTTAGGTTACACTAGCTATAATTTTGAAGAAGATTTTGTATCCTTGTTCATAAGAGACATTGTAGGTAGTTTACCTTTTTTATGACATTTTAACCAGTTTTGGTGTTAGGATAATACTGGCTCCATAGAATGAGTTCAGAAGTGTTACCTTTGCTTCTATCTTCTGTAAGAGATTATGAAGAATTTATATCACTTGTTCTTTAAATGTTTTGTAGAATTTACCAGTGAAATCAAAGAACCTGGTATTTCATTTTTGGGAAAGCAATTATTGACTCAGTTTCTCTACTAGATACAGGCATATTCAGATTGCCCTTTTTTCCTTTGTAAATTTTGGTAGTTTATGTCTTTCAAGGAAGTAATCCATTTCATCTGAGTATCAAGTTTGTGGACATAGTGTTGTTCACAGTACTCCTTTACTTCCTTATTAATGTTTCTTTTTTTTCCTCTTAAGGTCTTTGTTAGTAAGATCAGTAGTGATGACCTCTGTTTCTTTTCTGATTTTGGTAATTTGTGTCTTCTATCAACCAAGACATTGAAGTAAGACAAGAAAAGAAAATAAAAGATATACAAATTAGGAAAGAGGAAATAAAGTTGTTCCTATTTGCAGATGACATGATTATCTAAATAGAAAATCCCAAGCAATCTTAAAAAAAAAAAAAAAAACTACTAGAACTAATTAATAAGTTCAGCAAGGTCTTAGGACAGATAAATATGCAAACCAACAGCATTTCCATATACTAGTAGTGAAAACATAGTCACTGGAGTTGAAAATACATTACATTTGCACAAGACAAAAGCAAAGAAACATTTAGGTAAATCTAAAAAAACCTGTATGGAACTTGCCTGCTGAACACTGTATCAGATAGTGTTATATTTTGTTTCAATTGTGAAACATATATTTTAAAACTCAGGAAACAAACAAACAAACAAAAAACAATTGTGCTTTGGTGAGTGCTGTGAAGTGTGTAAACCTGGTGATTCACAGACCTGTACCCCTGGGGATAAAAATATATGTTTATAAAAAATAAAAAATAAATAAATAAATAAATAAATAAATAAATAAAAGAAAAAAAAAACAATTGTAAACTCACCTATATTTTTGCTACCTTTTCTTTCTTCCTTCTTAACGTTCCAAGGTTCCTTATTGTATTTTTTTTTTCTTTCTGTATATAAAACTCCTTTTACCATTCTTTTGTGTTGATGCTTATGACAAATTTTCCCATTTTCCCTTATTGGAGAATATCTTGCTTTCTACTTCATTCCCATAGAATATCTTGCTAGTTATAAGATTCTGAGTTGACTTCTTTTCTTTCAGCACTTGAATAATATTGTACCACTTCCTTTTGGTCTTCATGATCTCTGATAAGAAATCTGCTGACATTTTAATTGTTTTTCCCTTATAGGTAAGGTATTTTCATCAGGTTGTGGAGATTTTTTTCCTTTGTCTTTATTTTTCAGAAGTTTAATTATGATATGTTGTGGGAATTGATTTCTTTGAGTTTATCCTGCTCAAGATTTTCTCAGCTTCTTGAATCTGTACATTTGTATCTGTTGCCAGATTTTCAAAAGTTTTCAGCCATTATTTTTTTGAGTATTTTTTTAGTCCCCTATCTTCCCCCACCCCCATTGCTGGATCTCCAGTGACACAAATATTAGATCTTCTGTTATAGTCACACAGGTGTCTGAAACTCTATTCATTTTGTTTTTCAGCTTATTTGTTCTCTATTGTTCTGAGTAATTTTTATTGTTCAAACTTCTAATTCACTGATTCTTCTATATTCTCCAGAGCACATTTGCTGTTGAGCCCTTCCATTGTACTTTTAATTTTGGTTATTTTATTTTTGAGTTCTAAAATTTCCATTTAATTCTTCTTTACATCTCCTCTTTCTTTTTTTCCTTCTCAGCTTTACTGAAGTATAATTGATTTATAACTATCTTCTTTTATTTTGTTTAGATTTTCTATATCCTTGTTGAAGCTTTTTATTTTTTCACTTGTTTCACATATGTTTGTAATTACTCACTCACTCAAGCATTTTATCATGGCTACTATAAAATGTTTGTCAGATAATTCTGATACCTGTGTCATTTTGGTGTGACGTTTATTAATTGCCTATTTATTTATTTATTATTTTTAAAATTCAGTTTGAATTTTCCTGGCTCTTTGTGTCATGATTGGTTCTTTACAGAATCCTGGACTATTGTGGTATGATGATTCGAGAGTCTGGATCTTAATAAGTCTCTTATTTCAGCTGGGAAATTCTGATACTACTGTGGCAGGGGAACACGGGTGCTACTTTTTTTTTACTGCCAAATAGAAATAGAAGTATATCCTTACTGCCAATTAGGATTGGGAATTCCAGATTCCCATGTGATCTTCACTGATGGTGCACTAGGGGTGGTTTTATTACTGTATGTCAGGATGAATGCCCTGATTCTCAACTTGCCCTCCTCTGACACAATAGCAGAGAATTTATTGTTGAGAGTCAGGCTGTGGAAATTGTAGATCCCTCTTGTACTTCTCCGACATCATACTAGCAGGGATGTTGGGGAGCCTTGTAATAGCCTTGCAGAGGTGGAAGTCTAGGTCTCCCATTTGGTTTTTGTTGGTGCGGATGGGGATGGAGCCACAGTTTATTCTGTCTCATTTAGCTAAAGTGGGCAGCTATGGTTTAAAAGATTTCTCTGAACTAGGTTGCCCTTTACCTGGTCCTTGGGCTAGAGAGAATAACCTTCTATTCGGGCTTTTGGGTCTGCATTTCTCAGTTGCTACCTTCTGTAGCTTCATGTCTGGGACAATATGAGGCAAAAAGAGAAACCCAGGGAACCCACTACCATGTGGTTCCTAAGATTCTGAGGTCCCTAGCCAGTCTACCTTCTTTTCTTCTCCTACAGTGTTCTTATGTTTGTTTTGTATGTATACCTAAGGTTTTCTATTTATACTCACTGAGAATAACAGGGAAAAGATGCTTACTCCATCTTCCTGGGAGCAGAAGTCTCCACTCAATTTTGACTATGAAAATTACTGGTGCTTGGGGATTGCAGAGATGAAATAAATTATGGTTTATGTGCACAAAGGCTTTGCTGTCTTATTGGGATGCTACCTTTTAAACATCCAAGTGTTATCCATGGCAAGTTATAGTCAATGCTATAACTGAAGTCTGGATGATGTAAGATCAAAGATAATATTTCATAAAATTGAAAACCTTTAGCTAAGATAGAGGAATCCCAGGCATGGTTGTCCCTACACTGTATGAGGTCCTAGAGAAATACTTCTTGTAGACCTGTGTCTTTAAAAGCCATTTGATATAAAATGTACTATAAAATTCATTAGTCCAGGTATTATACAGGGTCTTATCAATAAAGATTTAGATAAATGAATATGTAAGAGATACTTAGTATTTATTTATTGTCCAATCAGTGTACATAAATATACTTTGTAGTGCCTAAGTCCCTTATTCTTCTGTCGAGGTCCAGGAATCATCTTCTTCTTTATTATCAAATCTTCCATTCATGACTCATTTCATACCTTCCTACTTTAAGAAAAAATGAACAATAACTTATTTCTGTTCATGGTAAATTTTTCCATTTGTAATTTTATTGTGAAAATACAGAACACATCTTCCAATTCTGTCTTCTCTTGAACTATTTGGGCTATAATAACTATATGTCTAGACTGTGGTCTATTTTAGTACTAATCATACTGCTACCTTCCATACATTACCAGAGAGGATAGCCTAGGAGTTTGCTGTAGAGTGAGAAGAGCAATCTCATTTGTAATGTTGGTCTCAGCATGCCATCACTGTATTGACTGGTGGCTAGAAAGAACATTAATTGGTAAGGCCCAGAGACTTTGCAGAGCAATGATTTCATAAGCCCTTAAAGGATATAGGAGTAGTAACCCAAAGGATTGACCAGTGGCTTGGAGCCTCTAGAGGGGATGAGGGCCTGTAGAGCCATTGGCAGGAGATGCATGGTATAAAGAATGCCTGCTGCTGCCTTTACCACCCTTCAGTACTACAGACAGGAGGTAGCACTGTGGTTGGAACATGATTAAGTGATAGTCAAAACATAAGTCCACACATATGGCTCAGTCCAAAGTGTTAACAGTAGACAGTCTATGAACCAGAACTCTGAACTCATCCTGTATCTTCTGTGAATGAAAGTTATCTAAATCGTCATGCCAGGACCATTTTGATGCCTATCCTTGCATGACCCCCGCTAAATAAGAACCACGCTGGATAATAAAAGCAATCTGCTTATCAGACCACCTCCTGGAATTGGGGTCCAGTCATGTGGGTCTGGGGCAACCCTACATGCTCATGTGTTAGAACTTCTCAGGACATCTGCTTGATGCTCTGTGTAGGGTAGAAGGATATACAGAGGCTTGGAGACAAAACAGGGTAATGAGGCTCATGTGCTTCCCGTTGAGGATCAAGACACTCTTGTCAAATAGCATTGTTGGTCAGTCCCAGGCACTAGAGGAGATTCAGAACATTCTGAGGAGAGGGGATCCCCTGAGGTGCTTACCTGTGTCTAAGGACAGAACTGATGCCAAGTTTCAGTCCTAATTCGCTCCTGAAAAGCTGCATGTTTTTGGACAAGTTAATGAGAATTATTAGATCTCTTTCTCATCATCTGTAAGGTGAAGTAATTGACTCAATGAGTAGCCATGTGGTCCAAAGTCTCTCTAATCCTGTGTACTTACAGTAAAGTAGATATAATAAAGTATAGGTAACAATAGTATAGGCATGAAGACATTTTCAGAAAGAAAAATAATAAATTAATTTTAAAATTCCCAACATTCCTTATACTTAGAAGACAAATTGAATCTTACTTCCAATTAGTCAGTTCTGGTTTTCTGTCCCTTACCCCTGGGCTGAATGAAGGTGAGAACAAGGTCATGGAATGAACACTCCAGAAGCTGGGTTTGGGAGATTTCTTTCCCTGCATAGATGATTTTGAATACAGGAGGAATTTGCTGTTGGCAGATTACACATCTACCTTTGTGCTTAATTTAAGCATAGGGTCAAAGAGAAGGACCCCCAATTTACTTGGAATTTGCCTAAAGTAGGTAATAAAGCCTTAAGATTTAAATTACAAAGCCCTTAGTAAGAGATTAAATTTAAGGATTGTTTTTCATTGGCAATACAATCCCTACCGTGAGATACGTAATTTGGACCACTTAGCCTGTTGTCTTGAGTTCATCTAACTGATCTTATTTGGACTCAAACTTTATAAACAGCTTTCTGATGAGGATTTGACTTATAGATTTGCCCTAGGGCAGATCATGGCACTATATATTTCTCATTGCAATTTAACAAATTCGCTTCTATGTTTCAGTCTTGGAAAGCTTGGTTAATGTGTGGCAGCCCCTAAGAGCTAATATTACACTAGGAATGTTGACCGATTCAGTTTACAAGGCTGCAAGTTTCAATCTCCATGACTGAGTCAGTAAATTCATCAAGGTTGTAAATACCAATGGCACAGCCTCTCAGCACTAGATTTGCCTAGCAGATACCCTCTTTCCATTGCCAGAGGGTCCAGCCATTTAATTCAGGTCCTAATTTCTATACTGGCAAGATAGATTTTGATGCTATTAACCTTAGCCCCCAAATATGCAATTCCCCAATGGGACGTTTCCAAGAAGTATGTAAAATTGTAGATTGGTACTTCAAATATTTCTAATCCCTACAGTTTTGTGGTTCTAGCATACAAGCACTAACATTAGAGACTGGGACCTGAGAATATGATCTTTCTTTTCCTGGGGAGAAAGCATGGCTTATGAACTCTGGTCTGATCCAAAATTCACAGACCAGAGTTTATAAGCCATGCTTTACTACTAACTAATGATATTGTCTTGGGAAAATGACTTACCCTATAGGTCTCATTTTCCTTACTGATAAAGAGGTGGGAGTAGATGGTCTCACCAAACTTTTAGACCTATTAGTTTCTGTTAATCTCTAATAAACCTATAGCCATGAAGTAGAGAAAAGGAAGTATACTTGTTTGTGTTCCTAGGGGATTATTACTGGTGTTCACACAGTTCTGGGTTCGAAAGAGCAGTTGTATGCTATTTTTTTTTTCTTTTTATTTATTTATTTATTTATTTATTTTTTTATTTCCAGCATAACAGTATTCATTATTTTTGCACCACACCCCGTGCTCCATGCAATCCGTGCCCTCTATAATACCCACCACCTGGTACCCCAACCTCCCACCCCCCGTCCCTTCAAAACCCTCAGATTGTTTTTCAGAGTCCATAGTCTCTCATGGTTCACCTCCCTATGTTGTGGAGCATAACAAATAGCATGTATGCTATTTTTAAGAGTTCTTTTTCTATACTCCTCTACTCTATGGAAACTTACCCTTAGTTACTTAGTTACATGATGAATTTCAGATAATCTCTGAGTCCTTTGATTCTGAATGCAAAGTTTTGAGTGTATGTACATATTTTTTGGAGAGGGATAACAGTTTTTATCAGGCTTCAAAAGGTTTTAAACCCCTCTACACACTAAATCTATTGAAAGTATGATAGGAACTAGTTTCCTGGATTGAATCCCATCAACCTGACATTCCCATTAATTTCTAAATCTTTAGGCATAAGTGGTTCCAATTAGGAAGGAACAATTATATGCCTAAGTGCATGGAAGAAAACAATTGTCAAGATAATTCTATTATAATTATATTATCATTAATAACTATTAGTTATTATCCAGCTAAGTTTTCATTTCAAAAAAGTCTATACAGAGAAAGCAGTCAAGTAGAAACAGTTATTTTATGTAAGTTCTTGTTTGTTTTTTGAATGGTGAGAAGGAAAAAACTTAAAGATTTGGAAAAATACTACATTTCACAAAATGATTTCTAAGCATAAGAATTCAAATTAGCTGAGATTTAAAGAACAAAGAAACATAAATCTAAAGAAACGAAATGATTACAAAATAATTAACAGGGCGCCTGGGTGGCTCCGTCATTAATCATCTGTCTTTGGCTCAAGTCATGATCCCAGGGTCCTGGGACTGAGCCCTGTGTCAGGCTCCCTGCTCAGTGGGAAGCCTTCTTTTCCCTCTCCCACTTCCCCTGCTTGTGTTCCTGCTCTCTCTGCTGTATCTCTTTCTCTCTCTCACAAACAAATAAATAAAATCTTTTAAAAAAATTAACAAACAACTCTATTTCCTATAAGATATTTAAGATATTATGCTTCATATGATTAAAATGTTGTTTGGGATAAACTTTAGGGGAACAGAACAGAATTTAAAGCATCAAAATTTATTTCAAGAGGTATGATGAACTGTATCTATAGTTAAGAAATGAAAATTGATTAGAAAAATAATTCTAAATCAATATAATATCAAAATTTGTCAAATCTGTGAATTTCAGAAAAACACGGTTCTTCAAAAATGAATTAATGGAGCATGAAAAGTAGAGAAATTACCTTCTTTCTAGCCCAGTATCATTTTGGGGACCAGTACCATATCTGAGTTTAGATTACTGAACTTGCTATTTATTTCATGTTCATATAAGGACAGAGAGTTCCTCTACAATAATTTTAGCCAAACCAACATATCCCTAATACCACTAATACACCAACGAGAAACTGTTTCTAACATCTATGATACTAATTGCCAAAACTTATATTGTTGATTGGAGATTTAAAATATAAATAAAATATTTGCAGCAGCTACTTCTGGTGTGTGGCCATTTCATTTTCAGAGTTGACTGCCTCTGGAGAACATATTCCCAATTAATTGGGCAACTGAACACCACTATAGTGTAGATTAAATTTAACTGATAAACACTGTAAGTCACACTTTATAAGAGAAAGTTTTTTTTTTAAGGCAAATTGCCGATAATATAAACTTCTACCTCTAAATATTTCTATAAGCTCCTCTAAAAAATAACATTGTCATCTTATATAACAGAAATAATACCATCACATTTAGTAAAATTAATACTCAGTTCTTAATAACATCAGATATTCATTCCCTATTTATATTTTCCCAATCATTCTTACCCAAATTCCCTTGAAATGGATTTATCAAAATCAGATTCAATCTAAGGTCACCTTTTGCACCTGTTTCTTTTTTTTTAATTTAATGATTTTTTAAAAATTTTTTTAAATAAACTTATAATGTATTATTAGCCCCAGGGGTACAGGTCTGTGAATTGCCAGGTTTACACACTTCACAGCACTCACCATAGCACATACCCTCCCCAATGTCCATAACCCCACCACCCTCTCCCGACACCGCCCCCCCCCACCGCAACCCTCAGTTTGTTTTGTGACATTAAGAGTCTCTTATGGTTTGTCTCCCTCCAGATCCCATCTTGTTTCATTTATTCTTTTCCTACCCCCCAAATCCCCCACGTTGCTTATATCAGAGAGATCATATAATAGTTGTCTTTCTCCGATTGACTTATTTCACTAAGCATAATACCTTCTAGTTCCATCCACGTCATTGCAAATGGCAAGATTTCTTTCGATGGCTGCATAGTATTCCACTGTGTGTATATATATATATACCAAATCTTCTTTATCCATTCATCTGTTGATGGACATCTAGGTTCTTTACATAATTTGGCTATTGTGGACATTACTGCTATAAACATTCAGGTTGCACCTGGTTTTTATGTGTCTTATGTGTCTTAAGTCTTAATATTTAATACTATTTCTTGTGCTGCTACTCTCTGTGTTGAAAGTTCATGCCATTTATCTTATAGAATACCTTAATTTTTGCTTTATTTGTGGTGTCATTTAGCTCATTTCTATTTACAGTGTTAGAAGTCAAATCTAAAGACTTGTTTAGGTATAAATAAAGCTTTTGAAAAAATTTTGTTTTAGGTAATTTTTATTTTTTTCATTTTTGAGTATCATATGGATTCATGAATTTTAAAATGGATTCATTGTATTTTACTCTCCCCAATATGGTGCCCAAATTGTTATAGCTTTGGCCAGTGAGAATTTGGTCAAAGACATAATATTTTGAAATTAACATTTGAAAAGTTCTTTGCTTTCTAGAAGAAAAAGTTATTTCAGACTCATCTTGGCCCATTTATTTTTCAGACAGAAATATTAATATAATATTTAGTATTTGTAATATAATATAATAATAATATTATTATTATTATTTTATCAGTCATTTCTCAAGAAGTTCTGGTTCCTTTTAGTGGAAATAGTGTTAGAGACTCAAATCAAGGTGTTATGGGTGCATGGCAGTAGGGGTGTCTGGTAAGAACCTTGTAGATAGCCACCTTCTTACTGTGTCCTCACAGAGAGAGCAAGATCATTTTTTCTTGTGTCTCTTTTAAGCATGCTAATCCCATTCATGAGGGCTCCATCCTCATGACTTAACCTCTCTCTAAATTCCATCATATTGGAGATATAGGCTTTAGCATTTGAATTTTGTGGGAGGGGGCTAGGGGGTTACCCAAAATTCACTCCATAGCAAAGCTAATAAGGATATGCAATATTTTCTAAAAATCTTGGGTTTATATGGACTTTTCTAAGTAAGTACTCTAGCTCAGTATTTCAACAACTGCTTCTTTTTTTAAAGATTTTATTTATTTATTTGACAGGTCACAAGCAGTCAGAGAGGCAGGCAGAGAGAGGGATGAAGAAATAGGCTCCCTGCCAAGCAAAGAGCCTGATGTGGGGCTCGATCCCAGGACCCTGAGATCATGACTTGAACCGAAGACAAAGGTCTTAACCCACTGAGCCACCCAGGTGCCTCCAACATCTTCTTTATACCTATCATTTAACTTCTTTTTCATTATACCAAAGGTTTTCACATGATAACATTACTATGATTACTTTAAAAAAATTTTTTTTAAATTTATTTTCAGCATAACAGTATTCATTGTTTTTGTACCACACCCAGTGCTCTATGCAATCCGTGCCTTCTATAATACCCACCACCTGATACCCTGACCTCCCACCCCCCGCCCCTTCAAAACCCTCAGAATATTTTTTAGAGTCCATAGTCTCTCATGGTTCACCTCCCCTTCCAATTTCCCCCAACTCCCTTCTCCTCTCTGTCTCCCCATGTCCTCCATGCTATTTGTTATGCTCCACAAACAAGTGAAACCATATGATAATTGACTCTCTCTGCTTGACTTATTTTACTTGGCATAATCTCTTCTAGTCCCGTCCATGTTGCTACAAAAGTTGGGTATTCGTCCTTTCTGATGGAGGCATAATACTCCATAGTGTATATGGACCACATCTTCTTTATCCATTCATCTGTTGAAGGGCATCTTGGTTCTTTCCACAGTTTGGTGACCGTGGCCATTGCTGCTATAAACATTGGGGAAGAGCTGGCCCTTCTTTTCACTACATCTGTATCTTTGGGGTAAATACCCAGTAGTGCAATTGCAGGGATAGGGAAGTTCTATTTTTAATTTCTTGAGGAATCTCCACACTGTTCTCCAAAGAGGTTGCACCAACTTGCATTCCCACCAATAGTGGAAGAAGGTTCCCCTTTCTCCACATCCCCTCCAACAGATGTTGTTTCCTGTCTTGATAATTTTGGCCATTCTAACTGGTGTAAGGTGATATCTCAATGTGGTTTTAATTTGAATCTTCCTGATGGCTAGTGATGATGAACATTTTTTTATGTGTCTGATAGCCATTTGTATGTCTTCATTGGAGAAGTGTCTGTTCATATCTTCTGCCCATTTTTTGATATGATTATCTGTTTTGTGTGTGTTGAGTTTGAGGAGTTCTTTATAGATCCTGGATACTCTTATTATATAATGAATAATTATTAATGTGATTATCCTTTTATCCAAGAAGACAAATTTTTAAAACAACAATATCAATATTTTTGGTGTTTCATTTATGTATTACTTAAAATATTCAGTGTAGTTCAAACATTTATTTTCATTATTAGAATGTATTATTCTACTAAGAATGAGTGAAATACTGCATTCTATAGCTACTTGAAATAACTGGCTACCGATTTATGTTGTATAAATGCTTATGTAATCTTTCGGTTGATTCATTTCACTTTGGATTTGAGGATGTGGCATGATACTTCTAAGTTCATAGAAGAAAATAGCTTTTAACTGCTCAACATTCCCTTGATAAAGATATTCACTGTAGGAGAAGGGAGTTGGGGGAAATTGGAAGGGGAGGTGAACCATGAGAGACTATGGACTCTGAAAAACAATCTGAGGGTTTTGAAGGGACGGGGGGTGGGAGGTTGGGGTACCAGGTGGTGGGTATTATAGAGGGCACGGATTGCATGGAGCACGGGGTGTGGTGCAAAAATAATGAATACTGTTATGCTGGAAAAAAAAATTTAAAGTGAAAAAAAATAAATAAAATAAATTAAAAAAAAAAAAGAATATTTAAATTAAAAAAAAAAAAAAGATATTCACTGTAGGAAAATTTTGGTTGGGGGGTTGGTGTTACTGGTCTACATTGAGAAAGTTAAAATGTAGTCTCCAAAGCTCTTTATGAAAGTTTTGTTTCATGGTAATCTGGCTCACCAAAAAATACCTATTGCTTAGTTTTAAGTGAAGATTTCATAAATACAAACTTTACGAAGCAAACCAATTCTGTCTTTTACTATCCAATCTTAATCATTAAATATTACACCTTTTATTAGTCAATTCAATTTTTAAAAATTAATCTCTTTTTAATTTAAGTAATCTCTATGCCCAGCATAGGGCTCAAACTCACTACCTCAAGATCAAGAGTCCCATGCTCTACCAACTGAGCCAGCCAGGAGCCCCAGAATTAACCTTCTTATTTTGAAGATTTGAACATGTAATTGTAGGAAATAATACAGAGAGATCCTGTGTGAATAATAGAGATCCCCTCCCTATAACTTTTACTTAATTTCCCTGAATGGTAACATAAAACTATAGCATAAATCACTATCCCAATATTGATATTGAAATGGTTGAGATACAGAATGTATCCACCAGCACAAAAATCCTGCCCTCTGCTATTTTATAGTAACATCACTTCCCTCATAGCCCACAACCTTCTTAATGCATGGTGACTACTTATCTGTTCTTCATTCCTACAATTGTGTCACTTCATGAATGTTATATAAATGGAATCACAGAGTATGTAGACTTGTGGAGTTGGCTTTTTCACTCAGCCTACTTCATCCAGGTTGTGTTTATCAACCGTTTGATTCTTTGTTGCCGACAAGTGTTCCATTATATCCAATACCGCAGTTTGCTTACCCATTCATTTGTTGGGACACATCTGGGTTGTTTCCAGTTTGGAGCCATTACAAATAGAGCTGCTATAAATAATCATGTGTATGCTTTTTATGAATATAAGTTTTCATTTCTCTAGGATAAATGCATAGGAGTGCAAAGACAAGATCTTAAGGTAGTTATAGTTTTAGCTTTTAAAAAAGCTCCCAAACTGTTTTCCAGAGTGACCATACCATTCACATTCCTGCCAGCAATATGAATGGTCCAGTTTCTATGTATCCTTACCAGCATTTGGTCCTGTCATTATTTTTAATGTTAGCAATTCTGACAGATATGTAGGGATTCTGATTGTGGTATTATTTTTTATTTTATTTTATTTTTTAAAAAATTTTAAAAAAAGATTTTATTCAATTATTTGACAGAGAGAGAAAGGGCACAAGTAAGGAGAGCAGCATGGCAGAGGGAGAGGGAGAAGCAGATTCCCCACCGAGCAGGGAGCCTGACATGGGGCTCAATACCAGGACCCTGGGATCATGACCTGAGCTGTAGGTAGTCGCTTAACCAACTGAGTCACCCAAGGGCCCCTATTTTGTTTTATTTTTTTAAAAATTAATTGATTAATTAATTGATTAATTAAAGAGAGAGATTGAATACCAGCAGAGGGAGGAACAGAGGCGAAGGGAGAGAATCCCAATCAGACTCCTCACTGAATGGGAGCCAGATGCAGGGCTCCACCTCACAGCCCTGAGATCACAACCCAAGCTGAAGTCAAGAGCCAGGTGCTTAACCTATTGAGCCATGAGGTGCCCTGTGGTTTTAATTAGGTTTTCCCTAATGACTAAAGATGTTAAATATTGTGCTCGATTTGGCAGCCCATATAAAGATGTTAAATATCTTTTCATGTGCTTATTTGCCATATATATATATATATATATATATATATATATATATATATATACTCTTCAGTGAAATGTCTCTTCATGTCTTTTGTCTACTGTATAATTGGATTGTTTTCTCACCATTGAATTTTGAGAGTTTTTATCTTAGATATACCAGTCTTTTGTCAGATATACGCTTGCAAATGTTCTTTCTCACTCTGTCATGTCTTTTCATCCTTTTAATAGTTTCGTTAGGAGAGCAAGAGTCATTTTGAAATTTTGAAATCAAAATTGTCATTTTGAAATCCAATTGATTCATTTTTTTCTTTTATGGATAATACTTTTGGTGTCTAAGAATTCTTTACCTAGCTCTGGATCTTGAAGATTAACCCCTACTTTTTAAAATAAAAATTTTTGATTGTATGTTGACATTTTAGTCCTTGACAAATTTGAGTTAATTTTTGTGTATAGTGTGAGATCTGAGTTCAACTTCTTTTTCTGTCCATGAATGTCCAATTGCTTCAGCATCATTTGTTAAAAAGGCTATGTTTCTCCTATTGAATTGCTTTTGCACTTTTGTCAAAACTCAGCTGGGCATTCTGATGTGAATCTATTTCTGAGTTTCTATTATGTTGCATTATCTGCTTTCTGAGATATTCATGTATATTTTTAGAATTTTACTTTGATTCTTCTATAGTATTTTTGAATGTATCTCTTTATATAGTTTTTTTTTAAAAAAAGATTTTATTTATTTATTTGGTAGAGAGAGAGAGAGATCACAAGTAGGCAGAGAAGCAGGCAGAGAGGGGGAAGCAAGCTCCCTGCTGAGGAGAGAGCCCAATGCAGGGCTCAATCCCAGGACCCTAAGCCAAAGACTCATGACCTGAGCCAAAGGCAGAGGCTTAACCCACTGAGCCACCCAGGCACCCCTTTATATAGCTTTTTTTTTATGGTCTCTGTAGGTATTATGTTGTATCTATATATACTTCTATAGATCCCTCTATATATATCTTATACAGTCTACTTGTGTCATCATTTTAACTAGTTATAACAAATTATAAACACCTTATAACCATTTATGTCCCTTTATCATCCCCTACTTATAATTGTTAGGATATTTCCTCTATATACATTTAGCCTCATATCAGACTGTTATAATTTTCATTTCAGTTATCAAACATAACATAGAAATCTCAAGAGCAGAAGTAAAGTCTATTGTATTCATCCTTCTTTTTACTTACTGTGTTTATTCTTCCTTCCTGATGTTCCAAGTTTATTTCTTTTAATGTTTTCTTTCAGTTTAGAGAGTTTCCTTTAGTATTCTTTCAGGGTAGTTCTGCTTACAAAAATCTTTAGTTCTCCTTCATTTGAGAAATCTTGGTTTCCCCTTCATTCCTGATGGATATTTTTGCTAATATAGGATTAGGGTTGACAGTACTTTTCTTTCAACATGTGAAAAATATTGTGCCCCTTCATTCTTCGTGGTTTCTGATAAGAAATCTGCTACTGTTTGAATGGTTTGCCCACTATAGGTGAGATTTCGTTTCTCTCTCACTGCTCTCAGGGTCTTCCCTTTGTGTTCAGTTTCATAAGTTTGACTATGCTGTCAAACTTGGCATGGGTTTCTTTGAGTTTATTCTGTTTGGATAGGCTCAGATTTTTGAATCAGCAGTTTATGTCTCCAGGCAAATTTGAGAATTTAAAGCCGTTGTTTCTCCAAGAAACTTTTCAGCCTGCCCTCTCTCTCCGCTCCTTTCTGAAACTCTGATGATACAAATATTAGTTCTTTTGTTATAATCCCACAAGTCCCTGAAACTCTGTTCATTTCTTTTCAACCAATTTTGTATTAGTCAGACTGGGTAATTTCTATTGTTCTAATTTCCAGTTCATGGATTTCTTTTTCTTTGTCTCCTACTTTTTACTGTTGAACTCATCCTTTGGCTTCTTACTGCAGTTTTTAAACAATTTTCAGTTTTAAAATTTCCACTTGATTTTTCTTAATAATCCTCTGTTTCTGTGCTGATGTTTTCCATTTGATTTAAGCATGTCCATAGTGCTCATTTAAGTCTTTTTTTTTTTTTTTAAATCATGGCTACCTTAAAATTTTTGACAGATAATTCTAATCTCTCTCTCATCTGTGATAGCATCATTGTAGTGAAGAATTAACCCTACCCCAAAAGAGGGCTGGCCATTCTTTTGGCTACTAGAAAGTGAACTTTAAGCCCTTAGAATTCTGTGTGTGATAGGTGTGTCTTTGCCTGAGGGCTTTGACAACTGGAGAGTCTAACACTGTGATTTGTGATAGGGACTTTGGGCCACATAATATCAGTTCCATCACTGAAAGAGCTAGCGGTTAATAGCCATATAGGCAGTACGTGATTGAGCACCAATAAAAATTTTATACAAGCAAAGGCTCAGATAAGTTTCCCTGATTGATGTTGTCACATGTCAATATCTGGAGAGTAACATTATCCTGACTCTGGGGAGAAGACATTGGAAGTTCTGCATTTGGTACTTTTCCTGGACTCTGCTCTATGTGCTTGTTTCATTGGTTGATTATAATCTATATTCTTTCCCTATAAAAAATCATAACCATGATTATCACAACTTTCAATGATTCCTGTGAATACTTTTAGTGAACTATGAAATCTGAGGGTAGTTTTAGTAACCTCCTATACTTGCAGTCCATGTTAGGAGCAAGGATACAACATCCCTCATCTTCAGCGAAATACAAATCAGAACCATGAGGTTTCCTACATCTGTCAGAATGGCTAAAATTAACAACATAAGAAACAGGGTGATGTTGGTGTTGGTGAGGATGCGGAGAAAGGGAAATCCTCTCGCATGGTTGGTGAGAATGCAAAGTGGTGCAGCCACTCTGGAAAATAGTTTGGAGGTTCCTCAAAAAGTTAAAAATAGAACTACCCTATGATTCAGCAATTGCACTACTAAGTGTTTACCAAAAGGATACAAAATACAGATTTGAAGGAATACAGCATCTCAATGTTTATAGCAGCATTATCAACAATAGCCGAACTATGGAGACAGCCCAAATATCCATTGACTGTTGAATAGATAATGGAATATTACTCAGCCATCAAAAATAATGAGATCTTGCCATTTGCAACAATGTGGATGGACCTAGAGTATATTATGCTAAGTGCAATAAGTCTGTCAAAGACAAATGCCATATGATCTTACTCATATGTAGAATTTTAAAAAGAAAACAGAACATAGGGGAAGGGGAAAAGAAAAAAAAGGAGAGAGGGAAACAAGCCATAAGTGACTCTTAATGATAGAGAACAAACTGAGGGTTGATGGCGGGAGGTGGGTGAGGGATGAGCTAGATGGGTGATAGGCATTAAAGAGGGCACCGGTTGTACGTAGGTGATGAATCACTGAATTCTACTCCAGAAACCAATATCACGCAGTATTTAACTAACAAAATTTAAATTTAAAAAATAAAATAAGGATAGCCTTGTACAGACTGTGTTCCCTCTACCTTTGCAGTTGGTAAAGCATCTTGAAATGTTCCCTGTTCTTTGTATGTTGAACATTTTTTTATTGCAACCTGGACATTTTGGGTGTTACATTATGAAATGTTAGATCTTATTTAAACCTTGTTTTTAGATGGCTTCTTCTAACCCAGTGGGTACACCTCTACTCAGTCCTGCTTTTCTCGTTACTGTCAGGTAGAGGTAGAAGTCCGGGTTCCCGCTGTATGTCCATTGACACTCGAGGTGAGGGAAAGCTCTCATAACTGCTACAGGTGCTAGGAATTTCAGCTCCCCATGACTTCCAATGACACCACTGTGGTGGGAGGGTAGCTTTGTCATTCCTTGACAATGGTAAAAGTACTGATTCTCCTCTCCTCTAGGCCTCTACTACCAGTGTCTAGGGGAGGAGTAGAGGCCCGTCCTGTGATCTCCATTGGTACAACAGTGCATGGGGTCCTGATTATGACCTGACTGCCTACTCCACCTCTCTGATACCTCTCCAGCAGGGGAGTTAGAGCATCTCTTGCAAGGACGGAGGTCAAGGCTTTCCACTCAGTTTTTGGTGTTGTGGTTGGGAGCAGAGCCACAGTTTTTTTTCTGTGGTGTTTGGCAGGAGTAGAACAGTTATTGCCTGAAGGTTTCTGTTTTACTAGGTTGCTGCTTTCTTAGTCCTTTGGCTAGAAAGAGCAAGCTTTTAGGGGGTTTCTATCTGCCTATGCATCTGTCTTTGACATTTCTGGATTTCTGGCTTCTCTAGTTCCACGTCCTTGATATGTAAAGTCAGAGAAAACCCAGAAAACCAGGTAACTCATCGTCATGTTTTTGCTCAGGTCCCAAGGTCCGTATGGTCTGCCTTCTCTGTCCACTTTTCAGCATTCCTCTTTGTTTTACATATGATATTCAGGATTTGTAGTTAATGAGGAATAGGGAGAAAAGTATGTCTACTCTTTCTTCTGGAAGCAGAAGCTCTACTCAATGCAATTTTTAACCCTGCTATTTTGTCTGCTTATGAAATTTCTAACTCAACTTGCCTCCTTTTCTGAGTTATACCTCTTTCCCACCTCCCATCATGTACAAAATTCTTACTAGCTTAATGTATCATGGTAGCATTCTCCAGTTTATATTAGTTTGACCTGGCTTGAGTTGAGGTCTTTACTATTTTTCCAGAGGCATCTAGGATAAAATTATTATCTTGGAATTGCATATACTTTGCAATGAACTCTTACGGATTTGCTGAAAGCCATCTTTTGGTTCATTAATCAAAATGAAAACCTCACTTTAAATATGTATTACTAACATCCAAATTTTAATTCTAGGCAATATAGCAAGAAAACTGAAGTCTCATGTTCCTTTAGTTAAATACAAAAATACCTGAATCCGATGTTATAAAAATAAAAATGTGTAAAAGGCACTTAAGAATGTTGAGAAATATGATCTAAATTAAGGTAATATTCAAGGGCTGCCTGGATGTCTTAGTCAGTTAAGTTTCTGCCTTCAGCTCAGGTTATATCCCAGGGTCCTGGGACGAAGCCCCTTATTGGGCTCCCTATTCAGCGGAGAGTCTGCTCTCTCCCTCTGCATCCCCAACCTCACCACTCCTGCTCTCTCTCAAATAAATAAATAAAATCTTTAAAAAAAAGGGTAATATTCAGCAGCACCTGGGTGGCTCAGACTGTTAGGCATCTGCTTTCAGCTCAGATCATTATCCCTGGGGTCCTGGGATTATGCTCCACATTGGGCTCCTTATTCAGTAGGGAGCCCACTTCTCTGTCTGCCTGCTGCTCCCCTGCTTGTGCTTGCTCTCTCTCTCTGTCAAGTAAATAAATAAAATATTTTAAAAAGATAATATTCAATTAGGCTCATACTATTATTTTTAAAAATGTGTCAGATATTTTACATTAAACTTTGTCCAGAAAAATGTTGTAGAAACTGTTTTATGAATGCACATTTTTAGATTATTATCTGGCTTTCACTAAAGCCAATTCATAAAAGATTCTAGATACTACCTTTTAAGGATACTACCTTTTAACACACTCTGATTGTAGTACTAATTTTAGTTGTAATCTCATACTTATATCACATTTAAATAAACTTTATGATTTAATTTTAATGCAAAAATTAAACCTTTTGTGTAATTTACATGTATCATGGCTTCTGATTCTCAGTGTTGATTCTGTACTAACTGTAATCATTATCACAGAGAAAAACAAATTGTTGTTCTTTAGAATTAATATTAAATATATATTTCCTCTTATTATACACTATTTCAAAATCACATTTTAAATTTTAAAAGACATTTTATGTATAAATCCAAACTTAAAATATATTTTGTAGAAAAAAATATATGTTTATATTAAGCTTTACTGAAATAGGGGGATAGTTGGTTCTAATGCTACCTCTTTATTTGATTTGTAACAAAGACTTTTCTATTTGCTTATATTAAAGTGATGGGATTTCTGTTGGTTGGTTGGTTGGTCTTAAGATCATAAAGCAAAAGATAAAAATTTATTTAAAAACACAGTTACATGTGATACATGCTCATATATTACCAAGTCTTTTGGGCCAAACATACACACAAATGGATAAACAAGATTCAAACAACCATCCTTTATATTCCTACCATATAAGCTTTAATTTTTTAATCAACAATTTAAAATTATTCCTTCATAATTCACTTTTTTAGTAAATTAGAACTTCATAATATTAGCCAATTGATTTGATATCTTTGCAAACATATAATCTATTTTGAGATCCCCAAAATATTTGCACGTTTTAAAAGCCCACAAATATATATGTTTATATGATTTATGGTACTTTATCTTATGTAAATAAGGATTATCTCATATGTTAAGCAGAATATTTTATAGTTAGACATATTTTTCATTTTTTATTTAGTGCCTTTTTCTAGATTGGAGTTCTTTACTTCAAATAGAGTCACACATTTCTATCCCATGGACTAGCCAACCATGCTCTGGGTTTAAACTAAAGACCTATCCGTTCTGTAACCTAACTAATGTGAGTTTGCTACAGATAGAGACTATTCTAGGTAGAGTTGTCCCACAGAAGGAACTTTATTTGCAGCAAATAAGATCATGGGGGAAAATTTCCAGAGCCATGACTTCCTAAGTGAGGGTGGATGGTTTTTTTTTTTTATTTGGGGTTAAGATAAATATTCAGGAAGGGGAGTTTTAGCACACATAGAGGAAGGTAGCATGCCTATATAGGAACCATGGCCATACATGCTTTGTTATGTTAATGAGGATTGTGCTCTTCCTTGGGTGGAGAATTTTAAATCATGAGGAAGAGGAAATGGTCTGTCATTGCATGGTCCACATGCATCTGTGTGAGCCAGTGGTCTAGGTAAACAGGTCTAGGCCACTGGATCTCTTCTTGTTTTTCTCCAAAAGAAGTTAACATTCCTGTGAAAAGAAGACGGATCAGTTCTCATTAACCTCATGAAACCCTAGGTTCCAATCCTGGAAAAACAATTCAAAATGTGCATAGGTCAATCTTTACTTTTGGAAGTTTTGCCATTGATTTACTGTCTTTGATACGGTTAGGCTCTTTGATGATCTGGTAGAGACTGTTAGTTTTTGCATTCCCTTTGTTCCCTTAAAATCCTTAACTACTGAGGATGTTTGCATTTTTTGTAGTTCTGACACCTTCTAGGAAGTTCCACAAGAAGTGTGTGAGGAGCTGGTAGGGCATAGACCATGGAAAAGTGTGAGGATAGCTGGGGAACTAAAATGATTATCTTGTGTCTGAAAGGTATATTTCTGTTTTTTCCCTGGGGACCTCTAACTCTTTCTGCTTATAATTCTAATTAGTTTTTAGCCATTCAAATGCGCTCTCTGTAGTAGCTAAGCTGAATGCTACCATTTTTGAAAAGGGTATAGAGAAGATCACCTTTGCTTTTAAGATTATTTAATTTACCAATTTATGAATTAAATCTCTACTTGTTATTATGCTTTTAAGTTCAATTTACAAATCTTTTATTGTATTTGTAAATCCAGCAGTATTTAAAATTGCTTTATGAAGCTTTTAATTAGTACTTGGTCCTTTTTACAAATATATTCAATCTAACATGTATAAACAAATCACACCACATATTTGATCTCCTTCTCAAGTACCAAAACTGTCTGACAATAAACACAATCCTCCTAAATACGAATCACAACCAGGAATTTTCCTTTAGTACCACTATCATTAAGTAATGATGAGGCCAGAAATTTTCTTTCCCTCGTCTATATTTCTGTGATAAATTGAAGTTTTCCTTTATTTATTTGCCAGAACTAATAGCCAAGGTAAGCTTATTTGCAACACAGCAAATCATCTGAGAGGTTTCTCCTTCCTTAATGAAGCCATTTAAACAAGCCCAACACCTCTCTCCTTTCACTGGACAATTCTTTTTTGATGGATTTTAACTTGTGTGTAAACTGTGTCTAAGATACAACTTCTACACTTAGTAACTTCATTCCCCTGCAAATCCCTGTGATTGCTGCTCTTTAAATATTTTATCTTATCTATTTTACTTTAAGTAAGCTCCATGCCCAATGTGGGGCTTGAAATCACGACCCTGAGATTAAAAGTCACTTGCTCTACTGACTGAGCCAACCAGGTGCCTACTCTTTAAATTGTTATTGATCTGTTATCATGCCTGGAAAGAGGTCACTTGGTTGGGGCTTAAAAGGAGCGTTAACCAAATCAACATGAGTTTGCTCCTTGGTGAGTCAAACTGAACCAGGTTGAGTTGTCAAGCAAAGAAATCTTATTTGTAGCAAATAGGAGGATGACAGGGAATGGCTTCCAAAGCTGTGACTCCCAGACAGAGAGGGTAAAAGGGTTCCTTTTGTTTAGGGTTGGGATGAATACTTAGATAGGCCAGCTTTATCTTCTTCTGTACAAGTGGGCATTAAGTCATGTGTGCTTAAGGAAACGTGTTTATGCATACATTGTAAATATATATAATGTAAATGAGGCTGAGGCTCCCCTTTGGGCAGAAATTTTAGTATTTTCTTAAAAAGATTTATATCTTGGGGTACCTGGGTGGCTCAGTTGGTGTCTGCCTTTGGCTCTGGTCACGATCCCAGGGTCCTGGGATCAAGCCTGGCGTTGAGCTCTTTGCTCCGTGGGGATCCTGCTTCTCTCTCTCCCTCAGCCTGCTGCTCACTGTGCTTGTGCTCTCTCTCACTCTGTATCAAATAAATAAAACCTTTAAAAAAGATTTAAAAAAAAGAGATTTATTTATTTGAGAGAGAGAGAGAGTGCGTGTATGTGAGCAGGGGGAGAGACAGAGAGAGAAGCAGACTTCCTGATGAGCTGGGGTCTACATGGGGCTAGATGCTGAGAACCTGAGATCAGGACCTGAGCTGAAACCAAGAGCTGGAGCTCAACGGACTAAGCCGCCGAGGCATCTGGGAGATTTTAGTATTATAATGAGGGATAGTTGTCAGTCATTCCAGAGGTCACTCTATGGCCCACCTGTGTAGTTGTATTTAGCGGTTTAGCTTAAAAGTTCTGGGGGGTATGAGTCAGCAGGTCTTGTCAAGGCATTGGCCGGCACCTGGGGGACGGTTTGGGGTTTCATTTGTCTGAGTAAGAGGTAAGCCTGAAGGAAGAGCTTAAGAAAAAATGTAAGACAAATGTTAGTGAGTACAAGCAGGTGGGCATTAGAAGTCAGGTCAATGTCAGGGGTCTCAATGGTGACAGAGACAGATCTCTATTAATTGCTTGGACTACTTTCACTTATCATTTTTATATTTTTCTGAATATTGATAAGCATCCTATCACCATTCATGGCAACAATATTTTTCTCTATTTTACTTCCTACAATATGTAAATATGTATGCTGAGATAAATATTAACTAGGAGAGATAATAACTACCCCCGCCCCCCGCTGGCCACTGAATTTAGGCCATCTTGCTGCTCCTGCTGTTCTAATTTTTCACCGGTAAAGCATCATGATCTGTTTTGAATCGCCCCCAGGGTTCCTTCTGTCTACTTTTATATAACATATGCATTTAGACGAACATGTATGCTGTTTTCTCATCTTCGGATTTTTCCTCCTAGAAAAGATGTTTGTTTCCTGCTTTTACTTAACAATCCATGTAAATGCTGCCTTGCCATCCAGATCACATTTTACAACTGATTTGAGTTAATTTGTTTGTTTATAATTATCTGGGCTTTGGGGGAGGGGTGGCTCTTGTAGAAATAGGTGAGGTGTTATAGGACTCCTTTTTACAACTACTCTACTTCCAGGAGGCAATGAAGTCATACCCAAACAGAATTTTGCCACATAGGCAACAATCTACTATCATCTAGGTACAACAGTCATAGAAACCACTGTAACCACTGTATCCTTTTGGGTGTTCCTAAGGGTTTCTAAAGGTTCTAACCACACCTTGAATGAAATGTTTAATGTTTATTAGAACTCTGAATCAGGCATGGATACAGTTCCGTTTGGAAGCAAGCCTCAAATGTCATTCTGAAGAGTATAAGACTTCTGAGCTTATTAGATTCTTACATCCTGTTTTTGAGGAAAAAAACAAACAAACAAGCAGTGTCACTAGCCAATTCATCTATTCTACTAATGAAATTTTACTAATGAAAAGCTTTGGCTAATGTCTATTCAGTTAATAAACACAATCTTTGTTACTGGTCAGAAACCAAGAGAGCTGAGCCCTGGAGGCTTTTGTTTAAATTCTACATAATACTCCCTGGAGTATTTTTTCCTAATTAGGACAATAACAACTCCCAGAGTATATAGATTAAAACCACAGCGCTCTCTCTTTCTCGCTCTCTCTCTCTCTTTCTCCCAAATAAACACACATGCACACACAAAGCATTATATCTATGCTGAAGTATTTTATTTTTTTCCTCTAAATTCTTACTTAAATACCAGTTAGTTAACACACAGTGTAGGATTAGTTTCAGGTGTAGAATTTAGTGAAGCATCCCTTCTGTACAACATCCAGTGCTCCTCACAGCAAGTCCCCTCCTTAATCCCCATCACCTCTTTTAATCCATACCCCTGTCTCCCCCCCACCCCCCCACCCCCACCCCTGCTGGTAATCATCAGTTTGTTCTCTATAGTTAAGAGTCTCTTTCTTGGTTTTCCTCTCTCTTTTTTTCTCCCTGTGTTCATTTGTTTTGTTTCTTGAATTCCACATATGAGTGAAATCATATGGCATTTGTCTTTCTCTCAAATTTGTTCCCTAAATAACAAACAGCAGGAGTGATTTTCCTCAAACACAGTAATTATCATACAGAGATCTAATGATCTAATGATCATAGAGAACAAAACTCTAGTTGCATGTATAAACATATAAAGTAAATATTTAAATTATGTATAATTTCAGAATAAGAATATTAAATGAAAAAAGGAAATAATTTAAGAATATTTGCAATTTGATTTCATTTTAAGATCAAAAGAGGCAAAACCAAATATGCACATGTATAAATTTTTAAATAAACTTTTTGTTAAGAAAAGATTTACATAAAGAAAAGCACTCAGATTAAAACCACAACCTGAAGAATTTTCACAAAGTGAACACAGCCACACAGGTTAAAAAATGAAATATTACTAGCACCTCAGGAGTCCTCCCTTTATCCCATGCCAATCATTCTTCTCTCCTCCTAGATGTAACCAACTGTATGATTTCAAATATAATAGATTTCCCTGTTTTGAACATTATATAAATAGAATCATATAGTATATATACTTTTACATCTGACTTCTTTTCAGTGATGTTACATTTGTAGCTTTACACACTACCAGAACCACAGCCAGTGAGGTTTATCTGAGGTGTGATTATTGCCAACTGAAAACTCTTCCTAGCATGACTGACCCGCTCAGTTGGGGGAGCATGTGACTCTTGATCTCCAGGTTGTGAGTTTGAGCCCTGCACTGGCTTTAGAGATTACTTAAATAAATAAAATTAAAATAACAACATTACATTTATAAAACTCATTCATGACACTGTTATGTAGTAGTTGTTTATTCTTTTTCATTACTATGTAGTATTTCCTGTAATAATATTCTAATTTATATGTCCATTCTACTAATGGCCATTTGGAACTTTCCTGTTTTGGACTATAACTAATAATACTATTATGAATATTCTCCAACACGTATTTTAAGGCACTGAAACATGCATTTCTTTTTCTTCTCCAAGTTTTTTATAAACTCCAGTTAGTTAATATATATATATATATATATATATATATATATATATATATATATATATATATAATGTTAGTTTCAGATGTAGACTTTAGTGATTCATCACTTACAACACACGTGCTCATCACAACAGGTGCACTCCTTAATCCCCATCACCTGTTTCACCCAGCCCCTCCACCCACCCCCGATTTGGTGACCATCAGTTTGTTCTCTACAATTAAGAGTCTGTTCCTTGATTTGTCCCCTCTCTTATTTTCCTTTTGCTCACTTGTTTTGTTCCTTAAATTCCGCATGAGTGAAGTCATATGGTATTTGTCTTTGTCTGACTTATTTCACTTAGCATAATCCTCTCTAGTTCTAACCATGTCATTGCAAATGACAATATTTCACTTATATGTTTTCCATTTTTCATTTCATTTCATATATGATTATTCATATATTATATTTCATTATATATAATAAATATATTATTTATATATGAAATACACACACACATATCACATCTTCTTTATCTTTTCGTTAGTTGATAGATATTTGGGCTCATTTTATAATCTGGCTATTGTTAATAATGCTGCTATAAACGTTGGGGTTATGCTAAAGTATTTCTTAAAGTGGATGTTGAGATTAAAATAGGCCAAAAGAAAAAAAAAAGGAGCAATATTGGTAAGGCTGAACAAGGCACATCAAACATTATTAAGGTTTTGAGAGAAGACCGTGAGGACACGGGGGACTTCTGATTCAAGATCTACCATGCAAGAGGAGCAGAGCTTGGGAGACAGGGTTGGGTTAGATTCTGGTTAACACAGAGAATCAGACTGAAGAGTCTGGACTTGACTTAGAAGGGCATCTGTTCTCTCAAGAACTTAGGTCAGGTGATCATTCATCCATTCAACCAACAGCTATTAAACATTGCTTGGAAATCAAACAATATTGGCCCAGAGGACTCATAAAATAAGTAAGCGCTTTGTTAGGGAGAGAGTAGAAAGAAATTAACAGTAATTGCACCCTTATGTCCTACTCTGTATGTTACATGCTTGAATGTATTATCTCATTTAATCACTTAAAAAATTCCATGAGATTTGATTTTTTTTTTTCTTTTGAGAGAGAGAGAGAGAGATGGCATGAGTGGGGGGAGGGGCAGAGGGAGAGGGAGAGAGAAAATTCAAAGCAGGCTCCATGTTAGGTCCTGACCTGGGGCTCAATCCCATGGCCCTGAGGTCATTAGATCATTAACTGAGCCAAAATCAAAAGTTGTATGCTTAACTGACTAAGCTACCCAAGCACTCTGATATTTGATTTATTATTACTGTCACTTTACAATGATCTGAAATTAGAGGCCAGATAGGTAAAGTTAATTTGCCCTAAATCCCAGGTATTCAGTAGTAGTGTAGGCATTTGAATTCAAGTCTGAATTCAAATATTTGATAATATATCAAATAAATGTGAAATAGTTATAATAAGGACACCTCTCCCCCAAACCCAAAAAGCCAAAAGCAAAAACCCAAGGTTATTTAATTTGTGTAATTGCTTAAGATAATATTGTACTACCAAAAATGACATAATTCAGTTCTCTAGTGTTTTACCCTTAAGAACCGAGTGTCAAAGGGCTATAGCAAATCTGAACAGGCAAGAAGATCCTCAGTGTTAATCTCTGGCAGAGAAGAGAGGAATATAAATTTGCCAAATGGTTTTATCTAATAATAATCATCACATATGTGTTTGTCTTTTTTGAATTTAAAGACTATTTTTGTATGCATTCCTTCTTTTAATCCTCACAAAAATCCTCACATATATTATATATATATATATAAAGTTACATATATTATAAATACATATAAAATTTTAATTGATATATCCAACTATTTATATAATTTTACAGATGTGGAAATTGAGATGTAGAGAAATTAAGTCATGCAGCTATCAGACCTGTCAGGCTATAAAATTTGACTGGTCAATTCTGATTTTACGGCCAATAATTTTTCCACCCCACCACAGCTGTGCATTAAAACATTATATGCATTAAAACACTTCCAAAATTATATTTAGCTCTCTATCGTAATCAATTAAGTTAGGCTATATTGAAACTATCTTAAACCATGTAATTATCTGAATTTTTAATAGCTGTTGGAAAAATTCCCAATGTTAAAACTCATGAATGTTAAAAATAAGAAAGAAAATCAGAAATAACTGATGTATCTCAGACTTAAGTTCAGTGATATTTTATTCTTTTCCTTTCTATAGGAAAGCTATTTGGAATGAAAATTCACCTGCAATATAAAGTATTTATGAAAATATTTTGTGTCCAATACATAGCTGGCATTCGATCGACATTTATTTGTCGAACAACTGATCATCTCCTAAGGTTTTGAAGTAAACTGTATCCTTTAATAAAAAGATAAGATTCCCTTGAAGTTGACATCCTCCATTTAGACAATAGATTCCACTAATGTTTTTGAAAAGCTGTTTTCTTAGATAAGTTAAGAATAACCTCTTGAAATATGTCTAAGGCTTAGCAAATGTATTCTTTACTGAAAAATAGTGACCTTTTAGCTTGGTCTAGTATTTTCAAATTCTAAATTAGTGGAATCTAATTATTTAAAAATCAGGGTGCAGTTTAAATTAGTGTTTTTAAAAGTATGATTTATAATGTTCCTTGGGGAGGGAAAAGGTTCTGTGGTGAAACACATTTGTGAAATTCTCAACTAAAGGATATTAAATAGATTTTTTGGACTGTGGTAATTTACACTGCAGTTCTCTGAAAGAGGGCTATAGTATGAAGCATTTTTTTTAAATGTATTTTCCTGCAAGTATTTCATGTGGAGAATGTTGTAGGAACGCTGTGCTCTTCCTGGGACCCTACCACTATTATCCCACAAAACGCCATAGAGCTCATGTTGATGCTATTTTCTTTTCCTTTGTCTTAACTCTACAATTGTATCCATTTAAAAATGCATTTATTCTAAACTGGCACTTGTTTATTATCTTAGTTGTCTCTGGAAGCTAGACTCTGAGAAAAGGATGGAGTGGATCTAGTTTATTTAGTGGGGGCAGATACCGTCAGGCGAGTGGGGTGAGTGATTCAGAGGAGCCCAGACAGCCATTAAGGGACATGCAATTAAACCAGCTCCTACAGTGGAGACTAAAACTTGATCCCCCAGGGGGAGTTCTGGTGATTTATTCATGCCTCAAAATTATCCCAGCTGAAGGGCAAGGGAGCTAGGGTATTTAGGCACTCACATTTGCCAGTTTTTGTTAAGGACCCTTAGGGCAATGTTAATTTGTTCCTTTGGGATCACTTCAGGCCCTCAGCAAGCAGGCAAAGTGATTTCTGATAGCCTAAGGGTAACTCTCCAACAAAAATACAAGATTTGATTTTTGGAGAAAAGTCAGACTGACATCATAGCAACACAAAGGGATTCAAAGGAACATAGGCTAAAGACCCACAGCATCTGTCAAAATCAGGAAAGAAGTGTTCAACAGGCAACATTTGAACTGGTAACTGCTCCAACAGCATGGGTGTTTGAATGACAAGGATGAGCAGAGCTGCCTGTTGATCTGAAAGAAAGCAACAAATAATCTTTGTTGTTTTAAATCAACAAAACGTTATGTTATTGACATTATTATTGTTACTGGGCATTACCTAGCTTATGCTGACTGATACAACTTCGCTGTTTGAATCTAAGTCTATTTTCTAATGTTAATAAATCTGTAACCAGGATGATTTATCTTTGGGAGGAAGTAAAGTTTATGGACCATTAGAAAATAATGGAAATAATCTTCCCTAAAGATAGGTCACCATTGTCTTTCTGCTCACGAAATGAATGATTTTTTAAAACAATATGGTGCTTAATTTCAGAGGTGATGAAATATTTGTGTTTGGAGCATACAAATTTATTCTGCCTAAATAATATCATTATGGTTATTTCAGATGGGTCATTAATTTGTTTCACAATAAGACTAAAATATTAAGACAGTAATTTTACTTTTTTTTCCAGTTTATTTCTTCTTCGGTGATTATTATAATATACCATAAATATCTGGAATTTAAGCCTAATTATGTAGGATGATATCTTTGGGCATTTTGCTCTATAGATGAATCAAAATAAACAAAGAAAAGGACTGATTTATAGAAAATCTCAATCTATTTATTAATGAAAGGAAGAAACTTTTTTTTAAATCCTACTGGTAATGACTACAAGGCTAGTAATGATTACTAGGCTGGATGATTAGAAATATGGGTTTTAGGGTAAGAGAGAACTGGATTCCAATCCTGACTTCCTGTGAGGCCTTGAGCAAGTTAGATGAACTCTTAAATCATGATTTCTTCATCTGTAAAATGAGCATAAAAATAAATAAATCAGAAGTTTGTTGTGAGAATTTAGTTAACCAAAGTATATAAAAGTACTTGGCATAGAATCTAGTACATAGAAATTTCTGAGAAAACATAAGGTGGTTTATTTTCATCGTGGATTCAGTTTTTATTTTTGTCTCTTTCAGTCTTACTACTTTATAATCTATGTCCACTTGAAACATATTTGTGTTATTTAAGCTGTTTCCCTATTTACACCCAAACAGATAAAGGGGGAAAATGCCTATTTGATAATACTTCAAAGGAAGAAGCAAATTGATTCTAGGTCACAAACACCTAGGCCAAGGCGTCAATTCTTGCCTATCTGGGACAGGAAATGCTTGACTCTCACCTATTAAAGGACTTCTACCACTGTATCTCAAGGAGTGACTGGTAGATTGGAATATAGAGGTTAAATTTCAACTTCTAACATATTTTGAGTTTAATAAACTTTATTTCTTTCTGAAGAATGGGAGTATAACCAGAAGGTCCAAAGCTGAGGAAAACATATACTTCATCATTTATACAATATCCTGCTGGTAGAAACTGCCTTAGATTTTTAAGTATTTTCTTTTAGAAACAGCTGCATTGTTCAGGACTCACAGCACTGCATGCCCCAGGAAATATTACTGCCCCATTATCTGGGAGTGAGGTATCCAACGGTGACTTAGTAATGGATGAGAAGGGAGCTGGCCCAGTATGATGGCTTTCATCTGCTGTCAAATGCTTTGGATCTACCTATCAGACATTTCTTCTGCACAGGCATCTTTGTACACCAGACATCCCACTATTTGCCCTACTCCCAAAGATCCTTTTGGAGTTATGGATATTTCATCTTGTCCTAAACGTTATCTTACCTCAAAGATGAAACAGAACAGCTGGTCTGTATTTTAACTGAATCTACCAACCCATAATTATCTATTGGAGCAAAGTGTTCTTAGACATTCAGATACAGGATAGGGAGAAGAAAGCAGAAAATAATTTAGCCAGGTCCAATGCAGGGCAGTCAGAGTGCTGGATAGCCATAAAGGGCAGCAGGGGGATGTATTTGAGAAGAGGGAGGGAGAAGCCAGGCTAAGGGAACAAAGAAGGTTGATACACTAGCTAAAATGGACAGAGCCTTGCCCATCTAGGTGCTGTCATTATAGAGTTAAGAGCAGAGTCAGAGACTATGGCCAGGGGCTGACTTTCTCCAGAGTAGAAGGATGAAGGCTGCGAGTATTTACTGTCTGTGAGGAAAAACAATGTGCTCCTTCGCTGCCAGCCTTAGGGTGTATCAAGCATACTTAATTTGCTTAGTGTTTTTCCAAAGGTCTTTGCTCCTCGTTCCTTTATGTTTCCAGACAAATTTTTTGATTTTTTTGGTTTCGTACAGATTTTTCTTAGTGTATCAGTATCCTAGAACTTGGAAGATAAACAACAAAACAAAAATGAAAAACCCAACTCAAAATATTTTTCAATATGAGCAGCATACTGTTCTTTCATTAACTTATCTTTTGGTGTAATAGCCTTGCTTTCTACAAAGAATTGGAAGGTCTGTACATAGAATGAAAGGAGGAAGAAAATATAACAGTTTTATTCCAACTTCAATGAGTTTTTACTTCATATTAAGGGCTAAGTGTTAGATTTTATTCTGACAGAAATTATTTATTTACTGTTAGAATAAGCCTGTCTGCCTCCGGAGGACAAATCTTTTCTCCCTACTAGTTTTCAATTTTTGCAGATCTCAGAATTATTTCTTAACCCTTTTTTTCTGAACTTCCCATTTTCTCTAGATGATCTTCTAAGTTCTTTACCTCAATCTACCTTCTTGGTTCCAGTTTATTGAGTCTTGAAGCCTTTATTATGGTTTTCACAGCAGGGGCAAAAGGGCACTGTAACCATCACCAAGGGCTTATGCAAATTCACCCTTCTCTGTCTTACACATCAGGCCTCTTTTCACATCAAACACTTCAGAGAAAAATGCTTAACGACTTGTCTGGGGGCTTCAGTGGTGGGCTTCTACCACATTTTTTTCTAGGTCGGAAGAGGTTTCCTAATTCCAGAAAATCTGCCCTTCTTGTTGCTACTACAGTCTGTTTAGGAAGATGTTTATGAAGCTGCTCTATTAAAAATATATCTCTCTAGGCACCTGGGTAGCTCAGTTGGTTAAGCATCTGACTCTTGATTTCAGCTCAGGTCTTGATTTCAGGGTTGAGAGTTCAAGCCCCATGTAATCTCTCTCTCTGTTGATCTAAACAATAAAAACATGGGTGCCTGAGTTCCTGCAGGGGTCTTAACCTGTTGCTTTCTAGCATCATTAACACTTAAAAAAAATGTGGGAGGGCACTCAGGTGGCCCTGTTTGTTATGGGCCCAACTCTAGATTTTAGCTCAGGTCCCGATCTCAGGGTGGTGGGATTGAGCCCCATGTTGGTCTCACACTCAGTGAGGAATCTGCTTGGGACTTTCTCTCCCTCTCCCTCTGCTCCTTTTCTAAGCATGCTCTCTCTCTCTCACTTTTAAATAAATAAACAAATCTTCAAAACAACAACAAAAAAGAACATCTATTGAATGCTTTTCCAAGGCATGGTTGTCTGTCGTGTCTGCTCACATTTCTCAGTTTACAGTTTAAAGAACTGTGACGGGCTTCAAAAACAATGGGCAGTAAACAAAGGTTTCCTATTTTTCTCACAAAGTATAACCAAGAAACTCTAGACATTATATATATCAAACATGTATAAGAAGACTCTGAAAGGTGGAGAGAGGAAGGAAGACTAACAAAAGATCTTGGGATGTGAAGACATAGTGGTGAGTTCCCCTGTTTTCTGTTTTACCTCTTATATCCCAGACCTGGAATCAAAGAGGTCAACAGTCTGAAATACCAATGACACAGCCAAAAGAAAAAAAAAGCCTGAGTACAAGCTGCTTTCTCCAGCCAAAAGACCAGGAAAGGAGCAACCTAGCAAGGCAGAAAATCTTTAGACAATAAATGCTTGAGTCCAGTCAAATACCACAGAAAAAAACTATAGCTCTAGCTCTGATCACATTAGCAGAGGCCAGAGAAAGTAGGGAGCTCAGATTTCCATCTTTGCAAGGTTGTTATAAGGTGTAGCAACATCCATACACATGTAGTATCACAAAAGCCATGTAGACATCTAGGACCTTTACCCTATCAGCCTGTAACCAGGCCCCCTTGCCTCAGTGCTAGTGGTCATTTGTCACTATCTGCCAGTAATGAGGGTCCCTCCCACTCTGTGCTGGGATGTTGTCAGAGAAGTAGGAGAAAATAAGGACTTTCACCACTCTCTGAGGATAATAAGCTCACTCTCCAATGCAGTGTCACTGCAGACCACATGGGGACCCTGAACATCTACCCTCTTGCAACAATAATAAGGAACTCCCCTTTTCCAGGTGTCAACAGAGGATAAGTAGGGAATCTGAGCTTCTGCTTCTCCCTGGAAACAATGAGACAGTGTCTCAACTTTTCCTTCCAGAAAAGTGTGAGGACAAAAACAACTGAAGCAAAAGTTTTAAATAAGATTTACGTTCTCATAACAAATACTCTAAATGTCCAGATTTCAATTGAAAATCCTCATCATACCAAGAACCAGGAACATCTCCAACTGAGTGAAAAAGGACAATCAATAAATGCCAACACTGTGATGACAGAGATACTAGAATTATCTGTCAAAGATTTTTAAAGTAGCTGTAATAAAATTGCTTCCGTGAGCAACTATAAACACAGTGGAAACAAATGAGAAAAAACAGAAAGCTCCAGCTAGGAAATGAAGGTCCTAATAAAGAAAGAAAAGATATAAAAAGAAAATTAAGTGGAAATTTTTTGAACCAAACAATGCAACAAATGATGTAATAACTGCAGTTGGTGGTCCCAACAGCAGAATGGTTAAAACAGAGGAAAGAATAAGTAAAATGGAAGTAAAAACAACAAACTTACCTAATCTAAATAACAGAGAAAAAGAACAAAAGAAAGAGAGAAAGAAAGAAAGAAAGAAATGAGAGAAGGAAGGAAAGAGAAAGGAAGGAAGAATGGAAGGAAAGAAGGAAGAAAGAAAGAAGAAAGAGAAAGAAAGAACAGAGCCTCAGGAGTCCTTAGGACTATGGGAAAAAAATAATAACATTAATGTTAATGGAGTCCTGAAAACAGACATTTGAAAAATACTTGAAGAAATAATTGATGAAAACTTATGAAATTTGGCCAGAGACATAAACCAGCAGATTCAAGATGCTGAGCAAACTTCACATAGCAAACCCAAAGAAATATGCCAAGATATATTATAATTAAAATTCTGAAAACTAAAGACAAAATATTTCTGAAGGCAGCTAGAGGACCACTTTATTTATAGAGGAAAATAATAGAAATCCACCAGATTTCTCATCAGAAACCATAAGGCCAAAAGTATGGCATACTATTATTCAAGTGCTAAAAGGAAAAAACTATCAACCCCAAATCCTATCTTCAGAAAAATATCCTAAAGGGATGAAAGGGAAACCAAGACATTTTCAGATAAAGATTAGTAGGAGAATTTGTCACAAACAGGTCTACCCTAAAATAATGGCAAAAGAAAGTCCATAACAGAAAGGAAACAATTTAAAAAAAAAAAAAAGAAAGAAAGAAAAAAGGAAACTTGGAATATCGGGAAAGAAGAAAGAAGGCAATAGCAAAAAATATATGCAAGTACAATAGGATTCTCTTCTCTTGAGTTTTCTAAATTATGTGTGGCAATTGAAGCATAATTATAACACTATAATTAAATATAACATAATTAGAACACTATATAATTAAGTATAACATAATTAGAACACTGTGGTTTTAAATGTATGTAGAGGAAATATTTAAGACAATTTCCTTATAAATGAGAGTACAGGGATGAAAATGGAGGTAAGATTTCTATACTTCACTCAACCAGTAAAATTATGACACCAATAGTTTATGAGAAGGTGTATATGTATAAGATAACATTTAGAGCAACCACAAAAAGCACTATAAATGAAACATATCAAGAAAAAGACAAGTACCATAAAGCAAGCAGAAGGAAGATTTGATAAAGATAAAAGCAAAGGTTAAGGAAATTGAAAACAGGAAAACCATTAAAAAAATAAAACAAAGACTTGGTACTTTGGAAGATCAAAAATCAGCAAACCTCCAGCAAGACTAACAAAGAAAAAAGTGTGAAGGCACAAATTACCAACATGAATGAAACAATATCACTACAAACCCTGAACACATGAAAAAGGTAATTAAGGAGTACTCTGAACAATTCTGTACACATGTGACAGCTAAGATAAAATGAGACAATTCCTTGAAAAAGATGAATTGCCTTACTTACCACTATGACATAGGTAATCTGAATAGCACTATGCTTATTAAGGATGTTGAATTCATAATTCAAAAACTCCCCAAAAAAGTAATTTCCAGGCCTGCAGTGTTTCTCTAAAGAATGCTACCAAGCATTTAAATAATTAACACCAACCAAACACAGTAACTTTCAGAAAAAAGAAGAGAGAAATTTTTCCAACTCATTTTATTAAACTAATATTACCCTGATAGCAAAATCAAAATCAGACAAAGACAGCACAGACAGACAGGTAGACAGACACATATACACACACACTGCAGATCAATATCACTCATGAATAGGGATGCAAAAAACCTTAACAAAATATTAGCAAATGGAATTCAGCAACATGTTAAATAATAATACACCATAACCAGCTGGGGTTCATTCCAGGGATGCAAGATTGCTTCAATATTTGAAAATCAATAAATCAATAAATGGTTTCTACCATACTAACGGGTTAAAGAAGAAAAATTTATATGGCATATCAATTAATGGCAAAAGAGCATTTGACAAAATTCAATTCATTCATTCATTCATGATAAATATCTCTGAAGAGAAATAGAAGTAGAGGAAAACTTCCTAACTTTATAAAGAAAATCTACCAAAAACTTAGAGCTAACATTCTACTTAATGGTGAAAGACTGAAAGCTTTTCCCCTTAAATTTGAAATAAGGTACAAATGTTCGCTTTCAACCCATTACTATAGTGCTGAAAATTTTAGCCAAGGAAATAGGGTTAAAAAAGGAAATAGAAAGCATATATATTAGAAAGGAAGAACTAAAGCTGTCCCTATTGGCAGAGGACAGTGTTGTCTATACAGAAAATTGCCAGGAATTAACACAAAAACCTCTAGTAAGTAAATTCAGCAAGGTTTCAATGATCAGCAAGGATACAGGATAAATATACAAAAGGCAAATGCATTTCTATATACTAGCAATGAAATAATAGCCACCAAAATTTAAAATGCGCTAGCCATTTAACATTTCTTTTTTTGAAAAAAGAGATACTTAGTGGTCAATCTAACAAAAACTATACAGGATTTATATTATGAAAGTTACACAAAACAGATGCAAGAAATATATAAGATTCAAATAACTGGAGAGATAGACCTTGTTCATGGATTGGATAACTCAAAATAATAAAGATATAAATTCCCTCCAAATTTATATTTAGGTTTAATGTAATTTCTTTCAAAATGGCAGCAGGGATGTTTTTGTAGATATTTACAATGTAACTATCAAATTTGTATAGAAAGGAAAAAGAACTAGAATAACTTACAGTAATTTTGAAAAACAAGATTAGAGTTGGAATAGCCTACCCAATTTCAAGTTTTCTATAATTACTATAATCAAGATTGTGGTATTGGTAGAGGCATAGAGAGTAGAGAAAAGGATTAACAGAACAGAATAGAGAACCCTGAAGTAGACCCACACAAATATGCCCAACTGATTTCTTCTTAAATTATTTCTCAGTTGACTTCCGGAAAAGATGCCAAAGCAATTTCATGGAGAAAAAAATAGTTCTTTCAACAAGTTGTGCTGGCACTATTAGACATCCACATGCAATAACAACAATAACAACAACATTAATAATAATAATAAAAAGTTGCCTTGACTTAAGTGTTTTTCTTTACAAAAAGCAACTCAAAATGGATTATAGTCTTAAGTGGAAAGTATAAAACTATACAATGCTTAGGAAAATAAAATAGGAGAAAATCATCATCTGGGGCTGAGCAGAGTTTTTTGATGTCAAAAGTATGACTCATGAAAGAGAAAGTTGATAAGTTGGACTTTATCAAAATTAAATAACTTTCTCTTATAAAAGACTTTGTGAAGAAGATGAAAATGCAAAGTTACAGAGTAAGAGAAAACATTTTCAACCACATATCTGATAAAGGAATGGTATCTAGACTAGATAAAGAACTCTCAAAACTTAACAGTAAAAAAGCAAAAGAGTCAATTAGAAGATGACAGAACTCATGAAGAGGATATACAGATGGCAAATAAAACATGAAAAGGTGTTCAACATCCATAGCCATTGGGGAAATGCTAACCAAAACTAACATGGGATATCATTGTACACCTATCAGATATGCTAAAATAAAAAAGTGAGAACACTAAATGCTGGTGATGATGTAGACAAACTGGAATCAGACATTGCTTGTGGGAATGGAAAGTGATACAGCTACTCTGGAAAGCATTTTGGCAAAACCAGACATGTAACCACAACGTGACCCAGCTATCATTCTGCTAGGCATACATCCTGGACAAATGGACATTTACGTTCACACAAATACCTATACATGAATGTTTATTTGTAATAGACAAATACAAAAAAGAGCCCAGATATCCTTCAACAGGTGAAAGATTAAACAAACTTTGGTACATCCATACCATGGAACACTATTCAACAAATCATGTAGCAACCTGAAGAAGTCTCCAGAGAATTAGGCTGGTTGGAAAAAGCTAATCCCAGAAGATTACATACTGTGTCATTCCATTCATATAGCATTCATGAAATTGAGAAAATTATGAAAATGGAAAACAGACAAGTGGTTACCAGGGGTTAAAAAGGGAATAGGGATAGTAGGGAAGTGGATGTGACTACAAAGGGTAGCCTGAGGGATCATTGTGTTGAGGAAATGTTCTGTATCTTCACTGTTTTTTTTTTTTTTAAAGATTTTATTTATTTATCAGAGAGAGAGAGGGAAAGAGCGAGCACAGGCAGACAGAATGGCAGGCAGAGGCAGAGGGAGAAGCAGGCTCGCTGCTGAGCAAGGAGCCCGATGTGGGACTCGATCCCAGGACGCTGGGATCATGACCTGAGCCGAAGGCAGCTGCTTAACCAACTGAGCCACCCAGGTGTCCCTGTATCTTCACTGTTTTAATGCCAATATTCTAGTTTTGTTATTTGACCATAGATTTCCAAGATGTTTTCATGGCAGGAGACTAGATAAAAAACACAAGGGAACTCTCTGTATACTTCTTAAAAATGTGTGTGAAACTACAATTATCTCCAAAAAATTTTAATTAAAAAAAATATGTCATCAGATAGAAAAAAGTGATAATGGACAAGCAACATTAAACATATATTCTGGCGGGATACTCTCTGTTTTTCATACACACGGTCACACACATGTGTGCACGTATATTCACAAATATGATAGTGGTTTCCTGAGAGTAGATTTAAATTCCTACGTGAGTGTTTTTGTGAATCTCTGACAATTTTCCATTTAGCTTTCTATATTCATTGATATAGACAAAACAAAAGCAAACTTGTTGTCTGTCCTTAGAGCCAAGGTATCTTCTTTCCTTGACAATAATTCTTACAATCTTTTGATTAAATGTACCTGAAAACGGAGGAAAGGAGTATTTATTTGTAGAGACAAATCTGATCCATTCATTTGCACTCTGGGAGAGAACACAGGAGGACTGTACTACTGCCTGACTTCTAGCCCATCTCAGCATCGGATGGGAAGAACTGATTTGCACCCTTGTGACAATCCTCCCTCCCAGTGGGGAGAGACATTCCTAAACACGCTGTAAATCCCATTCCATCAGTGCTGTGCCAGTGTCCCCAACAATCCCATTGGCCTTCTTTGCTAGTAGACATGTTATAGGATGTTTGTCTCCCGCTGGCCTCTAGGCCCACACAGTTGTCCGGCTGTCACGGAGGCCTATTACACTAGATGAGGCCTCAGGTTCTTTCCAACTCTAAATGCTCAGGATTTGGTGAGAGCAGCTGCTCTGCTTTCTCTCTTCCTTAATCGCTTTGCTCTTGCCAGCACACTAGAAGCTGAAATTTTGACTTGACAGGAATGACTTCATTCATCCTGTTTTGGAATGCCCCGGATTCTGTTCCTGGCATTGCCATGTGTTCCCTGTGTTATGTGACTCGAACAAAGCATCCAGTCTCTCTGGATTTTTAAATGGGTGATAATAATAAAATCAGCACTCACTCTGTCAACCTCAACAGCACAGTGGTGAAAATCATAATCAGATAACACATGTGTAAGCTCAAGGTGGATATTAACATTATACAGTATCAGGTCTAGTGTTTAGACCTGAGCTCCCCTTATGTCATAGCAAACTGGGGAGAAAGATCCCATGCTGTGCCCTTTGGCAGTCAGATGTGTGACATTTCAGGATCCTGTGAAGTGGAGAGAGCACCAGGAAGGAAAGAGTCACTAACAGTGATCCAGGGCTACATTAAGTTCTTCATATAAAATTCCTGCTTAGGAATTTTATTTTGGTTTCTCTTCCTGAAAGATTACTGCTCCCTCTCAGCTGCTCCTGTGTTTAATGTGCTAGCCACCCGACGCAGGAGAGCAAACACAGGCTCTAACCCTCAGATTGAATCCAGTCTGTCACTCACAGGCTGCATTACTCTAGACAACCCACTTAACCTCCCTGAACCTTAGTTTACTCTTCTGGAGAATGGCTATTATAATGCGTGTCTCAATTTTTATTTTGACAATTGTGTGTCAATGTGTGTAAGTACCTATCTAGCTCAGTAACTGACACAGGTAAGAATTCATATTAACATGAACTCAATCTCATCTTTAAAAAAAAAGAAGGTAAGCAAATAGATGAGATTATATCCAATGTGGCTTTCTTTTGTTTCAGGGCTGGAAAAATGAGTAGGAGATGAGGTGTCTTCTATCTGAAATAGGAGATGATTGGAGGCTTCCCTTGGAATGTGCAGAAGGGCTTGGAACCCACCCCCATTTCACTCCACCTGACTAATCCAAATCCCTCTGTAATACTCCAGTGAGTCATGCTCTTCTCCAGAAAGCCTTCCTGGATCCCTCTCAGGAGGCCTACATTTACCTTCTCTGTGCTGCTTCTTCCACTCTTCCCTCTATTTATTTATTTATTTATGTATTTATTTTTAAAGATTTTATTTATTCCTTTGACAGAGACAGATCAGAAGTAGGCAGAGAGGAAGGCAGAGAGAGGAGGAAGCAGGCTCCCTGCCAAGCAGAGAGCCCGATGCGGGACTCGATCCCAGGACCCTGAGATCATGACCTGAGCTGAAGGCAGAGGCTTAACCCACTGAGCCACCCAGGCGCCCCTCCTCCCTCTATTTAGTTAGAAAAATAGGTTTACTATTTGCCATCATATTTTATTGAAAGTCTCCCTCCATCTTACAGTTAATAGTACACAAGAGGTGCATAATAACTGTTGTGAAAACAACCACCAAAATTTTAATGTAAAAAGAAATTCTCACCTTTTCCCTGTTTCCTAGGGTCCCAAATTAAGAGCTATTTTTTAAAAATTATTTATTTCTTTTCAGCGTAACAGTATTCATTGTTTTTGCACCACACCCAGTGCTCCATGCAATCTGTGCCCTCCCTAATGCTCACCACGTGGTTCCCCCAACCTCCCACCCCCCCAACCCCCCGCCCCTTCAAAACCCTCAGGTTGTTTTTCAGAGTTCATAGTCTCTCATGGTTCACCTCCCCTTCCAATTTTGTTATTCGTGTGTAAATGTCAAACCGGAGGGAAGTGTGTTCCAAAGAGCAAGGGGTTGTCTGGCCTCATGGACTTTCAGTTTAATTTGTTACATAGACACAGCCACATTGGTCAGTAAGGATAGCTGGAAGGCTTGAGGGAATTTAAGAGAGCTTAGTTAGAGTAAGGAAGATAAACCAGAAGCAAAGGGAAGACAGAGACTGAGGAACTCCACGATGTCAGAGATGGTAAGTCAGGAGAGATTCAGTAATAGTCATCATGGAGAAAGCACATCTTTCAGCAGTCTGAAAGGGCAGCCAAGAAGTAATTGCCAGTTTACAGGATATATCTATCTATCTATCTCAATCTTCTAGAACTCATTCATTCGAGTCCCAATTTAGATACTTGTCTTATCTCTTATTATTTTCTAATTGGGGTATAATTCTTAGTTACCACTGTCACAGGCAAAGTATTTTTAATGTATTCATAATACGAAAATTTGATATTAACCATCCAGAGATCTGACATTTGAGCAGAATTGGGTTAAATTTTAGAATCTTCTTGCTTTTCTCTTTCTCTTGTCCTAATTGGGATTGACATTTTTTCCCAAAGTTCGTAAATTTGGTGCTTAAATCACGGTTCATCATGTTTTCCTGTTTTTATTTTGTTCTGTTTCATTTTCAGTTTTCATGTCAATAATACTTTATAGTCCTTCTAATACAAAACCAGTTTCCCCTTCTTTGGTTTAGAACATCTATGTAATTTAAGATTTTTGAAGTGTGGGTGTTGAAAGTTCAGAAAGTACATAGAGATTAAAATATAATGGCATATTGGGACATCTAAACAATTGGAGACACTAGTCATTTTATAGCCTTAATTAGTTGGCATATGAAAAGAGAAGATAAGACTCTGAAAACAAGGAACATAAATGGTGCCCTCTATTCCTCTATTGTTAATGTCTTTAGTTGTTTCTTATACGATGTGTATTGTTTTGGTAATGGAAAGTAGAAGAGGTGGCTTTGCATTAGGAAGGCTGAATTATGTTTGTAGGAATGGTTTGGTTAAAATGCTATTTTTCTTTTGGTATTATAAGATAGTCTTTGGAATAATATCTATAGCTTATTTATTTTTCAATTTTCAATTGAATAGTTACTGAAATTGTGCTATGTGCCCAGCACTATTAGAAGTTCAAAAACAAAACAATAAGACTCCTCTACCATCTAAGATTGTACGGTTTCTCAGAGAAATAAAATACAATGGAACCATGAGATAGGTGGTGTGGTCAAAGCTTCAGTGGAGGTACAGACAGGGAAGACCTCCGAAATAGGGTACTCAGATCTTATTGGGGATCAGATAAAAACCTTCATAAGAAAGGTCCCTCTCTGATGTGATGTCTTTAGTTTTAATTGTAACAGTATTTCCCTAGTAAATCATTTATTCATTTAAAAATTCCAAAAAACATTTATAAGGTGCTTACTATGGCCTGGGCCAGGCCCTAGAGATTCAGAGATGGTGTAGGCACCTTGCGAGCCTGCCAGCAGGTTCCAGTCAAGTTCAGCAGAGAGACAACCTTCAGGTCACTGCAGTTCGGGATGTGCTGGGTGTTGGAGAAGCACATAAAGAGTGACTAGTGCAAGCCTGTGGGTAGGAGAGATTTTCAGAAAGAGTGATATCTGAGCTAGTCTAGAAGGAAGCTCTGGCATTAACCAAAGGAAGAGGGATGGAAGGGACATTTTCAGGCAAAGGGAACAACTGTATGTGCCAAGTCCCATAGGCAAGAGAGAGCAGAGCATATTTAGGGTATGTATAGAAAACACACTGGAGAGAGGAAATGATAAGTAGACGAGATTGGAAATCTCAGCAGAAGGCTGACCTTATTCCAAAGGCAAAAAATAGCAACTCGAACCATGCCATTCTCTTGCTTAAAATCCTTCCATTATTTCCTGTTATCTATGGACTCAAGTGTTTGGGAGTGCATGTATATCCATGTATCTGTGTGTCTCTGCATATGTGAGGGTGTGTGTATTAATAACATGTTTTTTTTTTTTCTATATTTTGTGATGCTTTGATGTGTTGGGGCTAGCTAACTCCTAGGGTTAGCTAACTCCTAGAGATGGCAAATAACAAGCATAATTTTGATATGTAAGCCAACCAACAATATCCCAACCATCTCTTTTATCATGGTCTCAGATACCAACTCAATGTTCTTTCCACCCTGAATCACTATTGGGCCAGGTACCAGACAACTAGGGACCACCCCTATCTATAGCTCAGAGCCTGCCAAATTAGTCAAACTGGCTAGAATTTTACTTAGTGTACCAACACTTTCTTGCTCATTCTTTCCCGTGAAACCCCAGTAAAGGCTCTGTCCTATGCTTTCCTGTCAACTTCTTTCAGCTCCTGACCAAGCCGGGTGCTTCCTGTGTGTCCTGAATGGTGTGGCATGATCCCTCCTCTTGGGAATTGAACAACAAACTGTCTTTTCAATAGCAGTTGTCTCCAGATCTGTTGATCTCACCATTCCTGATTAAAACAAATCCTGGGTCATTGTAATTCAGCATGGGGCACCAAAGGGGACTGACGTGGCTAGGTTGTGCTATCGGAAGGTCACTCTGGTATCTTTGCAGGTGAAAGTGGCACAGGAAGAGCAGTTAGGAAACTATGGAGGTAAGGCAGGGAGATGGCAGGGCCTTCCAGAGGCAGTGGCCATGGGAGTAGAGGAAATGTGCTAGGGGACATCTCCTTGGTCAGGAGGTGGGGCCAAGAGATCGTATGATTGACTAGATATGAGCTGTGAAGGACAAGGAAGACTTGAGATGATTCCTTATTTGAACATCTGGGTGGATGTGCTGCCATTTGTCGAATTAAACAATTGGAGAAGAGCAGGTCTGGGATTATGCAGTGGAAAGATGATAGGCTCAGTTTCTGACATATGGTTTTATTGGGCCTACGGGTCTGACCAAATGTGAGTTTGGATAAATGTGTCTGGAGTTCAGGAAAGAAAGCTGTGTTGAACTAGAGCTTTAGTGCCATTGGCATAAAGAATAAAACTAAAACTGTAGGAATAAATGAGGCCCTCTGAGGAGAGGAAGGGAAAGGCAAGACAGAAACCTGGAGAGCAGCAAGATTAGAGGGAAGGGCAGAGGGAAAGTGGCCTCCAAAAAAGCCTGGGAGACTAGGACCTAACAATGTCGATGGTACTGGAGAAAAGGCAGGGCGAAAAAGGCAGAAAATATCCAAAGGTAAGCTGAAGTCTGCAGACATATTAGAGAAGCTGCTTGTGAATTATTTTTATGGCACATCCTTTATACACAGATCCCCAAATTCAGTCCTGTGAGAGTTGGAGCTGAGGCAAGGACAAGAAAGGCAGGACTAGTCTCTTAAACATGCCATCGACAGAGTCAAGTTCTAAGCAGAAGGCAACTGTGATATTTTACATTTCAAGTTCCACTGAATCTCTCCTTAGGCTACATGACTGCGATTCCCATTAAGGACGGAAACCACTGATTTTGTGTACACTCAGCCTGTCTTTTCTTTAAAACTGTGTAAATGCAGTAACGACCGAGAGGGGATAAAAATCAGTTTATAAACCGTGTGTTCACTGTCTCACTGATCTATCATGTAGCCCTGAGTATAAACACATCACAGTCTTCTGGCATCAAGGTGGGTGCCTCTCTCTCATTTCTACAGCACCAGGGACTGTGAGACAGACAGCATGTACTCCCTGTGATAGTCGGGGGAACTGTCCGTGTGGAAGATTATCTAACACCACACTTCCTTTGTTTTTTTTTTCTTCCTCAAAAATGGACTTAACTTTTCTAAAGACTTTGGAAAACACTAATCTGGCTACTGTTGGGTGGACTGTGAGAAAAGGGCTAACAGATCTGGATGTGGAATCACAGTGACTGGCTGATGGTTAGGACTCGGTCAGTGTTTGTGGAAGGAAGAAAAGAAGCCAGCAAGCAAGCGAGACTGCACATTTCCCACTGCAGTGGATGAAGACTTTGTTATCGCTCTATTACTTACTGATGCCCTTCTCCTCTCCTCTCTTCCTTCTATAATGTGCAGTTCTCTTGGCAATTTTAACCATCTTTTTCTCCACCAACAATCTTTTAAATAAAAGAGAAGAAGGTTCCAAAATCAGTATTTTCCTTTATGGGAAGGAATAAGGGATGGCTCTACATGGAGAGCCTATTTACTCTTTTCTTTCTTCTATTTTTTTCTTTTTCTGTTTGCTAGATCATTGTGATGGGGGGAAAACATCACGTCAAATGACAATGGTGGTGCAGCTGTAATACTAGGGGCAGAAAGGACATAACACAAAGTAGAAGGAATAAAGAAAACAGTTGAAGATCAGGGAATGACATATTTAAAACATTTGTGAAAATATAGAAAGGATTATTGATCTAAATTTTTTGTTTCTAAATTAAAAGATAAGAAAACAGTAAGAAAAATTCTCCATATCATAAATGGACAAAACTGGATTGCAAGATACTGAGCAGAAGCCCAGTCCCACTATCCAGGGATAACATGGAAGAAGAGTTAGAAATAGTGGCAGCAAGTAGGGAATGGTAATGGCATAGGACTGGCAAAATTGCTGTCATTATTGACTGGACCCTAGTTCTCCTGGACATCCCAGTCCTTCCTGACATCCATGGTCATGTGCGGGTAGGTCCGTTTTTCCTCAACATCAGGTTAAATTATCCATTACATGGAGGTTTTGACTTCTCTATTCCAATGGTCAGATCAGATCCCTGGAGACAGCACCAGTTTGGAAGTAAACTGGTGGTCATCGCAACCCTTGGACACCACAGTAAAGAATGCTGTGAGCCCTGCCCAGTCAGACCTCTTGGGCTCATTCCCTAACCTCAGCTGCCTTGATCACAGCTCTCTCATATATGCTCACTATCCCCATTACTGAGCCTCTGGTGTACATTTTGTTCATGTCCAGAAGGTTATGAGAGTTTAGAAACTGATCATAACCTTAGACAATATATAATTCTATTAAGCAAAAATTTCATTTGCTCTTTTTTTTGGTGTGACTTAATAAATGGTTGTCTATGAATGGCTACTATGAGGATATCTGCAGAGAATAGAAAAAAATCTTGCAAGTCAGAAAATTACCTGTTCTTGGAATCTGATGGAGAGTTACTGGCTGATACCCAGTTCTGAAGAATGGGTGTTTGTTGTCTATCAGTTAAGACAATACTAGCTAGCTGTTGTAACACATAAATTCCAAAGACTTAATGACCTCACACCATAATGCCCATGTAAATGCCCAACATGGATTTACTGGTTCCCTGTTAGTTGGTGGCTTCAAACCACATGATAGCCTTCTCTCATCTTGTGCTTCTACTAGCACCTAAGCCTCATAACATTCTGCATCCAGCTGAAGGATGAGAAAACAGGATGGAAAAAACACACCTACTTATCTGGCATTACAACTTAACTTGTCTTAGGATGAATGATGTACAACACTTGCCTTCACATTCCAGAGGTGAGAACTAGTCATATTTCTCCATCTAGAAACAAAAACAGCTGGAAAACTAATTCTTGGTTGGATAGGTGTTTTCCAGAAATCACTTTACAATGTGGGAGCAGTGAACAAATTGTTGGTGGGTAGTTAGCTATCTGTGTGGCAGGAATAATGAGAAGTCCTAGAAGCAAAACGGTAAGAGGTAAGAGTGAGAAGCTCAGCAGCCTGGGCCACACTGTGTTCATATGTAAGAGCCTATATGAAAGAAAGTTCCAGAGGTGATGTAAAATAATTTTCTGGAATAAAAAAAAAAAATACCAAAAAACAAAAAACAAAAAACCCCCAAACTTGAACTGTAAAAAAACTTAAGGTGTTGAGAAGAAACTGAGACTCCTCATGTGACTTTTTTCCCCCAAAGACCCAATGCTCCAAAGCTTTTAATGTTTCTATATCCCCTTAACATCTTTCTAGTTCTCTCAAAACCTCCAAAAGTGATGAGGACCTCAGGTATGTCTCTCAGAGTAAAAGAGCCCATCCAGTTGAAATCTTTCATTTTGATCTAAAATCCTCCCTTTAGTATAACAGAAAGTCAGAATTTACATTTGTTGTTGCCAAGGAGGCCAGTTAAAACCCCTCAGCCATACTTTTTTTCAGTAGGTGAAAATTAGATGGGGCTAACAGTTTTCAGTTGACACAAATAAAATACTCCCCAGCTGTGAGGTTGTGTTCCATAAAGAATGGTTACAACTGTAGGCTGGTGCTACCCCAGGACTTATACTTAACACAGCTGGTATAAAGACTGAATTTTAAATTCAAGTTTTAGAATAATCTTCAAACTCTATCTTGGCACAAGTTTCTCCAACATTCAGGATCTTTATAAAGCAGGTCATCTCTTTTTCCTCCAGATAATGCTTTGAGGATTTCATTAAATTTGGACCAAGCTGGTCTACACTTTCAAAGGACTCTATGATTGGTTCTATGATGGACTTTCATTTTTGAAAAAATCTAAATCCAGAAAATGTGCATTGGTTTGGTAATTCCGAATTCTTATCCACTCTGATCTTCGAGAGTGAGCCTTCCACCTCCATAGGCATGTTCTGAGTGGAAAGCCCTGTTTTGTGTAGACATGAAAGCACAAAAGTAGGGGAGGGATAGGATTTGGATGGGAGTTTCTCCTTATTTTTCTACCTGCCTGTATTCATTTCCTTTACTACACTGCTACGGATGTCCATGAGTGCAACAAGGGGGTGCTGTTTTTTTAGGGGTCCTGAGACCATCATAATTTTGGCAGAGTCACATTCTAGACATCCTGATTCCAATAAATGCGTGTATAAAGTACTGGAATGCGGACTGTTTCTCATGTCCTTGGCTTTATCTCTGCAAACTTCAGATCTCCTCACTCCCTCCTTTCTCTCTCTCAAGCCTGTACCACATATGCGGGACTCTCACATCGAGATGTCTAGATTAAGAAGGAGCAACTGCTCTCAAAAACCTGGTGAAGATTGTTTCAAATGTTTGCCACCCCTGTTATCTTCTCCTCTTGACAGGTGTCCTTGCCTCGTAATTTATTGAGACCCCAGCTTTTTAGTGAGAGCTTCTGTCCCAGAGAAGCAGCCATCCCACTTTTAGACCTTCCATTCCATTTCCTCCTTCCTTCTCTAGGGCCTCATTTCCTCAATAACCTCCTTTTTCTCTTGTGATTTTATATTTGCAATCTGTTTTTCATACATAGATAAATAAGTCCTTTGTATTTTTAAATGTTTTCTTAACACTACTCCTTTAGCTACGCTTGCGTCTCCTCCTTGTCTTCCGCTTATTTTCCCTTCTCTTCTCTCCAAACTTCTTTATACCTGTTTTTCTTATTTCTCCTTCTTGACCATGCCTATCTTCCAATGACTTCTAACCCCCAGTATATCACTGGTTTTCTTCTTAAACTCTGAAGACATTTTCCATCTCCTCCACAGATTTTTTTTGTTCTCTTCTGCCCCTTAATTTAAGTGTTACCCTAGGGTCTGTCCAAGGTTTTCACTTCTAGAGCTATTTTCTTTTAGTAATCACTTTTATTTTTTGAACGTTGATTATCAATTCTATGCAAATAGACCAAGTGAGAAAGATTTCTTCTCATGATCCATTTAGCCGTGCTGTAATAAGAGTGCTACAACTCAAAAAGCTATAATTCAAAACACAATTGAGCAATAATTCCATGGGAGGCATAATATAATGCAAGAAATGCTTGTTCAGAAGCCCAGCGAAAAGGCTAGTGTTCTGTTTCTGAACCTTAATTTTGCCATATGAAAATATAAAGGTTGGGCAAGAGAATATTTTTCTTCACAAAGTTGATGATTTGTTGAGTGTTTTTTAAAAATTATTTTATCATTCCAATGTCTTCTATCTCAGAAAACAAAAACAAAAACAAACAAACAAACAAAACTAGCCATCTAGAAAAGAAGATGCTTTTGATTTAAGATTCTTCTATAATATTTCTTCATAAAAGATATTTAAGGAAATTAACCCTTTGGTATTATTATGTTTTGTCAAATTGAATGGGAGTATGAGGGGAGAAGATTCAATTTATAGTTTGAAAATAATTGACTTTCCATTATCTAGTCATAAGATTTGAGGTTACCACAATAATAGAGAGAGTTACTATTATTTTTAAAAACCAATTCCTATATCCCAAATTCCTAGGTTATGAAAATGCTCATAAGTTTGGCTTAAATTCACTACTTGAGAGAGAAGTTGTTACATTTCATTAGTCACAGGTCATTGAAAAATACACTTTTCACTAAATGCCTTCTATCAAAGAACTACAAAATCTGACAATATAAGTGTTAAAAATAAACTTCTTTTCCTTTTTAATAATATATCTCAATAGAACTTCCAAATGTGTGACTGACCCAAAACCATTTCTCTTATCACTTTAATTCTTGTTCATAAACACAGTTGTGATCAGGAATCTGCAGATGTAACACTCTGTCTTCGCTCAGAGTGACTGCCCTGACCACTGCTAAAGGTCCTCAATTTAAAACCTTTTGTATTTCCTCTTCTTTCAAGACAGTGTGATGTCAACAGCTGGATCCTTTGCAAAGATCAACTAGAAGCCAGAGTTGTATTGTAGGCTGAGTTTAAAAACAAGTAATTTGATTACAACTTTTTTCTCATGTAGTAGTATTTTTAAATAATAAGTAAATTGTCTATTAAGTTATGTTAGACAATATAAAAGGCCAAATCTATACAAATAATGCTATTTGGTGAATTTAGATTTTTTAAAAAATCCCTTTCTCCCTGTTAGGGGCTATAGATGGCATATCTAATGTACCAACTTCCCCAGCTCTTGTTGCCTACCAGTCAGGCTTTTAATTAATCTGCACTGGATTGCTAAAGGAACAGGCAATGAGTAGTCCTCTCAGAGCTTGAGGTGAGGGAGCATTTCTCACAACTCTGAGACACTGACAGGTCTTGGCATATCCTAATCTACTGGGAGCCCCCAAGAACAAACATGGCAGTTAGGACAATCACAGAAGTTCGAGAGGCTATGAAAGTTGGAAATACTAATTGACTTTCCCTCAGCTCTATTCTGGCTTACATGACCATGACTGGCTGTTCTGGTTAAATTTATTTTAACCAGCAATAATTGAATGAAAAAAAAAATGAATGAACCATTCATCTTAGTTTGAGCACATCATAGAATTAAAAAAAAAAAAAAATCCTGTTACCAGGTAGGTTAAGGATATACCAGCACCAATACTCATTAAATGCTTTTTTTCTCTTTTTTTCTTTCTTTTTCTTTTTTTTTTTTTTTTTTTGGTATTTTGTCTGTTTTTGTTTGCCTGTTGAAAAACGAGAGCTGAGGACTGAGTGCCAGTGAATCAATGCTTCTCCTGCATGAAGCAGCCTTCTCTGGGGACTTTTCTGTGGCAGAGCAACATACCTCAAGCCAGATAGTAGAAGATTCTGCATGGGGATCAGGTTTGAGGAGTCTTCAAATCCAGCTTATGGATTTGACATGTGAGTGCACCAGTATTTTTATTATTAATATGATACTGCTTGTGAAATGTGTATACTGTCGTATAAAAACCATATGAAACTGCTTCTTTTTATTGTTTTTATTTACTTTTAAAAGGTTTTTCTTCATCCTCACCTGTTTTCTCTTCCTAACTGCAATTGTTTTAGAGTCCACATTTCAGTCTTTGAAAACCTTAATGTGCAGCATGATCTTTGTGTTACATCCAAGATTTATTTATTAACTATCAAAGGGAAGAATTCTGGGTAAGAGTGCATCTTGCTATTTGAAATTACCAGCGGTGGATTACAGTACCAAACTGAAAAATCGTTTAGTCAAAAGAGGTTTAGCTGTAGCCTTAATCAAGGGCAAGGTGGATATTTTCAAGAATTACCGTGGAGACCAATGTGGGCGTTCATGAACAGGGCCCTCCCTCAGGGAGTGTGGACAGCAAAGAGGCAGAATTAGGGGACTAAGATACAGATCCCTGATAATTGAGTTTCCCTTCTGAAGCTTCCAAGATGTCTCTGGCAAAAAATGCTTCCATGAAGGCAGTGAGGTCAGAAACCAGAAATGCCCCTTTACCTTTAAAAGGACTATTCAGTAGCCATGAAATCAACTGCAAAATTAGAATAATGTCAGAGGTTCCCCCATGCAGTAGGGAGAACCCCTATTAAAGGATAAGTCTTAGAAAAAAGAAGATAAAATCATGACTCTCATAAAGACATAAAATGAACATATAAAATGTCATTTTATTCAACTTATTAATTAATGAGGGAACCAGTAAGATGTTACAGTCAGTTCAAAGGTGAATTCTCAAAAACCGTGCATAGAAAGGGAATAAGAAATTTTGAAACCAGTTTGCATCCATGTAAAATGAGTCAATGAAATAATAAATTGCATTTCGCCAGATACATGTTTTACTTGTTTATATTATCAATTTTCTACAACTTATAAAGATGTAAAATTGATCAAAGACAAGGAAAGCCAAGGAAGACATGGATGAATGAGCTACAGGATACACACCGATATATTTGTTGCCATTTCAGACTTTCATAATTTCTCTGGATGCCCTGTAGTCAAGGACTTCTCTAGACACCTGGGACTGAAAAACCTCAGGTAACACACTAAGCCTCTGAATCTATCCTGTTTCCCAGATTTCCTCCTGTGATTCAGCCTCCTGACTCAAAAATGCCTTGCTAATAATGTTTTACCCTCTGTGATCCAGTTAGTGACTCTAAGACACCATAATTCCCTCATGTACCATGAACAATCTGTCATGGACAGGGTTTCTGCTAAGCATTTCACATACATTATCTTACTTAGCTTCACAATGACTTAAGATCATTACTATTATCCCTATTCATAAATCCAGAAAGTGAGCCTAAAAGACCTTTTGTAAATTGTCCAAAATTTGATTATTACAATAGCACAGGTGGAATTCAAATCTATCAACTTTTGATGCCTTTAACTAACACTCAAGAACATCTTATAGACCCCTCTAACTCCTTCATCATTACTCTGTAATGGCTTTATTAGTAAGAATTTGAATTGCTCACTGGCTCAAAACTTTCCCATCACAGGTCTTTACCTCGCTCAAGGCAAAATTATCTGGACTGGGCTGTCATCTGTTCCCATGAAACTTCTCACATGTATATTATGGAGCAACACAAAGAGGTAGAGTGCAGGATGGGCTTCTCTGTGTAGCTCCAGTATCTTGGCCAACACTCCAATCACAGCATCTAACACATTGTCTTATATCGTATCAGTTGATACAATAATAGCTAAGATCGGCTGAATATGTGTTATGTATCTTATGCTTTACATAAAGTATCTTATTTAATTCTCACAGGATACCTATGAACTGGGTACTACTACAATGCTTATTTCAACATCAGGAAGTGGGGACTTAGAAAACCAGGCAACTTGCCCAGGATCACAGAGGCAAAGTGATAGAGGGAAGTGCCCACTTCATCCCCTGTTCTGTTTGGAGGCCCTTTGGCCATTGACTTTTGAACAAGGAGGAGGCCCAACAGGTCTTGTGAGGTGCTGGCTGAGGAAAATTAATTCAGTTAAGCATGCATGCAAATGGAGAAGACCCTGAAGTGAAAGGAAGTCTCATTCCTTCCTCTGTATCTTTGTGTATTAAGACTCATGTGACTATATAAGATTAAGAGAGAAATAAATGGGAGTTTATTAGTCCAAATTGTTAGGAAGTCTTAGGTGGGCCAGGATTCAGGCCCAGCTGGACTCAGGAGATCAGTGTCATCTGCGCCATTTCCTTTCCCCCCACTTTTTCTTTACTTCTGTTTCTCTTTGGGTGTTGACCTCACCTTTTTTACTACAGATTCTTTTTCTGTGTGGCTTGGAAGGAAAGTGAAACTTCTGTGGCTTTTACTGTTCTTATGGCTCAAGATCCTAGGGAAAGAAAGCTCTGTTCTCTAGCACCAATAAGCAAAATTATGAAAGCACTCTTTCATCTGGTTTGGGTGGCTGTAATGAGAGGCGTGGATACTCTGATTGGCCAGCCAGGGCCAGATGACCACTTTTGTGTCAGAGGGTATGGATAGAACACTGTGAGAGTAGCAGCTGAGGACCAGATGGAGGCATGGGGCCCCAAGGGAAAAAAAGATGCTTTTGTCAAAAGAAGGAGAGAAGAATAGTAGGCAGGTAAAAACAACAGATGTCCATGGTGCTGATTTTCCCAGAGACTATTATATTATGAATACAGTTTTTCTTCCAATGTATTATATAGTATTTGATTCAATAAAAATACGATAGTTTGTGATAATTTCTGACACCACAAGATATTTCTTACATACGCGTGATTCAGTATTGTTCTCATTCCAGTTTAAAAAGATACAAAAACTTTGAAAAACAAAACTGGTGTAGAGCTATTTTAGAACATTGTCTCTGAACTTAACTATTTGTTCAGATTCTTATGATGATTTGAGAAAACGTATTGATCAGAGAACTAAGTAGACTTAAAAATTAAGCCAGAAATTAAGAACATGCATGTGCTTATGCAATGAGAACTCCTTGGAAGGATATATACTATCTAAATAACTTTCACAATGAATAAATGATAGAAATATTATTAAATAGGTATTACATGCATAATGCTGTTCTTATTTTTAATGAGACAAGACTTGAATCACATTTTTCTTTTTAGACAAACAGAATTGGATTAACTGAACTTTTTAATGATGAATATAGATTAATGTAAGAGCTAATATGTTAAAAAAAAAACTATTTCCATATATTTTCCGATGTCTCCAATTATGACTAGATTATTTACCTAAGTCAGTTTTGGGGATCATAGACTATATTTCCAATTGAAATAATGTTTTATTTGCTGATTTGATGTCTCATGATGGCCCATGAATAGCTACTGGCTCCAGAATATATGTGATTTGTAATATTATAAAATGCATCTATAATAATGTTTCCATAGGAAAATACGTTCCATGGAGCTCTAATTTTGGATTCTAAAAACAGTTTCCTCCTCATCCTCCCACTCCCATCTTCTCTGAGACTGAGAGTGAAGATTTTCTTAGCTCTAGATCTTTAGCATCGGTTATTAACTTATGGGCAAGGAAGGGTAAAGAAAGAAGGACAAAAGCATTGTGAGAAGGCCTCATCAGGGAGCAGAAAGCAGATAGTGTAGGACAGGATTTGGGAATTCGTGAAAACAAAACAAACAAACAAAAAACCCCCCAAGATCCTAGAAGCATAACCAGAGGCATGCACTGGTTGGATGAATAAGTGGCTGCTTAGCTTAATGAAGGGCTGACAAGAATTTTTTTCTAGGGGATGATACTAAGGGCTGTCCAGACAAAATTCAGAGGCCAAGTTAAAGACAGGCTGGCTTTACAGAGGCTTTCCTTACAAAGCCAAGCACTGAAACCAAGAAATCTTCTTTTCTACTTGGGAGTCATTTCCCAGGAAACAAAAACCACAGTGGAAGAGTTGCAGCCAGAGGAGAAGAAACTAATCTAAACAAGAAAGACAAAGAACTGAATCAAAGAAGCCACTGGATTGGGCGATCAATGCAAAGGAATGTGAGAGGTGGGAGAGGCTAGGAGGCCAGCACGTCTGGACAATATTATTGGGTTTTAAAGATCTGAGTTTAGTTCCAGCTCAAGATGGCAACATAGAAAGGCTCTGAACTTCACTTCCTCCATGGAACACACTAGATTACACCTATTAATAGAACAATTCTTCCTCCAGAAGGACTGAAGTTTGACTGAACAGTCACTGAACAACCAAAGTTAGAGAGAGTGGCAAGAGAACAGCAAAAGAGGTGGCAAAGGGAACCCCACACCCACCGCTGCGAATGGCCGTGGGGAAGGACAGCACTGAGGGACCAAGAACAGAACCCTCTGTCCTTGGGCACAGGAAGAAAGCTGTGGTTTATAAGAGCAGCTAGCACATAAAGAGACAACATTAGAACTCTGCCCAGTGGTGGAAGAGCTGTGGAAAAATCTCTCCAGGTCAGAGGGAATGGAGAACCACATGGTTTACATTCCCAATCCACCTTAAAAGCCTAGACAGGAGCAGGGTCTGGATATATATAATGGGTGTCTGTTTTGTTTTTTTTTGTTTTTTTTTTCCCCACATTTTAAAATTCATCTTGTCTTTTTATTTTTCCTCTTTAAAAAATTTATTTTCACAAAAAGCAGAATCAGACCTATACATGAGAGAACAAACTGATGGTTGCCAGAGGAAGAGGTGTAAGGGGATTGGGCAAAATGAGTGATGGGGAGAGGGAGATACAGGCCTCCAGTTATGGCATGACTAAGTCACTGCATGAAAAGCAGAGCATAAGGAAAACAGTCAGGGATATTGTAATAATGATGTAATGGGACAGATGGTGGCTATACTTGTGAACATAGCATAATGTATAAACTTGTCAAATCACTAAGTTGTACACCTAAAACTAATGTAACATTGTGCATCACCTATACTCAAAAATAAAAAAATAAAAGATCTGAGTTATGATATGCATCCCACCCCTTTGTGATTCTTCCTGACAGGATCTTAGGGATAATCTTGTAAGACAGGGATCTGGGAGGAGGAATTTGTTTAAAGATTTTGCTTGTTTGTTTGTTTAAAAGGAGTGGGGAGAGGGAGTGAGAGAATCTCAGATATCCTTCTGAATGTGGAGCAGGATGCAGGGCTTGATCTCATGGCCCTGAAATCATGACCTGAGCCAAAATCAAGAGTGAGACGCTTAACCAACGGAGCACCCAGGTACCCCGTCTGTGTTCATTTTTATCTAATTTTGCAGCAGTTGTCTTGTGCACCACTCTTCTTCGGTATTTTCTTTTCTTTTTAAATTTTGTTTACTTATTTGACAGAAAGGGGTGAGACAGAAAGGAGAGAGAGAAGCAGACTCCCTGCCGAGCAGGGAGCTTGATGCCAGGCTTGATGCCAGGACCCCGGGTCATGACCCGAGCTGAAGGCAGACACTTAACCGGCTGAGCCACCCAGGCGCCCCTTCTTTGGTATTTTCATATACTAAAGAAGCACTCCTTCCATCTGAAATGGTCCCCCTCTTCTTCTTGTTTTACAACAGCCATGCGGTCTTTTTGAAGTTTCTAAGGGTCTTTGCTACTTATACTGGTGGAGAAATGGGATGGGGTAAAAAAATATTCCTCCTAAGATTTTTTCCTCTGTTCGTCCTTTTTTCTGTAGTTCCCATAAAGAAATGAAAGTCTCCCTGTACAAACCAGTGGTCTTTGTACACAAGCCATTGAAGGGAAATTTTCTCCATCATTTTAGAGAAAAAACAGGTGACATTCATCTTGGTGTTTTCTCCCAGGAGCCAACATAGGCAGATTGGCTCAGAGGAGAAAAGCAGGTTGGGCAGGGGGAGCTAAGCCCACTCAGAAATGTGTAGGTAAGTTAGGGGAATCTAACTGCAGGGACTGTTGGTATAACCAGTGCTCGTGGAAAGGCTTGGTATAATACAATGCAGACTCTGAATGAATGATTTTGCTTACTCATAGTCTCTTCACATTTTATATTCATCTCCAAGCAGACAATATTATAGAAACACGTTATCAAGGATCATCTATCAAAAATTGAAGTCACACTTCAGAGACAACTTGAAGCCATGGGACTGACATGATACTGTTATAAATACACTAGGTTTCAGTGGAGCATAGGTTGTTCTTGTCCCACCGGGGGAAGTCAATCGTTATTCTATAGTGTGGTTGTTTTGCTGTATCTACTAGCCTACTGATCGGAATTGAATCTAATCACAATTGTAAAAATGTAGATGTAAAATGTAAAAATAGAGATGACTTCTTTTCTTTCACGTTTATTTTGAAGCATCCAGAATACTTAGATCCCAGAATATTACATTAAGCAGAAGTTCAGCTGTAACCTCTAAAAACAAATTCTACCATTACTTTTCACTACCTAATTGTAAATACCCTCTGGTTGATTTTCTTGTCAGTGTGGCAGGCCTAACATGTTCTTCCAAATCCCTCCAAAGTGACTTCAGGAAGATACAACCAGCCCACAACATAGTAAAAACACTTTCTTCTTTCCTTGGGTGCAAAAATCGTATGTTCTACGAGAGTCTACCTAACTTCTAATGTCCTTTTGTTGCCTCATGCAATTCAATCCCTTCTTTTCTGTATCTGCTTAGCATCAAACAACTAAGATGACTATAATATAAAAGTTAATATAAAATATTTCATGTATTCCTTAAGACCATAAAACAGGCTTTTATTATGGCAAATGATGTGACATCACCTTCAAAATACCTTCTAGAAGACTGTACCGGTTCCTGCAGCTCAGAGACTTGCTAAGGAAAGTGGTAAGGCTCTGACTAAATACAACACAGAAAATTAATTCTCTGGCTCTGAATACAGTAAAGGACATCCTGCTTTTAATATCAAGTATACACTTTAAAGTCAGCTGCTGAAAGTGGTGGGTTCAACTTTTTATTATTTAAAAATTTTTTAAAATTTTATTTTATTCAGAGAATGTGCGTGTGAACACGGAGGAGAGGGGCAGAGTCTTAAGCAGGCTCCATAAGGAGTGCAGAGCCCGACATGGGGCTCAATCTCATGACCTTGACATCATGACCTGAAATAGACCTGAGATCATGAGCCGAAATAGAGTCGGGCGCTCAACCCACTGAGCCACCCTCAGTGGCTCAAGTCCCTTAAAACTGTAAGTTATAAGGTGAATGTTACTTTTTATTATGTCAGTATATTTATTATCAAAAGACATTTTCTACTTTTAATTAAATGATCCTAGTAAAGGGGGGGTCCCCATAAAGATATGTGAGAAGAGGGAGAGTCTTTTTGTTTCTTTTTTTTAGAGGGGGAGGGGGAGGAGTAGAGGGAGAGAAGCAAGAGTTGGATGCTTAACCAAATCAGCCACCCAGGCACGCCACAGGAGGGAAGTCGTAACTATTCCACTGGACACAGGAGCAGAAGCTGGCCCCAAAGAAAATGATTTACAAAGAAAAATGTAGCTCTGTTGTTCGCTCATGGGTTTCAGGATCATCTTCCTTTGGATCATGATGATCCCCTAGTTGTGACTCCTCCCTTCTCCATTAGAAAGTTGTGCAGAGAAACATGGAACAAAGACAAAAACACAATGCACAGACTGGAAATTCAGTGACAATTTAAAAGAGAGAAAAGCCATAAATTCCAACATACACATTTGTGTAACCCAAAATACATGAGATCAGCAAAACTGGAATGGGTAGAAAGAAGTATGTATCAGTTGCTTGTTTGCTTTTCTTCCTGCCTCCCTTCCTTTCTCTCTTTCTTTCTTTATCAGATTATTGTTGAAGTACTCAAAGATTTTCAGATCCTGAGGCATTTTTTTTCCCTTCATGGTACATCATTTTACCATGTGTTGTTTAACTTGGGGAAAAAAGAACTAATTTGTAGCAGGGCTTAATTTTTCTGAGAAGATCCTGTTTATTACCATTAAGTATGATGGTAACTGTAGGTTATTGTAGATTTTCCTTTCTCTTGAAGCTGTTCTCTATTACTCCTCATTTGCTGATAATTTTTAAACTTATAAATATGAATAAGTATTGAAAACTTGGCAAATATTTTTTCTGCAACTACAGAGAAAACCATATGATTTTTTCTTGATTCTGTTAATGAAATGACTTACACTGATTGATTTCCAAATGCTAAACAAATCTTGCATTTCTGGGATAAAATCCCTATTTGATCATGATGTATTCTTCTTTTTATATATTGTTGGATTTGATTTGATAGTGTTTTTAAAAGAATATTTATATTCCTGAGATCTAATGGCTTGCAGTCTTTTTTTGTAATCAGTCAAGGGAGTATTAGAGTCCCCCTTGGGATTATAGTCAAACTGGTCTCCTAAAATGAGTTGTTCATGATTTCTTAAGATTTCTGAAAGTACTTGTGAAAGATGGTTGTGAATTCTTCCTTGAATGTTTGATACAATTCACCAGTGAAAACATCTGGGCCTGAACATCTTAATAGGTTTTCATAATGAATTCATTTCTTTAATGATATAAGGTTATTCAGGTGTTCTCTTCTGTCAATTTTAACTAGACATAATTTTAAAATAATTTTTTCTATTTATCTAAGTTGTTGAATTTGTGGAATAAAGTTGTTTTTAGTATCCTCTTATTATCTATTTAATGTTTATGAGATTAGAGGTGTGCCTCATTTTCATTTCAGATATTAGAGAGTAGTACTGTCATTTTTTCTAGGAATTTTTGGTAGGACTTCTAGAAAATTTAGCCAGAGATTTTTCAGTTTAAAAAAGTTTTCTCCGGGAACTACTTTTTGTCTTCCTAATTTTCTGCATTGTCTATTTTATCTTTATTTTCTTCTTTTATCTTCACTATTCCCTTCTTTTAATTGCTTCAGGTCTACTTTGCTCTTCTTTTTCTAGCTGCTTAATGTGGAGTGTTGGTCATTGGTTTTAGATTTTGTCCTTCATAATGTAGCCACTTAAAGCTATAAATTCTTCTGAAAGCACTGTTTTGGTTGGATCCCACCATGTTGATATGTTGTATTTTTAATATCATTTAGTTCAAAATATTTTCCAATTTTTTGGATTTTTTTTTTGTCTCTCACCCATGAATTATTTAGAAGTGTGTTGCTTTATTTACAGATATTTGGATTTTTCCTGGATATTGTATTGTTATTGATTTACCAGGTAGATGCCATTCTCTACTATTTCTAACTTGATTTTTTTAAAAAAGATTTTATTTTTATTTATTTGACAGACAGAGAGGCAGGCAGGGAGGGGCAGGGGAGGTAGGCTTCCTGCCAAGCAGAGAGCCCAACCCGGGTCTCCATCCGAGGACCCTGGCATCATGACCTGAGCTGAAGGCAGAGGCTTTAACACACTGAGCCTCCCAGGCGCCCCTCTAACTTGATGTTTTTGTTTTAATTGAAGTAACAGAGTATGTTCTCCCACCATAAAATAGTTTAACATTTAAAAAATTATTGATATATGTTTTCTGGCCTAGACTGAGGTTTAGCTTGATTGTAGAATTTGCACTTGAAAAAAGTGTCTGCTCTTCGGTTGTTGGATATGGCACACTATAAATGTCAATTAGGTCGAGGTGGTGAATAGTGTTCAGATTTATCTCTATTAAATATTTTTGGTCTGACTTTCTATCAATTATAAAAGGAGGTACTTGAGTCTTATGCAATGATTTGGGGATTGTCTATTTTTCCCTTTAATATTTAATTTTTTTCTTCCTGTATTTTCACTAGGGGCTCTTTCACTAGCTTCACACACTTTTAAAAGTTTTATGTCTTCCTGATAGATTGTCACCATTATCGTTACAAAATATTTCTCTGTGTCCCTAATAAATCTGTTTCTTACAGTCTATTTTATCTGATATTAAAAAAGCCGTCCATTCTTATGCTTGCTGTTTGCACAGCATGTCATTTTTTATCGACTTACTTTCAACTCTCTGTGTTTTTATAGTGAAGTGGATCTCTTTTAGGTGTATAGTTGGTTTTGATTTTTAAAAACCTGTTCTTTCAATATCTGCTCTTTGAGTGTTTAGAACATTAACCTTTAATGATGGCTGCATTCATAACCTACCTTTTCATTATTAGTTTTCTATTTGTATCCTCTGATTTTTGTTCCTTTGTTCACTCTTTATGGACTTTTTTAGGATTGTTTGAAAATCTTAATATGCCATCTCAATTTTTTGGTTGGTCCACTGGCTATATTTCTATTATCTTATAGATTGCTCCACATATTACAACACATGTATCATTTTCTGAAATGATTAGAGTTGGTATTCTACCACTTGATTAAGATCTTCAAAAATTTTCAGTTATATACGTCCTTAACCATTTCCATTTTTTAATAATTTCCATATTTATTACATCTGTGTATATGTAGAACTCCCCCAGATTTACAACTTTTGCTTTAAACAGCCATACATATTTTTAAAGATCTTAAAATTATTTATATAATTACCATATATAATGATCTTTCTTCATTTTTGAAGATCCAAGTTTCCCTCCTGGTATCATTTCTCTTCAGCTAAAGAAATTTTTTTAGCATTTCTTGTAAACCAGCTAGTTAAGTTCGCAACAAATACTTCTAGTTTTGTTTCATCTGAAAAGTCTTTATTTTACCTTCATTCTTGAAATACAGGTACTGGGGCACCTGGGTGGCTCAGTGGGTTAAAGCCTCTGCTTTTGGCTCAGATCATGATCCCAGAGTCCTGGGATCAAGCCCCACATCGGGCTTTCTACTCGGCAGGGATCCTGCTTCCTCCTCTCTCTCTGCTTACCTCTCTGCCTACTTGTGATATCTGTCTGTCAAATAAATAAGTAAAATCTTAAAAAAAAAAAAAGAAATACAGGTACTGGATGTTCAAGTCTGGATTACAGGTTTTTTTCCTTTAAGCATTTTAAATCATCTGTGTTTTGTTGTGCAAATTGTTATGTAAATCTATGTAAATTGGTTTTTAGTATCTGGTTTCTCAGCTTTGGATTTCTTCAGTTTGGTTATGATGTATGCGGGAAAGATTTTCTTTGAATTTATTTTGTCTAGTATTCACTGGCTTCTAAAATTTGTAAATTTATGTATTTGGGAAGTTTTCAAATGTGGGAAGTTTTCAGACATTATTTCTTCACATATATATATTTTTTCCTCTTTCAATCTTTTTCTCCTTTCCTTCCAGGACTCCAACTATATATATATTTAATCTTTTGAATTTTTCCACAAGTTTTGAGACTGTTATTTTTTATTTTAATCTTTTTTTCTCTCTGTTCTTCAAATTGAATAATTTCTATTGAACTATATTCAGCCTCACTTCCATTTTCACTATTATCTCTATCTACTATAGAGTCAAGTCAGTGAGTCTTTTGTTTCGAAAATTACATGTTTTTGTTCTAAAATTTCTATTTTTTTCTGGTTTCTATTACTTAGCTGAGATATATTTTCATTCATTTCAAGTATGTTCTTTCTTTTACCTCATGGAGCATTATTATAATAGGTGATTTCAAATTTTATCTGTTAATTCCAACATCTAGTTCATCTAAAGATTAGCATATGATGATTGTATTGTCCCTTGAGAATTAACCCAATTGTCCTGGTTCTTTGCATATTATGTGATTTTCAACTGTATCTTCCACATTTTGAATATTAGTTGTCTAGAATCTGTGTATTGTTGTAATCACCTGGTGGAAGTTAATACTCCTCTTTCAAGTAGGCAATTCGCATGGTGCAGTTCAAACTCTAAGTTCTGTCTTGCCCTCTCTGGACAGTATTTCATACGCCAGCTCAGTTCTCAAAGCCTTTGCTTATGCTGGTTTGGGTCTCTCTCACTCATGTGTGGTTTAACTGTAAGGCTCGGGTTTGTGTAGGGGCTCAAATCACAATTCAGTTTCTTAAGTCTTTATTACTAAGCTGGTTTGGGTTGGTCCCACATATGTGTGGTCTCAGGCTCTAGCCTGAGCCTCATGTGGGTTTTTACACTAAACTTAGGATTCTTCAGCTTCAGTCCTTCTGAGATCTCTGCTCCACTCTCCAGCCTACAGGAGCTCCTTTCCAAGCTTACTCTGGCAGCTGGTGAGATAACGAGTTTCTATCAGATTTTCAGCTGCCTCTTCAGGACTGAGGTCTATGCTTAGGACAAAACCACTGGAGAAAGGAGAAAGTAAACAAGGTCATTTCTCCAAGGTTTATCTTCCCGCACAGTTCCCCAGCTACTGTTTATTGTGCAGAGTCCTCAGGTGGTTGGGGGGGAAGAATCAGGAAGGATCATCTACCATATCCCTGTACCACTATAACATTATCAGAACTTCCTCCAACAATATTTTTTTCCAACACTATTTCTTAAGGAAAGATAAAGTACAACATAAATGTCTATAGAAAGCATATTGTCGGGGAACATCAGTGGCTTAGTCGGTTGAGCATCTGTCTTTGGCTCAGGTCATGGTCCCAGGGTCTGGGATTGAGCCCCATGTTGAGCTCTTCTTGGTGTTCACAGCTAAGATTCATTATATTTTCTCCCAACAAAGTAGTTTAGTGGAAGGAGCATAGACTGTATTTGAAAAAGCCCTCCAGGACATTCTCATACAAATTAAAGCTGTTGAACCACACCTGTAAGGAATCCCCTTAACTGATTTTCAGAGAGAGATCCTGGATAGAGAAGGAGGTCTTGCTCATTTCACTCAAGTCGCTGTTGTACTCCATTTCTCTGACTTCTCTTTTGCCTTTAGAGGCCCATAGCAGTCTTTGTCCGTTTTAAAAATCATAGGCTTTGTGTGCCCTTTTTTTCATCTCCAAAGACATTTCATTTCCTCCTACTTTCAGACTTCTTAAAATTTCTTTCACCAAAGAAATGTTTTTTTTTTTTTTCCCCTTCACCTCCATCTGCCTTCCTGTAAATTGAGAAGAAAACTCAAAGTGGCAAGATCCTCAGAGTGAACAATATCTTGAATGAATGTGGCTGAGTATGTTTAGCGTTTTTGTGAGCCTAGATCCTATCTGTTGTCTGAGATCAACAAGGATACCTGTTATTTCAGATATCTCAGCTGCCAATGCCTGAGACAAGAAGACAGTCTATCTTAATGCGGGACGAGCCACTGAATAACAGCTTCAATGTGTCTTAAGGGACAAGCACTTTGGAATTTGCTTTAGAATAAAAATGTAGCCTCTTCAATAATACAAAGTGGGTGTGCATGCGTGTGTGTGTCTGTGTGTGTGTGTCTCTGTGTGTGTGTGCCTGCATGTAAACTGGAAGTGGGAGACCAGCTCGCAGGGAGGGAGGGCAGGAACTAGAGGGAGCAACAAAGCCTGATAATCCTGCCTTTGCAATGTAAGTGCAGATCCTCAGCATCGCATTTGCTCATTTTCATTGGTGTTCCCAGGGCTGCTGGGCCTCACACGATTATTTTGCACCCAGATTTCTGATGGTTTATGTAACAAGGACATTGTGAATATTAACTTACAAAGTCCTCTTGCTTATTGTGCTGTAAAGGACTCACACTCTCACTATATGGGGTGGTAACTCTCCTCTTTAATGCTCTTTTGAAAATAAGAAGCATGTAATTTGTTGAAAACTAATGCAGTTATCCTAACTGGGTTGGGATAACCCAGGAAGCAAGGACGGAGGGAAAACTGTCCTGTAGGGACATTTCATATTAGATGGTACTTAACCGACCTGCTAATCAAATCTGGATGATTAATGGAGATTGAAGATGAAATTAAGACTGCAGTAGACCTGCAACACACGCACACACACACACACACACACACATAACATACCCACATGTGCATGCATGTCCAAGCATACATACGCATAAAAGAAAGAGGAGGTACCAGAGCAAATAGAGCTAAAATGCAATTATAATTCCACTAAGAATAAACTTAGGTCTCTCAAGATTACCCAACTCTGTCTCTGTCCCTTACAACATGAAAAGCAAGATGGAAACATAAATGTTACTCATTTTTTGGTATGTAATGAGTATATAGAATTTTAAAATTTACAAAGTAGTTTCAAATACAGCATCTTATTTTATTCTGAAACACTCCATGGGGTTAGATAATTTTACCTTAGCCTCTAATTTTTAGATCTATGTTTCTCCAAATGTGAGATGTGTCCATATTCTACTGATGATCTTGGACTAACTTTAGGCATTTAATGCCATCCCTGACATGGCATTAAAGATCACTATATTACCTGTGAAAGGGATGTCTTATTTCCAGTTTCTTCATGTAAGGAGAATATTTCAGTTTGGTGCTATGTCTATAAAACCTTGGAATACATCTCTATTTTAATAAAAAAAAATAAGTCAGACCTTAGACTCAGAACATTTCTAGGCATTAGTATGAAGGCAAAATTGATTATACTGTTTAAGATGTATTATAATAAATTTTATAGTTACTGTCATATTTTTGTGACTATTTATTATACTAGTTTTCCATTTATGACCATAATGTAAAATTTCCTTTTTAACATAGATTTATTTTTTTAAAAATGATAAAGAAAAATTGTTGTTAATAGTTGTAGGTATGTTATTAATGGTAGGCAGTGTATGGAAACGACAAAATAATGCATAATAAAAAATGATCAAAACTTTCTAAGTGAAGAAAGTCCATCTTAGAATGAATGAGTTACTTGGGAAGACCACACAGCTTCAAATGATGAAGATAGGCCCAAAGGGACTAGGATTCAGGTGGGTAAAAGGTCTTTGCCATGTGCACTGTCAAATAAAACCAGAGATGGACATAAAAAGAAGTGGTAAAATGTATTCAGAACTATTTTGATAAGGGAAAAGAGACCCAGTATAGAAATGGGGTTCCTTCCCAAATACAAGAGAGATAAGTGGGGATTTAAGCCAAGGAGCAAGGCAGTCAGTGGATGGAAATTTACTAAGAGAAGACATTAATACTGGGGCAAATTCTAGTCAAGCCGAACTAATACAATTCCTGCTGAAGATAGGCCAGGGTGATCAGAGACCAAGGGTGGGGAGTAAGGGGTTACTATCAAATATCTTGGGTGATCAAGTAACAGATGTGGGGCATTCTTGCTCAACTGAATTAGCAGGGTTCTTGCTTAAACTGGAATTTACAAAGAAATGCACAGAGGGGCATAGGAGAAGGTTCAGAAGACTGACTAAAGTTTGGTCAAGCTAAGAATCTTTGTCAGTTCATAGGGCGTTAGTGGCAGACCTTAGACCAGAACCAGTCTCCTGACTCCTAGTACTGCTCTTTAGGCGTTAAAATGGCTTTTCGTATGGTTTATTAAAAAGTCTAAGTATCTTTCTGTCCCCGGTCTCTCATTATATGAGAACCTAGGGAACAATACAAACAGTTACATTTTTGCTGATTTAAAAAACAATAATAATAACAATAATATATTTATTCAGCCTTTACTATGGGCCTATATATTTTATATATATGCTTAGTAATGCATTTACTTATTATACTTGTTAATTTATTTAATATTCACATTAAATTCCACAAAATAATTATCTCATATGGATTTTTAAGAATAAATCTCTCAGTGGTGGGCTTCTACCACATTTTTTCCTAGGTCTGGAAGAGGTTTCCTAACCCCAGGAAATCTGCCCTTTGTCCCTTCTATAGTGTGCTTAGGAAGATGTTTACAAAGTCACTCCATTAAAAAAATCTCTCTCTCTAGGGGTGCATGGGTAGTTTAGTTGGTTAAGCATCTGACTCTTGATCTCAGCTCAGGTCTTGATCTCAAGGTCATGAGTTCAAGTCTCATGTTGGGCTCCACACAGGGCATAGAGCCTACTTAAAAAAAAAAAAAAGAACAAATCTCTCCAACCTTATCCTTATGGGTTGCTCTTCTGGAATCACTAACATGATGATAGGTTAAAAGATTAATGATTCTCAGTTTATGCTCCATTCCTAATATTATAGGGGAAAACGATGTAGATCTCAAGATTTATTTATTATATTATTTTTAAGTAATCTATAACATTTAATACTAATGAACAAATATTTATTGGCACAACAAATATGTAGCAGATATTATGAGGGGAACTCAGGATAACATTGGTGAATGGAAAGAGAAGTGAACACTACCCAGGCAAAGCTTATGATTTGATTTGGGGATAAGAGTAGACTCATTCAAATGATAATACACTATGTGTAAATGTATAACTATCATAATTTGTGTTAAAAAAAAAAAAAAACCTACATGGGCCATAAGAATGTAACTCAATTTAGATTGGGGCCAAGAGGAGTAGAACAGTCTTTCCTGAGAAACTGAGGCGTTGGCTGAGATAAGAAGAAGGAGTAAGAGCTGACGAGGTGAAGGTGGGAGTTCATGGGGAGGGAGGAGTATTAAGGCAGAAGAAAGAGCACTTACAAAGGCCCTGGGGCAGGAAGGAACATGGTTTTAGGTGGATTGAAAAACAGCCAAGATGACCAGCATGGCTTGGTGGTAAATGCTGGCGGAGGGAAGAAGTTAATGAAATGTAAGTTAGGAAGCTAAAGGAGTACAGAAGGACTATGTGAGGTGAAATCCTGGACATGGATTAAGGATTTTGGTCTTTTAACGGCAGTGGGGGACAATAGAGACATTATCAGATTTGTGTTTTAGAAAAATTTACTTTGGGTAACAATGAAAGAATTAAAGTTTTTCTTTCTTATTTAAGGTAAGCTTCCTGTTCATCTTCCCGAGTCATCAGAATTCCTACTTTTTTATAAGATAAACATTTTTAAAAAGCATTAAGACAAAACCCTGCTTCTTTCAATGAATATAAACCATTTTCCTTTATCTTCTTTTTAGTCTTCTATATTAAGAATGTTTTCTCATTTCCTTTTATATCTCCTGCAACACAAAGCTAGATCTTATTTTGGCTTTCCTAATTTCTTCACTCACATCTTATAAAATCATGTGCCTCCATAATTATGTCATCTATTTTTTATTTCTTTTTCTATCAGCATCTAGTGAAAATCAGACTGACTTCATTTTAGCCAATAGAAGACCTAAGAAAAATTAGTAAGTAGGCCAAATCTTGTGTATACCACCCCTCATCTCCAGGGATGGCATTTCTCCCTCCCATTCATGCTTCCCTGACTCTCATACTTCCAGATCTGAGTGTCTCCCTAGATTTGTTTGTCCTGTTTTCATATAAGCCCACTTGCCTTCCATAAGATGCAGAGTCATATTTACTCGTGGTGACAGGAGGACACTGGTATTGAGATAAGATGTCTTATAGACTATGTGCTCTGGGTTACAAACTGACAGAACAGGTCAAGATTTGGCAGAGGTTGGTTAGGTTTTTTTTGGGAAAATTTTATGAATAAATGGGTAAGGCCCTGGAGAAAAGATATACAGTGTCTGGGCTTTAGTTCAGGCTCCTGTAGAGCTATGTGAGCCCAGAAAGTCACTTCAATGACCTTATTTCCTCAGTTGCTGAACCCATGGTCGCTTCTCAAGTGTGGAGCAACTATTGCAACTGTGTAAGTCTGTTTTGTTGGCCAACCTGACCTTTCTAGAAGAGTTCTCCCCCCACCAGAACTATTTAAGTTCAGGGCCTAATCCATCTGTAACCGCAGGGTCACTAATGAGAACACACAGTCAGGATGAAGATACTTGGAAAAGTTCCTACTAAACCAACCTAGAGACTGCCTATTTTGTTTTAAAACCAGGGAGAGGGTGAAGTTTTATATTAAAACCATTATTCAGCATCTGGTTTATGTTAATTTAAAAGCAGACATCCTTGTTATCCCCTCAGGATCACATGTTGTAAGTTTTATTTTTTACCATGTCTTATCTTTGCTGTTGTATTTTTAGCCTTTGGCTTCAGTGGTGCCCTTCCTCAAGATGTGTGAAGACACAAATACTCCCATTTGGGAACATGCAGTGCTACATCCTTCTTGGTAGTTTTCAGTAAAAACAGTTTCTCTTCATAAACCTTATGGATAAAAATGTAAAACCCTAACAGCCAACAGCCCCTTTAACAAACTGAACATAACAACTCTTGTGTGCTGAAAGACAAATGTGAAGTAAAATCGGGAGGGGCCTATGTGCAGGTGCATTTGAAGGTCAACCTCCATTGAAGGTCAAGGGCCTACAGAGGGGAAATGAAATATCACTTAAAGGTCCCACCTCAGAAGAAATAAAACTAATTTAGAGTTTCCTAGATCAGTTCTTTGCTTGCAACATACAGAAGCAATTCTCTCAACTTACCTCAAGTAATGAGAAGGTTCAACAGATAGGGAAGAAATCAAGAAAGATTCCTTATAAGCATCCAGGAACATAATCACAACAAGGCCTCACAGCAACTGGAACCAGTTCCAAGGGCCTCCTGGGACCATAGGAATTAAAGTCATGCTAGGCTCCATAATTCATTAATTAATGTCTACTTCTTTATCACCTCTATCACCAGTACCCTTAACCTCTTCTTTCTTTTTCAATGTCTGTTTATTTATAATTTCTGTTTCCCCTTATCTCTGGTTTGTACACAGGCCACCATGATTTTTCTAAATTCTCTTTCATATTCTATTTCTACCGGTTTATTTCTCATTCTCAGCACATTTCCCCAATTAAAATTTCTAAGAAAAGAATCAAATTGGTCTGGTTCATCTTTTTTTGAAGAGCTGTGTCTTGGGCTGCTGGACCATTCATGGATTGACTGACATTGAGGCAACTATCACACTTGGTTCAGTGCACTATGACTAGAGAGGAATCACACAAGTCACATAATCAAAAAAAAAACACAATAGTCTAAGGGGCTGGAGCAGAAGCTATTTCCCTTAGAACAGTAATGAATATGATTGATAACATCACAATTGGCTTGTCTAAAACTGGGACATTTGAGGCGAAATGGGGTCTACTTACCTGCCTCTTGAAATTAAGACGAGAACAAAGCCTATAACTGGTATAATAAATGGTAGCTATTGAAAAGAGATGGTGTTATACAAACGAGCCAATTGAAAAAGAAGGTTCAGAGGCACCTGGGTGGTTCAGTCAGTTAAGTGTCTGCCTTTGGCTCTGGTTATGATCTCAGGGTCCTGGGATCAAGTCCTGTGTCGGGCTCCCTGTGCTTGTCCCTCACCCTCTGACTCTCACCCTGCTCATGCTCTCTTTCTTGCTCTGCTTGTTCTCAAATAAATTAAAAAAGAAAGAAAGAAAGGAAGAAAGAAAGAAAGAAAGAAAGAAAGAAAGAAAGAAAGAAAGAAGAAGAAGTTTCAACTGAAGAGAAGATTCTAGAAACAGTAGCTCAGGGAGAAAGATGAAAGGAAAGAGTGGGGAGGGTTAGAGGTAGGATCAAGACAAGCAGTGGCCCTAGAGGATGGGAGAGAGGGATGCTGGGTAGGAGGGAAGGAAGAATGTGAGTTTTTAGTGAGAAATGAGTTATCTAAGATATAAGCGTCACACAGAAGTTATAACCAACCACTGCCACTGCCTTTTAATATTCAAATTAAAAGTCTGACAAACTTTTGTATTGCACTGGGGAGAGAATGGAGCAAAAGAAACTGCTACAATGTTGGAAGGAGTTAAAAGGTGTAACCACTTAATGAAACATTTTAGTCTGACCTGGTAAAATGGAAGGTGTACACAGTGATGGCCCAGGAATTTTACTTCTAGGTGCATAACGTGGACAAACTTGAGCATAGATGCACTAAGATACATTTTTCCAGGAATGTTTAATAGCAGCATTATGCCTAAATATCTAAAACTAAAAACTGCCTAAGTATCCCATCAACAATAGATAGAATTTTGATACAGTCACACAATGAATGTGATGAGTATAATGATATGAACCACAGTGATGTACAAAAACATGCATGAATCTTACAAACATGATGCTGATAAAAGGAGCCAGGGATAAGAGAATATATATAAATATAAATATATATAATACTTATATTTATATACAGAAATATATAAATATATTAATATATTTATAAATAAATATATTTAAATATAAATATATAGTATATAAATATATAAACATTTATATAAATATATAAATATATATTTATAAATATGTGAATTCATAAGTATATAGTTATATAATTATAAATATAGAGATTTATAAGTATATGAATTTATAAATTTTAGAGACATAATTATAAATATATACAAATTCTAAATATATAAATTTACAAATATATTAACACAAGTATATATTAATATATTTATAAATACATAAATTATAAATATATAAATTTATAAATATAAAT